>NW_004444146.1:2144570-2159431 GCF_000243295.1 Trichechus manatus latirostris | reverse complement strand
AAAAAAAAAAAAAAAGGTCGAGAAGGGAGAAGGTTGACATGTCATGGGGTTGTTAACAGTGTCATAGAACAATATGTGTACTACCGTTTAATGAGAAACTATTTGTTCTGTAAACCTTCACCTGAAGTACAATAAAAAAATAATAATAATAAAAAATATAAAAAGAGTCAGAGTATAGTTAATCCATGTTAATCAACCAACCAAAAAAAAAAAGATGATGGGAGCAAGTCTCTTTCCCATGACAGTTCAGAATAACCCCCAAAGAAACCCTAAAGAAAGCTAAGCGTCAAAGCCCTTCTCATCTTCACAAAAACAGAAGAGAAAATACATGCAGCACAATTTCAGGAGAGTTCAGGAACTTCTGAATCTTGCAGGGAAAGGAAAGTAGTAAGCAGACCCTTTCAGAGAGAAGGTAAACAGTTGTTCAACAATACGTTCAAAGGGTCTTAGGTTTTTAACCTAGAAACAAACACTTCTACGAGTAGTAACCAAATCAAAGCCTTCAAGGAGCCCAAGAATCCTTGGTCTCAACTCTACTCCAAACATGCTCCTCACTGGGACTACCACCCCAGGGAGCCTCAAGGGAGGTTCACACCCACCTGGTCACATCCTGCATTCACTAGTTCCTGCAGCATTTGTCGGTTTACTTCTGCAGCAGTGGGAGGGCCCAACTCATTAGCAAAAGGCAACAAGGAATATCTGATTTCCCGCAAAGCTTTCTGATAAGGTCCAAACTTTGGGGTGGCTCTCATCTGCTGCTGCTGCCTGGCAGCGTCCTTGCTCCCCAGAACCTTGGTGTCCAGGGAAGGGTCATTGTTTGGTCCCACAGGTAACCCCTGAGCCGAAGACTTGGACGGTTGCTTTAACCCTTCACGAATCTCCTGCAGTCGCTGCCTGCTATTTCCAGAATAAGTTGTGGCAGGAAAAGTCTTTGGCCTCATTGTTAGTCCAGTTTCCTTTTACCATAAATACAATCTTCTTAAAGTGTTTTATTATTATTAAAAAAAAAAACTGTCAATATCAGTCAGTTGTAAACATACTTTCAAAGCAACTTCTTTTTGAAAATTTTTTTTCCTTCAATTTTCATTGTTCCTATAGAGAACCAAAAATTTTCCAGAGTCTTCATTGTGAAGATCATCACTATCTGAAAAAGAAAATAAATGGGAGAAAAATGTTCATTTGTGGTTTCCACATAATGTTAATACTTCTCAGCAATGAACAGTGATCCTGGAAATATTCTACTTGGCAAGATTAAGAATGAACACATCATCTCTCAGAAATGACAAAAATACTGTTCAACTCTGGTCAGAGCACATGACAAGGGATGTCCCAAGATGTTTCTTGTAAGACGTAATCAGCAATAAAGTAAATCTGCACAAGCTGGTATCAGCTTATGAACAGTCAACTCAAGGCAAGGACAGTACTATTAGCAAATGAGTTTGTTTAAAATGTTTCATTAGAAAATAATTATATTTTGAAATTCAAAGCTTGAGTATTTAGAGTTAAATTATCTAGATAGGGTCTTGCATTTCTGCCTTGTTCCTATTCATCAATCTCATTTCCCAGCCCACACTGTTGTCCCTTATCCCTACTGCTTTGCTAACCTCCCACCCACCTGAAGCTGTGGTCCTTCCATATCTTTGGAAATTTCTCTCTATAAAACCTTCCCAATCATCCTGAAAGACACCACAAAACATGTCATATTAAAGACGTCTTATATTGCAGTTAAAAGCAGTTCTAACACAATGAATTATGAGGCTCTGAAACTATTTCCTTGATTTTCTTATAAGATAGCACTTTTTATCAGCATTTCGACCTGTGTGGAAAGGAACTAGTAAAAGCATGTGGGTGATTTCTTTCTCAGAGTCCACTGTGATCACACTAACAGCAAAAGACTCAATCAATAAAAGTCCTATTAGTATAGACCACCTATACTAATATAGAAATCACCTCATTACATTGAACTAGACATCACAAAGGTATTTTGCAATAGTGAATTACACCTACCCCATTCCCTAATTCAGTAAATACTCTGTGGTTCTTTCATTCAGAAAACAAAATCAAGCCAACTCCTGAAACTGGTGTTAGCAGCCGGCTTTACTGGAGGCAGTGTCCAGTTCCAGTCACTTATCAGCTGTGTGATCTTGGACAAGTACTGAGCCTCCCTCATTCCAGCATTCTCATCAGTAAAAAGGAGACAGCGTTTGGTTACAGGGTAGTGCTGAGTACTGAGTAAGATACTGTATATAACTGGTTCAGCAGTACTTGGGACACAGTTAAATCCTCACTGAACTGTAATTGCTACTATTATTATTACCATTATTTATATAATTGTTATAATCTAAGCTTTGATAATGGAGACACTGCTGGAACCAGTGGTAGAATTCTCGCCTTGCATGCAGGAAACTGGGTTCAATTCCCAGTCAATGCACCTCATGCACAGCCACCACCTGGCTGTCAACGGAGCTGCTAGACTAAGATGGACTAGTAAGAAAGGCCTGGTGATTTACTTCAGAAAAATGAGACAATAAAAACCCTATGGATCACAACAGTCTGACCCCCAATTCATCATGGGGATGACACAGGACTGGGCAGCGTTTCCTTCTGTTGTGCGTGGGGTCGCCATGAATTGGGAGCTGACTCAATGGCAGCTAACAACAGCAAGCGTTGATATCCGCTGCTGGTAAAGGCAAAACTCTGAAGTCTCCCTTGAGCACTAGCTGCTCCTTTCCCTCTCTTTCCTGTCCCTCTCCTGGTCCACTCCCTTTTACCCCACAGAAAGCAATGAGCAGACTCTGAAAGATAACTTTGAGTTTTAATAAACAAAGAAAAACCGATCCAAAACAAGCATCCTTTAGAAGGGAAGGGGAGGAGGGACCTGGCATTTTAGCTTAAGTAAGGAATTTTATAAGTGTAAAATGGAACTCAGTTTCACAGACATTTCTCATGTGGAAAAACACGGCTAATATTTACTGAGTGCTTACTACATGCTGGAAACCCTGGTGGCGAGTGGTTAAGTGCTATGGCTGCTAACCAAAAGGTAGGCAGGTCAAATCTACCAGGCACTCCTTGGAAACCCTATGGGGCAGTTCTACTCTGTCCTATAGGGTCGCTATGAGTCGGAATTGACTCAACAGCAACCGGTTTTTTTTTTTTTTTACTTACTATGTGCCAGGCCCTGTTATAGAAGTTTTACATAAATTAAGCCATAAAGATAAATTATATATATATATATATATATAAAAACAGAAATAATAAACACTAAGAAATGACATTAAAATTACTATTCCTTTCTTAAGGAAGTGAGGAGAGTGTCTTAAATCATTTAAATTGCTCCCTTTCTCAATGTAACTAAGAGAAAATTCTGTTAAGTAGGTACAAATCAGATTAAGTAAATTTTTCAACAAGAAATTAGTATTTTAACATGCAATTGCTGATACGCTAAAGTTGATGAGATGACTGCACGTTCAGGGACAGCTGAGACCCGCTGTGGCCTGTGCTGGCAGGGTGCCAGAGTCTAGGGGCTCTACTTAATTGGTATAAAATGAGCATATTGCAACCACAGTCATTTTCAGTGACTTAGTGGTCTAAGCATCTGTTTTGAAATACCTAACTGTCTAAAACCATAAGTTCACATTCCGTCAAAAATGGAGAGACTCTCAAGGGGCTGCCAAGCACGTGTGGAGAATCTTAGAAGTGACTTGGTGTGTCTAGAGCAGGCAGAGATGTTATCTCTTTTCCAAGGGGAATTCACACACATCACTTGGTTTCCAATCTTTGGTTTTCTTCCCTTTCTTTGAAAACTGTAAAATAGAGAACTATAAATCATCTACTTTTACAACAAATAATTAATGCAGATATGTGAGAAGGGTTTTTTTCAGGGTCAAAATGTATCCATCTCTCCATTTACCAACATCTACCCACCCATCCACTCAACCACCATCCTCCACTCATCCATCCACCTGCCCACCCACCTATCTACCTTGCAAACATCTATGAAATGCCTACTAAGGTACAGGCATTGCTAGGAGGTAGTACAACAAAACCTGCCTTTAGGTGGGAGGTGAGGGTTAGATAGGCAAATAAACAGTTTCAAAGAAAAAAGATGCCCAAGGGAAAAAAACAAAAATCAGGAAGTCTAGCGATGCTTCAGAGTAGAAATAACTACTAAATCTTAGTGCTGGGAGAAGCCCTGATGGCACAGTGGTTAAGTGCTAGGCTGCTAACAGAAAGGTCAGCAGTTCAAACCCACCAGTTGCTCCGTGGGAAAAAGATGTGGCAGTCTGCTTCCATAAAGATTACAGCCTTAGAAACCCTATGCGGTAGTTGTACTCTGTCCTACGGAGTCCCTAGGAGTCGGAATCGACTAGACAGCCAGGGTTTTGTTTTGATTTTTTTCTGAGTGTTGGGAGGAATGGCATTCCAGTCAGAGTGAACAGTATAGGCAAAGGAAGAGAGGTATGTGAAAGCCTGCAGTGTCTACCCACCACGTTTAGATCTGCGTGGCTGAGGCTTTTCCTGGAGAGTCGTGGAGGGGTGAGGATGTGGAGGTAGATAGGGGCTCAGTCCTGAAGGGCGTCTGAGGCCATGTTAAGAGTCTGGACTCAATGCAGAAGATGAGGAGTCACTGAACACGTTTAAGCTAAAGAGTGACATGGCCAGAACTACCTTGTAGAAAGTGAAGTCTGGTAGCCAACTGGAAGACGGGTTGGAAGGAACAACTGTAGCACTCCAGGTAGAAAAGATAGAGCCTGGGTGAGGAGCAGCCACCTCAGGGTGGGGTAGGGGGGGCTTCAGGAATGAGTCATACCATGGCCAGAGGTCTGGGTTGAAAGCTACATATGGGAGAGTCATAAGCATACGAGACATTGACAAAACCTGTCTGCTCACCTGTGAAATTTGGCAGTTAGGTAAAGAGAGTGGGTGGCTCAAGCCCCCCCGCCCCTGCCCTGCCCCCAGTCTCATTTCACCATCAAGTAATAAGAGCCAACTAAAGATAAGGAGCAAGCTGCTTTTTACTCACCTAAAAAGGATTAAGGACCCCAAGAAATGGTCCGGGTTGAGAAGCTAAGAAAGGTCCATGTTAGAGCCAGACCATGGGGATGCCCTCTCTGCCTGTCACACCATCACAGGGAAAGGACGTCAGGAACAGCTGAAGGAGGGGCTGGTTGATTCTGAGGCCTCAAAGCTGTCTCTGTAATTTGTTCTAAAAGGAGGAAGCTGCTGAAAGCTGGGAGGATCAGTAGAGCTCTCTCTGGGGAGGGGTGTAATCTTTTTTATTTAACATTCATTTTCTAAAATACATAAATCATACAATTAATAAATATTCACAAAAAGAGCCAAAACCTGCTGCCGTTTAGTCGATTCCAACTCGTAGCACAAATAGAGCACCCTCTGTAAACCACATCCAGATCAAGGTACACACCATTACTACAACTACACAGTCTCCAGTCCTCCCAGCCACCCACAGACAGACTGGTGTTATGACTTCTAACACCAAGGATTAGTTTGACTAGTTTTTGAACCTTATATACATCGAATTACAGAGTCTGTACTCTTTGTGTCTAGCTTATTTTGTTCAATGTCATGTTTGGTTACTCATCCATGTGGTCTGTCCTTTTTTTTTCTGTATAGTATTCCATGGTAGGAATATACCATAACTTATTTATCCATTCTGCCATTGACGGGATTTGGGTTGTTTCTAGTTTGGGACTATAACAAACGGTGCTGCTGCCATTAAGACTTTAATGTCTAAGTGGCCCCACTGCCAGAACTGTGAACAATATGCTACCATGCACAATGCATACCTCTTATCCGGGGGAGCTTTCAGAGTCCTGTGGGCAGCAGCCCTGGCCCACTCATACACATACCCTGACACCATAACACACAATCCACAACCCACACACACACACCTCTCAGGAAAGGAGGGCAGGAATATCTGGATTCAAGTGGAGGGTGGGGACTGGACCTCTGAGACAAAGGACAGAAAGGAATGGCCTGAGCGCCAGGTCACAAACGAGGTGTGTGACTGCATGTGCTCTCTGGAACATGTGCACGACCACATGTGCATGACCACATATGCCCGTGTGGCTGTGCTGGGCGGCAGCACTCCACTCTGCTCGGGTCTTCTAAGATGGCCAGGTTCCCAAAGTCAGCTGTCCATGGTCTCGTTAAGTTAGTATACACATGAGGTGAGATGAGGTATGCCCTCTGAGATACGGGGTCCTTGAGCAGTGCACAGCCTGAATGCTCATACAGGGTGCTTGTTTCCCAGGGCCTGGGGATGCAGAAAAGAACAACTAGCCTCTGAGTTCAAAGAGGATGAGGAGGTAAAAAAAAAAAAAAAAAAAAAATCAATCATTTAAATACAATATATATGTGTGACAATAAATATATACCCAAGGAATCTGAGGACTATATCTCCCAAAAAACCCAAATTCAGCTTAGGTAGGGCAGGAGGCAAGGGCAATTAGGTAAAGATCTTGAGGGACAACTAAGAGATATCCATCGGAAAAAAGAGGGTTTGAGGGGTAGCGAATTTCAGGCAGAGGAAACAGCCAGGCACAGGCACTGAGGTGGAAGAGAGGACAGCACAACTGAGACTGTTCCATTGGTGAGTGTAGCTGGCTTGGGAGCAGTTAGTGAAGAATTTGGTGGGGACAAGGCTGTGGATCAGTTACTATTTAATGAGCACGTGCTCTACACCAGCCCATTCTAAACCTGTTACATCATCCCCTTTAATCCTCATGACAACTCTCTCGGGTAGACAGGGTCATGAGCTCCATTTTACAGTTGAAGCAATGAAGCACAGAAGTTAATGATCTGTCCAGTCACCAGCGAGTACTAAGTGGCTGTGCAGCTGAAAATGGAGGAAGAAGCCAGATCATGAGAGGCTTGCATATCCATGACAAGGATCTAGGATGTGCCCTGACAGCGACGGGGACCGACGGTGGGTTCTGCAGTCATCCGCTCACAATATTCACTGCACACTAACTAACACTGGATGCTAAATACAACAGTAGATAAGACAAACTGTACAATCTGCATGGGACATAGGCAAGTCACCAAACAGCATGATGAGATGGGGGCTTCAGAGAAACCAGGAGGAGAGGCAGAGTCCAGGCAGCCTGAGCAGCACAGGCAAGTCCTGGAGGTAAGGGAGGACAGGGAAGACCCATGTGCACAGCAGGGCCCAGGGAGGAGAGCGCACAGTGAAACAGGACCCAAGTGCAAAGAACTCATCAGTAATTCGGTATTACTCAATTCAGATTTCAAGCCAGTCGTTCAGTAACCTGGCCTTTTATTTTCAGGGAAACGTGGAGTGCTAAAGGGCTTCAGGCAGTTGAGTGATGTGATCCGATTTGTTTAAGAGAGATTCTGCTGGCTATGGTGTGGGAGGAGAGCTGGGGATACAGAACCACAAGACCAGAAGTCCAACTAGAAGGCTGGTGCCATAATGCTCACAAGAAATGATGGTGATATGAAACAGGTTAACAGCTGAAGGACAGAATCTAAGAGGTAGAATCCATAGGGTTTGGTGTTTATAAGAAAAAGGACTGGTCTGAAAGACAATGCCCAAGTTTCTGGTTTGGAAAGCTGGGTTCATAGTGTTGCCATTCTCTGAGCCAGGAAACGTGGACCCTCTAGACACTGGGGACCATCAGAAGGATGGTCCCAGTGGTAGGTGGAGGGAGGGCAGTCATTAGGGGGGTGAGGATATGACTGAAGGAAAACACAAAGCAGGGGAGGCTTATTTATAAGATAGAGAAACATACAATTACATCTCAGTAACTAGAAATGAAAGCCTACGTTCCATTTCTAACTTCGACACTTAGCTCTATGATCTGCACATGCCACTGAACTGCTAAAAAACTAGTTGTCACGGAGTAAACTCCAACTCATGACGACCCCACGTGTGTCAGAGAAGACTGTGCTCCCTCGGGTTTTCAATGGCTGATTTTTCAGAAGGAGATCACCAGTGCCTCTGGGTGGACATGAACCTCCAATTTTTGAGTTAGCAGCGGAGCACATTTAACCAGTTTGCACGACCCAGGGACTCCACTAAACTCTAGGAGCTTCCATTTCCTTTTCCATAACCTTGTTCTATCTCATACTGGGTGTGAAAACAGTCTCAATCTGCAATGCATGATATACAGGTTAATTACTATTACTATAATTATGAATAAATTAAGGACTCGGAATAAATTGGGCAGGTTTTAATCAAGTCAGGAGATAAGCTCAGGGTAAAATCCAGACAGGCTTAGTGGAAAATTACCAAAGGGAATGTAGACACACGGGATCTCATGCTTTAAAAGGTCACTCCAAGTGGCTCTACTTTAAGTCAGTGTTTGATAACAATGCTTAAAACACTAAAGCATCTTTTTTTTTTAAAGAAACAAAAGCTGAGAGAAGAAAAGCTTGCTGAAGTCGCTAGACTCACTGAATGCTGCCTGAAGCCAGGCTTCCAGCTTGCTCCAGTCGTCTCAGCAGTGCGTGAGACTCATGAAGCTGACCATGGCCCGATCAGTCAGACCTGGGGTGGAACCTGGCTCTGTCACTTACTCGGCAATTTAAATGCATCAAATTCTTCCTTACACCTCCAAAACTTGGCAAGATGTTCTCTCTGGTAGGAACGCTAACCCCTTACATCCCAGCCTGGCTGACTCCTACTCCTGGAAATCTCAGCTTACAAATTCCTTCCTTAAAAAGGGCTTTCTTAGAGATCACAACAGAGGGTCCCAGACAGAGCTGGGGAAAAATGTAGAACAAAATTCAAACTCATAAAAAAACACCAGACTCACTGGTCTGACAGAGACTAGAGAAACTCCAAGAGTAGGGTCCCCAGATATCCTTTTAACTCAGTACTGAAGTCACTGCTGAGGTTCACCCTTCAGCCAAAGATTAGACAAGCCTATAAAGCAAACAAACACATGTAGTTCAACCATGTATATAAGACTGAACGGGCACACCTGTCCAAAAGCAAAGACAAGAAGGCAGGAAGAGACAGGAAAACTGGAAGAATGGAAACGCAGAACCCGAGGTCGAGATGGGCAGAGTGTTGACACGTCGCGGGGTTGGCAATCAATGTCAGAAAATGATTTGTGTATTAATTGTTTAATGAAAAACTGATTTGCTCTGTAAACTTTCACCTAAAGCACAATAAAAAACAAAGGGGGGGGGGACTTCTTTCCCACCCAATCTAAGGGACCCTAGAGTTCATTCTCACAGCCCTTCTCAGCACTCAGCACAACGGATAATGACTTGTGGTTTCCTTTGAATTACTGGGACGGTAAAGCATCGTGAAGGCAGGAGTAGTGTTTGGCTCACCCCTGTCTACCTCCTAGCACAGTGGCATACAGACCCAAAAGTACCTGCTGAATTCATACATGAGGTCACTTACCATTCTTGAGTTTCCGCATTTCTAAACTGGGGATGGAACCCACCACAGGCGTGGTTAGCACAAGGCTGTGCACACAGACGGCACTGGATAAGCAGGAGTGCTCCTTCTCTGAAGTTTAAGATGCAGGCCTAAGTTAAATGTATCCTAATGAAGCACACATTATTACAAAATGTCACATAACTGTTCACATCTAGCTAACCAGTGTTTGAACAATGGTTCCCTTTCCAAACACAGCTGCACAAATGCAAAGATCGGACTTAGGGACTGGGGACGGATAGGAGGGCAAAGTCCCCACGTTAGAGTAACTCCTGAACTCTGGGAGTGGTGCAGCCGCACATCCCCACCCCCTACAAATAAGTAATGGATTTTCTCAGCTTGAGACCTTGTATTTAAAATTTTGGAGACAAGTTGATTCCATGGCCAAATTATAAACTTCTGAAAGAATTTATCATGGGAATACTCATCAGTCAAATTAAAGTTAAAACTAAAAACAAGCTACTTTGACACGTTACTATATTGTTTTAGTACGACCTAACGTATGAGAAGGGAGCAGGGGTGGCGCAGTAGTTAAGCACTTCGCTGCTAACCCAAATGTCGGTGGTTTGAACCCACTAGCTGCTCCACAGGAGAAAGATGTGACAGTCCGCTTCTGTAAAGATTAAAGCCTTAAAAACCCTATGGGGGCAGTTTTACTCCGTCCTATACGGTCATTATGAGTTGCAATCAACTCAATGGCAACAGGTTTTTATATGCGAAGTTTTCTTTCATCAATAATTTTATAAATATAATCCTAAATCCTTACGGATGTAAACTTAAAATAATGGAAGTATCAAGAGAAGTAACTTAATTTTTGAAATTATTTTGGCATCACCCATCAATTTAAATATACTTTAAATGAAACTACAAGACACTAGAATTTTAAACCTGCAACACAACTCAGAACAAAAAATCTCGTTTTCAAATACTAACACATGCTTAGTATAAGTAACTCACGTAAAAACTTAATGTGAGAGCAAGACTTCAAGCATCTCAATTTGGTCCTACCAAACCCAATTCCAATTCTCAACCCAATCCTAGAAAATGCTATCAAATGTTCAAGAATTTTTATTCTAATTTCTCCAAATGCCCTCACAAACCCACTGGGTGCTAAACATACATCAAGTCACCAACCAAACTGGTGTCTCACAGGATCTGCACAAGGACACACACAGGCATCTTTAAATTCAGTATTTCTTGGACTAACATTCCAGTTATTACTGAAATCATACCTCTACTACAACCGATGAGCAAAGCTGAAACCAAGTCAAGCAGACGGGCCAGGACTTCAGCCAGATGCTGAAGGTCATACTCATAAAGCACCACACTGATATACCACTCCAGGAGTGTTCAGTCAGCAAATCACACAATGGGGGCTACCCTGTCATAATAAGGGTCTCTGAGGAAACCAGTGACTACAGCCCTCTGGGAATCCAGGAAAACTCACTTTATAAAAAAGTCCCACTCACCAATAAATGGTATCATCACAAGAATTCAGTGTGTTTAGAAGTACCATATGTGTGCCTAATGCTGTGCTGGTTGTTATGAGGTTTAATCCAGGCAGGACAGACTCTTACCTCTAAATAAGCTTACAATCAAAAGAAAAAACAAAACAGCACATTATATTAGACAGCTTTGTACGTTATTCATGTGATATATTTGTACACAAGTATGAATAATGACATAACAAAAAAGACCCATGTAAGTTTGTACCAGGTTGTTGAAAAATTTGTTAGTTCTTTCTGGCACTTCTAGTTAAAAAAAACAAAACAGCAAGCCACTGAACAGGATGAGTCTCCTTATATTCAATTCCATACTCCAACTGGGGTTTCTCAAACTTTGAGAAAGCCCTGCCTCCTCTGCACTCAGCCCCCTCCCACGTTTCAGCTATCCCTGGGAGTATGATCCCCAGCCAATTTGAGAATCACTGCTGTAAACAGAGGTAATACTGCCACTGTCCAAAGATCCCAGTTCAAGTATCTACTCCTATGGAGGAGCAATGCTTCAGGAAGGTGTTCAGATTGTGTGGAGAAAGCCTCCTCAAGAAAGGAAAGCTTCACCAAAATTGGAAAGGCTGAAAGGCTATGATCTGATGGAGGAAGTGTGAAGCTATTCTTGGAGTCTGGAACTTCCTGTGAAAAGGCTTACACATAGAAGGGAAAGATGAGCAGCAAACAATGTTGCGGAGGGGCAGGTGCTGCTGGGTACACTTACTGAAAAAACAGACGTGAGGCTAGTGAGGTAGGATGGAGTGAATTAGTAATAGAATGTACTCGTCCTTAGCATTCCTACTCAATATAATTGCCTGGAGGCCCAATATTCCAAACAGAGGCCCCCTCCATCAAATTCCAACTTACATTCTTAAGATCTTTACCATCTTAACTGATTCTGGGGCTATGAAACCTGCATTATGCCTCAATAGCTTAACAACTGGCGTTAATAAATACAAATCACGACAACAAAATTGGAGATTTTTCATTTTTCCTCCAGAAAAATTCCTGTGTATGTCAAATATTGGCATAGGAACAAAAAGAGTATTGTCTTTTCATTTTAATTAACTTCAAAAAAAAAAAAAAACCCACTTATCACAACTAAGTTGACATGTTCTAGATGCCAACCAACACAAAGTCTTCATATAGTAAATGGCAAACATTAAGCAATGTCAAATTTCCATCTTAACTTTAGCATCATAACCAATACCTTTATTTTCAACATTACCTTGTTTCAGTAACACTTTCAAAATGACACTATAAATCAAATACCCTTAAAAATACTGAAAAAACATCTAACACTAAATGAAATCTTCACAAAAGACACCGTTCACGTGGTACTCTATGTAAATAGAGCCCCATTACAGAGAGCACCATTTACATAGCATACAACGGGAACCGTGCCCCCTGGAGTTGTACAATTTGCCTGCCCAGCTCTATTCAGACAATTTACTAATCAACATTGTTGTTGTAAGTTGTTATGGAGTCAATTAATTGTCAACAGATTTTTTTAAAAAGAGAAAGGAGATCAAATTTTTCAAGCTATTATCAAGTGCAATCTTTTCACTCTGTGAATGAGGATATTTTGCTCCTTTTTTGAAAACAAAGTAAACTTATCCTCTGTATTTTTACAAGCCCACTATTTAAAAAAAAGAAGTCAATAAGATATATATTATTCAGAAGTTTCAATTATAACTGTGAAGTAAAATATAAAAATGTAAAATAAAATATAAAAATATAAATTATATAAAATATAAATAAAATATAAAATTTAAATTGAGTTGGTCTGGTTTTTCCAATACAACACAGAACACTCCACAACCACTCCCAAAAGCTTTCTAAAATCCTATTCCACTTCCTGTATGTTTATGGTGAATTTATCAGCTTCCTCCTCCCCTCAATGAGATTCAGAAGCCCAAAGCTGACTATTTACAACTTAACATTTAAAATAACAAGGCATCTTATTGTAAAAGCATTCCCCTTCCACCAAAGGAAAGTCCCTCCCACCAACCCTGTGATTTGCTAATAAAGAAACATGTACAGCTTCAATTTACACTTAAAACCATTTCAACCTAGGTGAAGAAGCTAGAAGAATCCCTTTCAGTTTTAAAATTCTATGACTCTTAATAATTCATCTTAATAATTTTGCATGATATCCTCCACTCAAATACCATTTCAAAATAGCTTGACATTTTGAGATTTATTAAGTGCTCAGCAGTTTAATTTCAAAGGAATGCTGGCAAAGTCATTAAACAGTGCTCTACAGACCTGGATAATTAGACAAAATTTTATGAGAGACTGAACACTGTATTTTGTTAATTACTGTTAATTTAAAACAGACTTTCTTAACAGTCTCTGCATTCTTATTTTGGAAGATTTGTCTGGTACTACCTCACCACAGCAGTAGCCGAAGAAAAAATTTAAAAGATACAAAGCAGCTTAATCTCTTAAGAATGGTGATCCATCATGCTGAGATTTAAGCAGAGATTAAAAACAAAGAGCAAGATCTATTTAGTACAAACTTCCTAATAATAAGCCAGCCACAAGTTACTTTCTCCATTACTAAGGGAAGGCCCCTAATCTACTAAGTTAAAATTTTAACCACAACACCTGCACTCAGATCACACACACTTCGTGACTTTCCATTTAGATTTCAGTATATTCAAATTTCTTGGTAAAATGTACTCAAACTTTCCTAAAAAGTGTACCTAATTGCTGAATAAATGCTTTGTGAAGAGAGCTGTCCTGCTATTAATTTGAATTTCTACCTGCCAAATGTATACTCCCTGGCTTAATGATTAAGGCTAAATAATTTTAAAAAGCCTAGACAATTAGTACATTAAGAACACTTTTTTAACCTAGAGAAATGTGAAAGTTTTTCCTTTTTAATTTTTTGGTAAATATAACAAAATATACAAATACAGTGTACGCCCGTGGTTATGTCTGCAAAAACAGTACTTCTCATCCAAGGGCCTCAAAACCCGTCCACGGCCTTACTTTCTCCTCGCCATGTTTTTCGGAGGCTGTCGCTCACCAGCCTGGGTCACAAGGTGCTGGAAGGTGTGTTCCCTGATTGACTGTCGGCTTCTGCCAGCCCCATACGCACAGGCGACTGAGTCAACAGACGGAGGTTTGCTCCAGCGAGGCACTCTTGCCCAGCCCCGCTGTCCGGTCCTCATCCCCTACGGAGATGCTCTTCCTGAAGTTTTCAAAGTCAGGCATGACAAAAAGAGACTGACAAAAGTATGAATCACAGCAGAGCGTGGCCGGGTAGCTAGCTGACCGAAAGTGATTTGCAGCAGAGAAATCGAGTCCCAGAAAAGTCGGCCCAAGAAAGGCGTGTTATGCAACTGCCACCACTTTCTCCGCCCGAAAGTGCTCCCGAAACTCGGACCGGGTCCTACGAACCCGAGGCGCTGGCCGAGGAAAACCAGAGCGCGCCCGCCCCCGCCCTCGCCCTCGCCCCCACCCCTCACCCCCACCCCTCACCCGTCTCCCGAGGCGCGGCCTGGGGGCGCGCAGAGATCGGCGTGCTGTCACGACTGCTCCCGGGACCGGCCGGCCCAGCCGCAGGCAGGCGCACAACAAAGCGCCGCGCACCCGGCCACCACCGCCGCTGCCGCCGGACGCACTCGGGCCCGGCCCGCCAACTCGCTCAAACTTCTGCGGCTCGCGGCCGGCCCGGGCGGCTCCTCGACGCCCTCGCCCAGGCCAGGCTCCGCGGGCTAGGGCGGAGAGCCCCTTTGGTCTGGAGACAGCCCCTTCGGTCTCACTCCGCGGCGGAGGGTGCAGAGGAACTCGCGGACCCACAGGCAACTTCCCACCAGCGGCCCTCATCCCGCCGGCCGCCGCCGGCCCGGCGCCCCTCACCTCCGGGCGCGGTCTAGGCTCGCGGGACGGCCCCCACTTTCGGCTCCGTGGCGTCGCGCGCCGGG
>NW_004444146.1:2127357-2144470 GCF_000243295.1 Trichechus manatus latirostris | reverse complement strand
AGGGGGCGCCCCGGGCGGCGCAAGCGGCGGCGGCTCCATCGTCCGGCGCTCGCGCCGAGCTCCAGCGCGCACCCCAAGTGGGACATTCGCTACATTGTTGGCATTCCACGGGCGTCACGTGAGCCGCCGTCCGCGTCACTCCCGGCCGCATACCAGCCGGGCGGGGCCTGGCCGGGTGCGCTCGAACGGACGGACCGATGGACGGACGCCCGTCCGGTCCGCCCGCGCCCTTCCTGCACGCGCCGGTTCGCCCCCGGGCCCTTCACTGCCGGGGTTCGCTGTCGGCCAGTGCCATAAGAGCCGCGGCTTTCTAGGCTCCTCAAGCCCAGGGCGGCGAAGAAAGTGAATTAACAGGCCTGAAGGAACCGCCAAAGGAGCGAGGAGGCGCCAGCCTCTCCGATCAGAGCAGGAAGGGACAGAGAGCTGTTAGGACCATGGAACTGACGTCTAGAGGAGGACGGCTGCCGGGTGCCCTCATCCAAGCAGACCTGATCACTCCCCGAGCTTTTGCATTCTGTTTGTGAGACGTGTTTACGGCATGCAGAGCAGCGCAGTGACATTCACCAACAAGTGAAAGGGTGGGTACCCACTTGGACTGTTCTGGCTGTGGGTTTGGGACAGGACACACGCAGGGTTGCGCAGAGGCGCTGGTGAAGTAAGGCTGGAAGTCAGATCCGGAATCCATTTCTGGTGCGCCTTCTCCTTCTAGCACATCTCCTACCACCTAACAGTGGTGAAAGTAAGTGATGGTGAAGGCTAATATACTTTTAAAAGGCAACCCAATTTCCTCTTTAATAAACTTTTGTGAGGTTTTAAAATTTTAATCTCCGGAGAAACAGTAATGAAGGTCATTATCTCTGGACTATTTTAACGTCCTCACGAGCCTTCAAGTCCGTTTCCTCCTTCCTCCCAGCTTTTACTCTTTCTAATCCCAGCCGATTTTCAGGCCCTGCTCCTGCCTTGGCTCTTCAGGCAGTCTCCTCAGAGCCGCCTCCTGGTTTCTCTTCCTTGAGCTGATTTGTTAAGTCATTGTCATGCAATTTAGAATTCAGTTTCATTTTTCAATCTCCTACTGTACTTTACCCACGGATCTTGCCCAGCATTGGAAACAAAATATGTCTCCAATGTAAGCCCTGGTGGCACAGTGGTTAAGAGCTCAGGCTGCCAACCAAAAGGTCGGCTATTGGAATGCACCAGCCGCTCCTTGGAAACCCTATGGGACAGTTTTCCCTGTCCTATAGGGTCGCCATGAGTCGGAATCACTCCATGGCAAGGGGTTTGGGGTTTTTGTTTGTTTTTCGGTTTGCGTTCACCAAGAACATTCTCTCTTGTCTTTTTCACTCAGATTGATCATACTCGCCCTACCCCAACCCCAAGCCACACGACTGGCTGCCAGGCTCCCACTGTTTAAACGGCCTGCCCCTGCTCTGCTTTCAGAGGTGTAAACATAATTTAATTTAAAAAACAAAACCTTTTGTTGAATGAAATATTGTAAAGTAAAAGGAATTTAACTGACTGTTAAATCTGCGTGTAAAATATCTTGTAAAACATTTGCAATTACAATAACCATTGTAGCATTGTTTGCAATAGTGAAAAATAGAGACGAATGCAAATATCCAACAACAGGGGGGTCGGAAAATAAAAGGTGGGTATTCAAATGATGGAATATATCCAGTAGCTAAGTGAATGGACTAGCCCTGTGTTTCTTAAAGGATAAATGATTCTGGATAGAACACAAAACCAATGTGGAGTGAAACAAAAGCAAGTTGCAAAACTTTATATACACTATGACACCATATTTATAAATAAAAAATTCCACAGAATCTATACATATACTTTATATAAATATAGATGTGGACTGCAAGAGTACACACCGAATTCATTGACAGCTATTTTCTATGGAGAGGGAGGGAGGGAAATGGGACTGGGGAGAGAAAAATAGGGACTTCAACTTTATCTGCAATTCTTTATATCTTTTATTTAAAAATATGAAGCTAAACAGGAAAAAAACCTTAAAATTTGTTGATTCTGGGTGGTAGGTTCACTGTGTCCTATATTATACTTTGTGCTTTTTATTAACATTTAATTTTTTTTTCAAAAGTATAGATGGCTGGAAAATAGAGACAAATTGGAAACAAGTCAATTTCCAAGACAGAGGACTGGTTGGGGACACTATTCCACATCTGTACGGGTTGTGATTCATCATCTTGTGGATGTGTGATTATTGAAATGGAGCCATTCATTCCTTGGGTTTTTTTATTGAGTACCTGCTATGAGGCCGCACTGGTGAGCAAAGCTCCATGAGTTGTCCCATGGTGGAGCTTACAGGCTGTTAGATGTGCTCAAGAAAAAAGCACGTGACAAAATAGAGCACAGTTATCTAATTTTGTAAAAATTATTTGTATGTATATGTACATATATATGTATGTGTGTGTACATATATATATATATATAAAGTCCAGAAAAGTATACAGACAAATGTTAAATATAGTAGCTCTAGATGTAGTGATTCTGAGTGATTATCTTATAATTTCTGATTACAATACGATAAGTAACAAAAATTTGTAAATTAAACAATCAGCTAAGTAAGTACCTCTGTAAATGTATCCATCTAAGGAGAAAAAGGACAGAGAGAGCCTCATGGTTTAATGACCACAAGGCCAGCTGAGCATAAAGCCTACAGTAATTGCAAAGCCGAAGTCTGTGTAATAGATTAACATAGGATATATATATATCCTTACTCTATGTCAGGCATTGATCTAAACTTGTGTGTTATCTCATTTAATTCTCAAGACAACCATATTATTAGCCTCATGTTATAGAAGAGGACCTTGGGAAACAGCCCAAGACACTTGCCCAAGATTAAAGAACTGGGATTCAAACCTTGATGGTCAAACTCCAGAGCTCGGAAACACTGTAGTATAAGGTGATCTCAAGAAGATATGATTACAGTATGCTTATAAATAAGGAAACTGAAACCAAATTAACTCCCTCCTATGAGTCCTGGTGGCACAGTGGTTAAGAGGTCGGCTGCTAACCAAAAGGTCAGCAGTTCAAATCTACTAGCCACTCCTTGGAAGCCCTGTGTGTCTGAGGGAAGACAAATGGACTTTGTAGAGTGAGGAAGAGGGGAGCTCAAAGATGCCTGTCTCCAGCATCAACCAGGACAGAGAGAGGCTGGGGCCAGGAACAACCAGGGATCCAATCACAATCACAAGCAAGGCACCTACAGTTGTGGCGCCAAGAGAGTTCAGGCATCTCCCTGAGGCCACTCCGGAATATCCTCCTAAAACCACCTACCTACCTCTCTTGGGTATGAATGTAAGAAACTTAATTATAGACTCAGTCTCTTTATACTTTAGTGCATGGAAAGCAGGGACTGGTTTTTAGATACAATTTTTGGTTGCGGGGAGGGGGGAAGCATCCTTATTTATAAACAGTATGGAGGAGACTTAGCAAATCTGCCTAACTACACAAGAGTATTCTCTGGGAGGGAGTAGTGAAAAAGAGTAGGGTTAGATTATGAAAGGCCTAGAAAGCCAAGAAAACGATGTCCTACACTGATTTGTTTTGGGGATGTTTTATACCCATATAATTTGTCTCCTAAACTAGATTATAAATTCTTCAACAACAGTGATTATATTCTCCCCCCCCAACTGTATATAAAGAGCCTCTTAATTGCTAAGTTGAATATATTGAATGAATTTTTAAAGGATACTTTAATATCTTAAATATCCAAGTTCATAATACCACAATTTTTTTTTTAACCCACCAGTCTGGGTCAGCCAGGGAGACAGTCCATTCCACTGTTCTTTGGAATTTTGGGTTCTGTGTATTTATAGGACTTGCAGAGAAGACTTCACAGTATCACCCCCATTAGTTGAGGGCTCTGTGTCAATGACATACTTTTTTTTTTTAATTGTGCTTTAAGTGAAAGTTTATAATTCAAGTTAGTCTCTCATACAGAAATTTATACATACATTGTAATGTGACCCTTGTTGCTCTCCCGATACTGTGACAGCACACTTCTTTCCACCCCGGATTTCCTGTGTCCATTCAGCCAACTCCTGACTCTGTCTGCCTTTTCATCTCACCTCTGAACAGGAGCTGCCGCTTTAGTCTCCTGTAACTACTTGAGCTAAGAAGCACACGCTTCACGGGTATCATTTTATGTCCCGTGGTTCAGTCTAATCTTTGTCTGAAGAGTTGGCCTCGGGAATGGTTTTAGTTTTAGGCTAACAGAGAGTCTGGGGGCCATGTCTTCCGGAGTCCCTCCAGTCTCAATCAAACCATTAAGACTGGTCTTTTTCCTAGAATTTGAGTTCTGCACTCCACTTTTCTCCTGCTCCATCAGGGAGTCTCTGTTGTGTTCCTTGTCACGGCGGTCATTGGTGGTAGGCAGACACCGTCTAGTTCTTCTGGTCTCAGGCTGATGAAGTCTCTGGTTTATGTGGCCCTTTCTGTCTCTTCGGCTAATACTTTCCTTGTGTCTTTGGTGTTCTTCATTCTCCTTTGCTCCAGGTGGGTTGGGACCAATTGATGCACGTTACATGGCTGCTCACTAGGTTTTAAGACCCCAGACGCTGCTCACCAAAGTGGGATGCAGAACATTTTCTTAATAAACTTTGTTATGCCATTTGACCTAGATGTCCCTTGAAATTATGGTCCCCAGACCCCTGCCCCTGCTACTCTGTCCCTCGAAGTGTTTGGTTGTGTTCAGGAAACTTAGTAGCTTTGGTTTAGTCCAGTTGTGTTGACTTCCCCTGAAGTGTGTGCTGTCCTTCCATTCACCTAAGATAATCCTTGTCTACTGTCTAGTTAGTGAATACCCCTCTCCCTCCCTCCCCACCCTCGTAACCATCAAAGAATGTTTTCTTCTGTGTTTAAACCTTTTCTTGAGTTCTTATAACAGTGGTCTTATACAATATTTGCCCTTTTGCAACTGACTAAATTCACTCAACAGGCCTTCCAGGTTCCTCCAAGTTATAAGATGTTTCACAGATTCATCGTTGTGCTCTATCATTGCATAGTATTCCATTGTGTGAATATACCATAATTTGTTTATCCGTTTGTCCGTTGATGGGCACCTAGGATGTTTCCATCTTTTTGCTATCGTGAACAATGCTGCAGTGAACATGGGTGTGCATTTATCTATTCATGTGATGGCTCTTGTTTCTCTAGGATATATTCCAAGGAGCGGGATTGCTAAATCATATTGTACTTCTATTTCTAGCTTTTTAAGGAAGCGCCAAATCGATTTCCAAAGTGGTTGTACCATTTTACATTTTTACCAACAGTGTATAAGTGTTCCAGTCTCTCCACAACCTCTCCAACATTTATTGTTTTGTGTTTTTTGGATTAATGCTAGCCTTGTTGGGGTGAGATGGTATCTCATTGTAGTTTTGACTTGCGTTTTGCTAATGGCTAATGATCGTGAGCATTTCCTCATGTGTCTGTTACCCTCCTGAATGTCGTCTTCGGTGAAGTGCCAGTTCATATCCTTTGCCCATTTTTTAATTTGGTTATTTGTCTTTTTGTTGTTAAGGTTTTGCAGTATCTTGTAGATTTTTGAGATTAGACACTGATCAGATTTGTTGTAGCCAAAATTTTTTTCCCAGTCTGTAGGTTGTCTTTTTACTTTTTTGGTGAAGTCTTTTGATGAGCTTAAGTGTTTGATTTTTAGGAGCTCCCAGTCTTCTAGGTTCTCTTCTGGTGTTTGTGCATTGTTACTTATGGTTCGTATTCTGTTTATGCCATGTATTAGGGGTCCTAGCCTTGTCCTTATGTTTTCTTCCATGATCTTTATCATTTTAGATTTTATATTTAGGTCTTTGATCCATTTTGAGTTAGTTTTTGTGCATGGTGTGAGGTATGGGTCTTGTTCAATTTTTTGCAGATGGATATCCAGTTATGCCAGCACCATTTGTTAAGGAGACCGTCTTTTCCCCAGTTAACGGACTTTGGGCCTTTGTCAATGACACACTTTTTTTTAGCATAATAAAAATGATTTGGATATTAGAGGAAAAAGCCCAGTATTAAACTTATATTTTTACATGTGCTGTCCAGTATTAAAATCATGAGAGTAAACTTTTCTCTGATTTTAATTTATTTTTAATTGCCTTACTTTTAGCTGTTTTGGAAATCAGAACTTCCTGAAAAATGTGGTGAAAACCCCTAGTGCTTTACGTTAATTGTGGTGAATAATTTGGTAAAGAATAGCGATAGTGGTTGCACAACATGAAGAATGTAATCAACGTCACTGAAATCTATATGTAGAAGTTGTTGAATTGGTGAATGTTTTGTTATATATGTTTTCACCAAAAGAAAAAAGAAAAAAAAACCTAGTGCCCTGGGTGGTGCAAACAGTTAAGCATTCCACTACTAGCTGAAAGGTTGGTGGTTCAAACACACCCAGAGGCACCTCGGAAGACAGGCCTGGCAATCTGCTTCCAAAAAGTCATAGCCTTGAGAACCCTGTGGAGAAGTTCTACTCTACATGTGGGGTTGCCATGAGTCAAAATGACTAGAGGGCCTGGGGTCCCACAAACCTTACAGCACCCTGTGGACCAGACTCTCCAGCCACCTCCAGCGTAGCGCAGCTTCATTCTCTGAATAGCCATTCTGCTTCTCAGATGAGTAATAAAGTACGTGATTGCATAAATTAGAATTGCACAGTAAGTTGAGAAGATTGGTTCCCAGAAGAACTGAAAGAAACACCGTCAAGATACAAATCACGTTCTGCACTTAAAAAATTTTTATGTTGACACTTCACATTATTAAGAGAATAATTGCTAAAGCAAATTTTCTTTACTTACCACATCTCCCATTAATTTACCTTTTATGGTGAGTGAGTTATTACAGCAACACCAGATATTTATTTCTCATTCCCCTTATAGTTTCTGCAATTTCAATTTCCTTTGCAGGCATGAGCAGAATATTATTGTAACTGAAAGAAAATCCCACTGAAAAGTGAAGTTTTACTTTATTTCCAAAACCTTCCATTCAAATTTTTAATCTAATCTGCAGTAAACCTTGGCAAAACTTGTTTTAGGTAGAACAAAAGAAGTTTGAGGCTCAAACTCTTATTTCAAAAAAATCAGTTGCTATAACAAAATCAACATTTTTAAAGTCACCACTGGGAAGCACCTGAGTTAATCTAAATTGACAATAAATATTTAATTGTGGAATTTTAAAAGAAACATTTAGATGATCTACTTTTGACTTTGAATTTAAAATTAACCACTAAATGTTGTTTTGGTTATTATTTAACAGTTGCTTTTAAGATCAGGTATTTTGCCTTATCAACCAGATCTTAAAAGAAGATCTAAGCCTGTTATCTTCCAATGGGCCATAAATGGGTTTTGATAAAGCCATGATGATATTATGATTAGGTGATTTAACATGCAGAGGTGGAAGGAAGCCAGTGAGGAAGAGGCTGCCAAATTTCAGAGAGCAAAGGGAAATCTACAAAGTCAGGAAGCACCCACTGCAAATTGTATTTGATAGCTAGCAACCCCCAGCCAAGAAGAATTTATGGGTCTGGGGTTGGAACTCAAAAAATGCCCCAGAGCTAGTACACCTTCAAAAGGACAGAGGTAGGAGGAAGAACTAATGTTTGAGGTAAAGGTACTTGGAAAGGGGAAAGAACAGAAACAGTCACAGGGAAAGCCTGGCATTTAAGGCATGCAGAGAATGGACTTATGGGAGAGTGTTAGAGAAACAGTGACATGAAGTAAACAGAAAAGTTGGGCAGATCCAAGAGCATAGCTCTGTGATTAAGGAAGGCAACATAAAACAATTGTGTGCTATCAGATTAATACCTGGGGAAGAGAGGAGATGAAAAAACCATTTGGGAGATCTCACAGGAGATGAGAGAAAATAGAGCTCAAGTTAGCTCAAAGTAGGTAGAAAGCATCACGGTACCTACTACTAATGCAAGAAAAGAATGGAGCATTAGAATGTGTCTACACTAAAAGGCAACTTCCAAGTTTACTTTGGTCAACTTACTCTTTTTCTCTGGTATTTTGAATAAGTAGGAATTTTTGGTGTCTACATGGGTAATGAAAGTTATAATTTCAATCATTAAGTCCCATATTTTTATTTCCACATGTCCAGCTGCTTGCTAGACATTTATACCTGATGTCTTGACAACCTCACAAAGCCTGAATTATCTAAAATGAAACTTACATATTCATTCAACAAATATTTTTTGTTCAACATATAGTTCTTGGGAACTCGATGTGCTAGGCACTTGGAATAAAATAGTTAAAATGGACATTATCATGAGCTTAGAAGTCTTGGGGGGTATAAATAATCACATAATGCTACAAACCAGTGGAAAATTTGGGTTATGATTAATATTACAAAGGAAATATATTTCTACAAGAGTTTATAAGAGGAGGATATGACCTGGTCAAAAAAAATCAGGGAACATTTTTGTGAGGAAGTGGTGGTTTAGCTGAGACCTGAAAGATGAGAAGAAACTAACAAGATGAAGAAGAGTAGGGAACATATTCTGAGAGAGAGAACCACATATGGAAAGGCTCTGTGGGGGAAGGAACTTGATGCATGCGGTGTTTGAGGCAGTAAAAGAGACTACTGTAATTGCGATGCAGAATGAAGGTTTGAGAGACAG
The DNA here is from genome assembly GCF_000243295.1 of Trichechus manatus latirostris. NCBI lineage: Eukaryota > Metazoa > Chordata > Mammalia > Sirenia > Trichechidae > Trichechus > Trichechus manatus. Next base: position 2,135,835 of record NW_004444146.1, on the reverse strand, counting down.
GAGATAGGAAGGAGAGGCGGTGGGCAAGGGCCAGCCATGCAGGACCTTGTGGGCCATTTTAAGGATTTTAGTTTTTATATTCAGAGCAATGGGAAGTCACTAAAAGGTTTTAAGTGGAAAAGCCTGCTGAGACCACTCAGGTTGCTGTGTGGAGAATGGATGGGAGCTGAGAGGAAGGAGTGAAAACTGGGTGACCAGACTATTGTAGTAATTGAGGAGAGAAGTAATGTCAGGTTGGATTAGAGTAGTAGCGGTGGACGTGGAAAAAGTGGATGAAATGAAGAAAAAAAGATGGTAAAACTCACAGATCCTGCCAATAGATTGGCTCTGGGGGCCAAGGGAGCAAGAGATGGCTCCTGGGTTTCTAACTTCTGTAACTAGAGGGTGACGGTGCCATCCACCAGACTGAGATTGTAAGTTTGTTTTTGGAAGTGTCTTAGTCTGGGTTCTTTGGAGGAGCAAAACTAGTGAAATGTGTATCAATAGACAGAGAAATTTACTTCAAGAAAATGGCTCACACAATTGTAGGGGCTGGTAAGTCCCAATCAGTGGGTCAGGCAACAGGTTGACGACCTCCACTGGCTCACATGGTTGCAGGGGCTGACAAACCGAAAACCTGCAGGTCTGAGGACAGGCTGGATGCCTCTGCTGGCTCATAGGGTTGCGCAAGTTGGCGAATCCAAAATCTCCAGGTCAGGTGACAGGCTGGAGGCACCTACTGGCTTACATCCCAGGAACCAGGGTCAGATGCTGAGAAGATTGCAGGACTGGAAAGAGGGCAAACTTTGCCAGAACATTCGTTTATATCATGGATGCAGGCCACACCACCAAGGAAACTCCTCCTTCAACTTATTGGCTGCTCACATCAGATCACAAAATGGAAGGTGATACATAGTGTCTGCCAAACCACTGACAATTATAGACTAGCCAAGTCGACATATAGCTATCACAGAAGTGTCTTTGAGATGGAGTGGAGTAACTAGAGACACGAAGACAGTGGTAGGCACTGATTTGTAGCTCTGCGGAGAAATCTAGTGAGAAGATATAAATTTGGGAGTTGCATGTATATACTGTGAGTGTCACTGAAGCTGAAAGTGTGGGTGAATTTGCCTAGGTGGACAGTGTGGAGGAGAGGAGGAGGGGACCTATACTTTGAGGAAATGCAACATTTAATAGCTAGAAGAGGTAGAGGTGAGCCTGCAGAAGAGACAAACTGCCGAGAATTGGAGGAAAATGTGGTTCAAAGAAGCAAGGGGAAGAGTGTTTCAAGAAGAAGGGAACAATCAACAAAGACACAGGCTACTGAAAAGTCACAAGTGACAGTTGGAAAATGTCCATTGGAGTTAAAGTCACTGAGGTCATTGGAACCTTAGCAAGAGCTCCACTAGTACAGCTATGAGAGTAGAAGCTAGATTGGAGTGAATTATGGTAACTAACAGATCAAAGAGTAAAGAAAACTCTACAGAGAAATTTAGAAAGTGATAAAGTGGTAGCTAAAAGAGAAAGATGGTTCAAGCGGAGGACTTTTATTTATTAGTGGTAGAATCTTTTATACATAACCAAACCAAATCTGTTAACATGGAATCTATTCATACTCACGGTGACCCTATAGGACAGAGAAGAACTGCCCCATAGGGTTTCCAGGGATGTAATCTTTACGGAAGCAGACTGCCACATCTTTCTCCTGAAGAGCCACTGGTGGGTTTGAACCACTGACCTTACGGTTAGCAGCTGAGTGCTTAACCACTGTGCAACCAGCACTTCATTAGATAGGTAGGTAGATACACAGACAGACACACAGACAGATGTTAGTTGTCAAGTTGACTCCGACTCATAGCGACCTTATGTACAACAGAATAAAACATTGTCTGATCCTGCGCCATCCTCACAATCTTTGGTATGTTTGAGCCCATTGTTGCAGCTATTGTGTCAATTCATCTTATTAAGGGTTTCCTGCATTTTTGATGACCCGCTACTTTACCAAACATGACGTTCTATTCTAGTGATTTGTCTTTCCTGATGACATGTCCAAAGTAAGCAAGACGAAGTCTTGGTACCCTCGCTTCTAAGGAGCATTCTGGTTGTACTTCCTCCAAGACTGATTTATTCGTTCTTCTGGCAGTCCATGGTGTATTCAGTATTCTTCGACAACACCACAATTCAAATGCATCAGTTCTCTTTCAGTCTTCCTTTTTCATTGTCCAGCTTTCCCATGCATATGCGATGATTGAAAATACCATGGCTTGGACAGGCACACCTTAGTCTCTAAGTGACATCTTTGCTTTTTAACACTTTAAGGAAGAGTCTTTGGCAGCAGATTTTCCCAATGCAGTAAGTTGTTGATCTACTGACTACTGTTTCCATAGGCATTGATATATATATATGTGTATATATATATATATAGAGAGAGAGAGTCCCTGATGATGCAAATGGTTAATGTGCTCAGCTGCTAACCAAAAGGAGGGATGTCTGAATTTACCCAGAGATGCCTCAGAAAAAAAGGTCTGGTGCTCTACTTCCAAAATATGTCATTGAAAACCCTATGTGGCACAATTCTGCTCTGACACGCATGGGCTAGCCATGAGTCAGAATCAGCTCAATGGCAACTGGTTTGATTTTATATATATATATATATATATATATATATATATATATAAAATTCTATTGCTGCTATAACAAATTACCATGAAGTTAGTGGCATAAAGAAAAATACATATTTATTATCTTACAGTTCTGCAAGTCAGGCGATATCACAGTGTAAGTGAAGGATTGGCCTTAGATAGGAGATGACAACATCACTGTTATGGATTGAATTCTGTCATCCAAAAATGTGTGTAAATCCTAACCCTTATACCTGTAGATGTAGTCCCATTTGTTATGTTAATGAGGCCATATCAGTGTAGGGTGTGTCTTAAACCAATCACTTTTGAGATGGAAAAAGCAGATTAGGCACAGAAGCAAGGAAGCACAGATGAAGGAAGATAGATGCCATCTCACATGAAGATCACTTAAAGAACTGAGGAACAGAAGCTGAAAAAAGACAAGGACCTTCCACTAGAGCCGACAGAGGAAGTCTTCCCGTAGAGTTGGTGCCCTGAATTTGGATTTCTAACCTCCTAAACTGCAAGAAAAATAAAATTCTGTTAGTTAAAGCCACCCGCTTGTGAAATTTCTCTTACAGCAGCACTAGTTGGAATCAACTCCTTGGCAACTAACAAGAAACTGACAATCACCATCCCCTTTCATTTGTAGACTAATGTAATGGCCTCAATGGGCTTCCCAGGTTTCAGTTTCTCCTTTTTTTTAATATAACTTTTTTTAACTTTTTTTTTATTGTGGCACAAATATGTATAACAAAACATTTGTTATGTCCATCATGCTGTGCAACCACTAAACTATCCTTTTCCAGATTATTCCACCACCATTAACAAACCCAGTGCCTCCTAAGCAATGACTCCACCTTTCCCCCTCCCTCCCACTCCTGGTAACCACTGATAGGCTTTGGTCTTTATACATATAAATGAGAGCATACAGTAGCTGTCCTTTCGTATCTGACTTGTTTCACAATAACATTTGCAAACTTATCCATGTCATAGTATGTATCAGCACTTCATTTCTCTTTATGGTTGAGTAATATTCCATTGTAAATATTACCACATTTTGTTTAGCCAGTCATTGTAAGTATACTATAATTAAATAAAAAATTGAAAGAGAACACCAGCACAGCCAAACTACTCTTCAAATGTTGAAGGCATCTGTAGACTTCAAAGTCAGTTTGCCGCCATCTACAGGATATGATTTCCCCGCATACTGTCTTATAAATGTAATAATGATGTTTCATTTATCAAATAAAAAAGAACCTATCATCTGAGCTTGGAAAGCAAAGGAAGTTCTCACTAAATTCTCCTTCAACACCAAGTCAACTACAAGTGACAGTGAAAATGTTCCCATAGGGAGAATGCATAGCGTGACTTTTTTTTTTTTTTTTATTGTACTTTAGATGAGGGCTTACAGAACAAATTGTTTCTAATTAAACAGTTAGTACACATTGTTCTATGACTGGTTAACAACCCCACGACATGTCAGCTCTCTCCCTTCTTGACATTGGAGGATCTTTTTTTTTTTTTTTGGTGAAAATATAGTTTCTACAAGTACAATTCAGTGACATCGATTACATTCTACTCTACGAGTTGTGCTGTTATTCTCAGTATCTTTTTCCAAATTATTCTTATCACCATTATCTTCAACTCACTGCCCCCTAGGCTTCCCATCAAACCTTTTGAGTTGCTGTTCTCAATTTGATATCACATAATTTTTTTTTTTTTGTACCTTAGATGAAGGTTTACATAACAAATAGTTTCTCATTAAACAGTACACATATTGGCCTATGACAATGGTTGACAACCCCACGACATGTCAACACTGCCTCTTCTCAACCTTGGGTTCCCTATCACTAGGTTTCCTGTCCCCTCCTGCCTTCTCTTTCTTGTCCCTGAACTGCTATGCCTCATTAGTCCCGTTTCATTTTCTGGGGCTGTCCAATCCCTGGGTGATCCTTGGGAGTGACTTCACCACTGAGCTAAAAGGGTGTCTGGGGGCCATACTCTCGGAGTTTCTCCAGTCAGGCCAGTAAATCTGGTCTTTTTTTGTGAGTTAGAATTTTGTTCTATATCCTTCAGCTCTGTCCAGGACCCTCTGTTGTGATCCCGGTTGGAGCAGTCACTGGTGGTAACTGGGCATCATCTGGCTGTACTGGACTCAGTCTGGTGGAGGCCATGGCAGCTGTGGTCGATTAGTCCTTTGGACTAATGTTTTGCTTGTATCCTGTTCTCTTCATTTTCCCTTGCTCCTGAAGGGGTGAGACCATTGGAGTATCTTAGATGGCTGCTCACAGTCTTTTAAGACCCCAGACGCTACTCACCGAGGTAGAATGTAGAACATTGTCTTTATAAACTGTGTTATGCCAATTGACCTAAGATGTGCCCCAAGACCATGGTCCCCACAGCCCTCCGCCCAGCAATACAGTCCCTCAGGGAGTTTGGATGTGTCTGTGGAGCTTCCATGACCTTTCCTTGTGCAAGTAGTGCTGGCTTTCTCAGTATTGTATACTGTCTTACCATTCACCAAGGTTACCATTTATCTATTGTCTATTTACTTCCTGCCCCACCCCTCCCATCCCATCCCTCATAACCAACAAAGATTGTTTCTTTTTGTGTGTAAATTTTACATGAGTTTTTAAAGTAGAGGTCTTGTACAATATTTGTCCTTTTGTGATTGACTTATTTCACTCAGAATAATGTCCTCCAGTTTCATCCAAGTTATGAGATGCTTCACAGATTCATCATTGTTCTTTATTGTTGCATAATACTCCATTGTGTATGTCTATGTACCATACTTTGTTTATCCCTTCATCTGTTGATGGGCATCTAGGTTGTTTCCATCTTTTTGCTATTGGCAACAGTGCTGCAGTGAATATGGGTGCGCATACGTCTGTTCATGTGAAGGCTCTTATTTCTCTAGGATATATTCCTAGGAGTGGGATTGCTGCGTCGTATGGTATTTCTATTTCGAGCTTTCTAAGGAAGTGCCATATCATTTTCCAAAATGGTTGTATCATTTTGCATTCCCACCAACAGTGCATAAGAGTCCTGACCTCCCTGCAGCATCTCCAACATTTGTTATTTACAGTGTTTTTGATTCGTGCCAGTAATGCTGGGGTAAGATGGTATCTCATTGTGGTTTAATTTGCATTTCTCTAATGGCTAGTGAGCATTTCCTCACATGTCTGTTGGCCGCTTGAATATCTTCTTTGGTGAAGTGTCTGTTCATTTCTTTTGCCCATTTTTTTCCCATACAAAAATTTATACATACATTGTTATGTGACTCCAATTGTTCTCCCCATACTGTGACAGCACACTCCTTCTTTCCATCCCTGGTTCCCCATGTCCATTCAACCAGCTCCTAACACTGTCTGCCTTCCCATCTCACCTCCGGACAGAAGCTACCTGTTTAGTCTCTTGTATCTACTTGAGCTAAGAGGCACACTCCTCACGAGTGTCACTTTATGTCCCACAGTACAGTCCAATCCTTGTCTGAAGAGTTGGCCTCAGAAATTGTTTTAGTTCTGGGCTGATAGAGAATCCAGGGGCCATGCTCTCCAGGATACCTCAGTCTCAATCAAACCATTAAGTCTGGTCTTACTAGAATTTGGGTTCTGCACCCCACCTTTCTGTTGCTCCATCCAGGACTCTGTTGTGTTCCCTGTCAGGGCAGTCCTTGGTGGTAGCTGGGCACCAACTAGTTCTTCTGGTATCAGGCTGATGAAGTCTCTGGTTTATATGGCCCTTTCTGTCTCTTGGGCTACTACTTTTCTTGTGTCTTTGGTGTTCTTCATTCTCCTTTACTCCAGGTAGTTGGGACCAATTTATGCATCTTAGATGGCTGCTTGCAAGCTTTTAAGACCCCAGATGCCACTCACCAAAGTAGGATGCAGAACATTTTCTTAATAAGCTTTGTTATGCCATTTCACCTAGATGTCCCCTGAAAGCATGGTCCCCAGACCCCTACCCCTTCCACTCTGTGCCTCAAAGTGTTTGATTGTATTCAGGAAATTTCTTAGCTTTGGTTTAGTCCAGTTGTTCTGACGTCCCTGTAGTGAGTGCTGTCCTTCCTTTCACCTAAGATAATTCTTATCTACTATCTAGTTAGTAAATAACCCTCCCCCGCATAACCATCAAAGAATGTTTTCTTTTGTGTTTAAACCTTTCCTTGAGTTCTTATAATAGTGGTCTTATACAATATTCGTCCTTCTGTGACTGACTAAATTCACTCCGCATAATGACCTCCATCTTCCTCCATGTTATAAGATGTTTCACGGCTTCATAGTTGTTCTTTATCGTTGTGTAGTATTCCATTGTGTGGATATACCATGATTTGTTTATCCATTCATCTGTTGATGGGCACCCAGGTTGTTTCCATCTTTTTGCTATTGTGAACAGTGCTGCAGTGAACATGGGTGTGCACGTATCTATTTGTGTGATGTCTCTTATTTCTCTAGGATATATTCCAAGGAGCGGGATAGCTGGATCATGTGGTACTTCCATTTCTAGCTTTCTAAGGAAGCACGAAATCGATTTCCAAAGTGGTTGTACCATTTTACATTCCCACCAACAGTACACAAGTGTTCCAGTCTCTCCAAAACCTCTCCAGCATTTATTGTTTTGTGCTTTTTGGATTAATGCTAGCCTTGTTGGGGTGAGATATATCTCATTGTAGTTTTGATCTGCATTTCTATAATGGCTAATGATCATGAGCATTTCTTCATGTGTCTGTTAGCCACCTGAATATCTTCTTTGGCGAAGTGCCTGTTCATATCCTTTGCCCATTTTTTAATTGGGTTATTTGTCTTTTTGTTGTTGAGGTTTTGCAGTATCTTGTAGATTTTAGACATTGACGCTGATTGGATGTGTCGTAGCCAAAAATTTTCTCCCAGTCTGTAGGTTGTCTTTTTACTCTTTTGATGAGCATAAGTATTTGATTTTGAGGAGCTCTCATGTATCTGGTCTCCCTTCTGGTGCTTGTGCATTGTTACTTGTGATTCCTATTTGTTTATGCCATGTATTAGGGCTCCTAGTGTTGTCCCTATTTTTTCTTCCATGATCTTTATAATTTTCAATTTTATATTTAAGTCTTTGATGTATTTTGAGTTAGTTTTTGTGCATGGTGTGAGGTATGGGTCTTGTTTCATTTTTTTGCACATGGATATCCAGTTAGGCCAGCGCCATTTGTTAAAGAGACTGTCTTTTCCCCAATTAATGGACCTTGGGCCTTTGTCAAATATCAGCTGCTCATAGGTGGATGAATTTATGTCTGGATTCTCAATTCTGTTCCATTGGTCTATGTATCTATTGTTGTACCAGTACCAGGCTGTTTTGATTACCGTGGCAGTATAATAGGTTCTAAAATCAGGTAGTGTGAGGCCTCCCACTTTGTACTTCTTCTTGAGTAATGCTTTACTTATTCGGGACCTCTTCCCTTTCCATATGAAGTTGGTGATTTGTTTCTCCATCTCATTAAAAAATGCCGGTGAAATTTGGATCGGGATTGCATTGTATCTGTAAATTGCTTTGGGTAGAATTGACATTTTCACAATGTTGACTCTTCCTATCCATGTGCAAGGTAGATTTCTCCACATTTGTAGGTCTCTTTTGGTTTCTTGCAGTAGTGTCTTGTAGTTTTCATTGTATACATATTTTACATAGCTGGTAAGATTTATTCCTAACTATTTTATGTTCTTGGGGGGCTACTGTAAATGGTATTGATTTGGTGGTTTCCTCTTCGAGCTTCTCTTTCGTGGTGTAAGGGAATCCAACTGATTTTTGTATGTTTATCTTGTAGCCTGAAACTTTGCTGAAATCTTCTATTAGTTCCAGTAGTTTTCTTGTGGATTCTTTGGGGTTTTCTGTGTATAAGATCATA
>NW_004444146.1:2123020-2125731 GCF_000243295.1 Trichechus manatus latirostris | reverse complement strand
TGTCTAGAAATTTATCCATTTCCTCTAGGTTTTCAAATTTGTTGGAGTATAGTTTTTCATAATACTCTGTTATGATCCTTTTGATTTCGGTTGGGTCTGTTGTAATGTCCCCCGTTTCATTTCTTATTTGGGTTATTTGCATCCTCTTCTATTTTTCTTTTGTCATTCTGGCCAGTGGTTTGTCGATTTTCTTGATTCTTTCAAAGAACCAACTTTTGGTTTTGTTGATTCTATTGTTTTTCTGTTCTCTATGTCATTTATTTCTGGTCTTATCTTTATTATTTCCTTTCTTCTAGTGGCTGTGGGCTTTTTTTGCTTTTCTCTATTTGTTTGAGTTCTGTAGTTAATGTTTCGATTTTGTCCCTTTCTTTTTTTTTGATGTGTGCAACTATTGCTGTAAATTTTCCTCTGAGGACTGCCTTTGCTGTGTCCCAGAGGTTTGGTATGATGTGTTTTCATTCTCCTTTGATTCTAGGAATTTTTTGAGTCCATCTCTGTTTTCTTCTATTACCCAGTGATGAGTAAGCAGGGTGTTATTCAGTTTCCATGTAATTGATTTTTTTCCCTTGATCTTCCTGTTGTTAATTTCTACCTTGATGGCATTGTAGTCAGGGAAGACACTTTGTATTATCTCAACGTTTTGGATCTCGTTGAGAATTGCTCTGTGGCCTAAGATGTGGTCTATTCTGGAGAACGTTCCATGTGCAATGGAAAAGAATGTACTTTGCAGCTGTTGCGTGGAGTGTTCTATATATGTCTATGAGGTCAAGTTGGCTGATTGTGCCCTTTAGGTCTTCTGTATCTTTGTTGAGTTTCTTTCTAGATCTTCTGTCCTTTACCGAGAGTGACGTGTTGAAGTCTCCTACTATTATTCTGGAACTGTCAATTTCTCTTTTCAGTGCTGTTAGAGTTTGTTTTATGTATTTTGGATACCCATCATTGGGCGCATAGATGTCTTTTATGATTATGTTTTCATGATGGATTGTCCCCTTAATCATGATATAGTGTCCTTCTTTATCTCTTATCGTGGATTTTGTTTTAAAGTCTATTTTATCTGAGATTAATATTGCCACTCCTGCTCTTTTTTGTAGCTGTTTGCTTGGTATATTTTTTTCCATCCTTTGATTTTTAATAAATCTACATCTTTTTTCCTAAGGTGTGTCTCTTGTCAACAGCATATTGATGGACCCTGTTTTTTTTATCCATTCTTTCACTCTCCATCTCTTCATACGTGCATTTAGGCCATTTACATTCAGTGTAATTATTGATAGGTGTGAGTTTATTGCTGTCATTTTGTAGTGCTTTTTTTTGTGGTGCTGATGTTTTCTTTGTTCCTCTTACTCTCCTGTGCTGAATTCCGTTTGTTTGTGGGGTTTTTTTTTTCTCCATTTCTTTTGTTTTTGTAGGTTTTGTTTTTACTGAGACTTTATGTTTTTCTTCTTTATTTTGATGAGTAGGTTTGTCAACTTTCTTTGCGGTTACCTTGAAATTTACCCTTATCTTCCTGGATTTATATTGCTTAGTATCGCTTTGCCTTCCCCTCTATTAGAAGATTCTATACCTATATTGTTTCTTCCCTCTTTTATTGTTCTGATGTTGTTGTCATTTATAGATTAACCTCTCTGGTTCCCTGTTGTAATTCTTTTGGTTTTGGATAGTCCTTGAGAGTTCATTTCCTAGGTTGTTATCTGGCTACTACAATCCTGTGTCTAGATTCAGCCTGGGTCTGATGTTGTTTGTTCTCAGATCGAAGGTCTCCCTTTAATAAGTCTTGTAAGTTAGGTTTAGTTTTTACTTATTCCCTTAATTTCTGTTTATCTGGAAATGACCTAATTTCATTATCATATCTGAATGAGAGTTTTGCAGGATATGTTATTCTTCGCTGGCAATTTTTTTTCAAGGTTTTATGTATGTCATCCCATTGCCTTCTTGCCTCATGGTTTCTGCCAAATAATCCGAGCTGAGCCTTATTGTTTCTCCTCTGTATGTGACTTTTTCTTTTTCTCGAGCTGCTCTCGATTCTTTGGTTTTAGCAAATGTGATTATGATATGCCTTGGTGATTTTCTCTTGGGGTCTATTCTATATGGGGTTCGTTGAGCTTCCTGGATGGTCAGCTTTTCATCTTTCATGATATTGGGGAAGTTTTTTGTCACAATTCTTTAATGATACTCTCTGTGTTTTCTGTTTTCTCCCCCTGTTCTGGAACTCTGATCTCTCACATATTTTTGCTTTTGATTGTGTCCCGCATAATTTGCAGGGTTTTTTCATTTTTCTTCGTTGTTTTTTCTGATTTTAACTCAAACAGTGTTGTATGCAAGTGTTTGTCTTCAATTTTGCTGATCCTGTCTTCCATTGTTTCCAACCTGCTCCTCAGCCCTTCTATGACCCTGTCCATTTCTGAAATCTTGTTGTGTATCTTTTGGATTTCTAATTGTTGTTTTTTTTATGATTTATAGATGTGAATTCATTTTAGAATTTTTTCCGGTTTTATTTTCTTGAAATCTTCCATTTTTTTTGTATTTTCCATGAATTTGTCTATTTTTTCCTCATTTCTGTATGCTTTGTGCTTCAACTCTTGGATAATTCTGAGTATTAGAGATTTGAATTCCCTATCAGGTAGTTCTAGTGCTTTTTCTTCTACTGGAAAGTCATCTGGTGTTTTATTTTGAACGTCTACTGGAACCATCCTGTCCTGGTTTTGTATATGTTT
>NW_004444146.1:2102078-2122920 GCF_000243295.1 Trichechus manatus latirostris | reverse complement strand
TTTGTTTGTTTCATCCTGCTTTTTTGTTTTATTTAGTTATGTCTGAGCAGGCAGGCTGTGCATTCTTTGTTGTTTACTCGTCTGTGGTCACGATACTTTTTACCTCCTTCTCCAATTGGCAGGGTCAGTCACTCAGGTATGGTACAGAAGGGCAGGTCCAGCTGAAGGGGAGTTGCTGGGATGGGTTGTTTGTGGCACATACTAGGGCTGACAGGGCAGACTGGGAATCAGTGCAGGGCAGGTTCCGGTAGGCCGTGCCTGTGCTGCTTGGGAGTGTGATGTTCAGGGCATGGTGCAGGTAGGCAGGAAGGAAGGGGGAGATTGTGATGTGTGGATGTAAGATGGGTATGGTAAAGAGGAGAAAGGAACAGGAGCCAAAAACATGCAAACAAAAAAGATTGCTAATGGAGTTTGCTATTAGAGTGGAAAGATGAGAGACTGAGAAATGGAAAAAACAAAAATGAAAACGAAAGAAAAAGGTAAAAGAAAAAAATGCAAAAATGAAAATTAGAATAAATAGAAAGAAAAGTCCCCAGGGATCCCAGTGGTATGGCTGCTAGGACTGGGGAAGTTGCTTCCAAGCCTTGAAGTACAGGCTGGCTAGAAGGGGTAGAGGTGTCACACAGCACCAGGTATTCAAGAGACAGGAAGAAAAGGTAAGTATAGAGGGACAAGAAACTGGAAATGAAGAAAGACAAAAAGGGAAAAAGAGTGAAAAAAACCAAAAAAAGAAAACAAACAAAACAAGAAAAAGAAATGTCCCAGGGGTGTTACCGTGTTTCTGCAAAGAGTAGGGGAGTATCTCCCAAGCAGCACGGTACTGCCCAGCTAGATGGGGCTCCCAAGCCAGAAAAAGAAAAAGAAAACAAACCAACAAATCAAAACAGAACAAATCAGAACAAACAAAAAAAAGCCCCAGGGGTCCCACCAGCATGGCGGCACAGGCTGGGAAGCAGTTTCACAGTCGAGCAGTGTTTCACAGCCTTCCAGGAAGAAGCAAATATGGCACACACAGCCAGGTTTTTGAGAGAAAGCAGCGGGAGGTGGTGAGAGATAAGGAAGAAATCTAAATGAAGTGGAAAAAAGCAACACCAGCAGCCAACAAAATGCACTCAGAGCCAGCCAATGCGGGCAGGCAGAATCCAAGTGACACTGGGGTAAAGCCGTTGCTTCCTGGCCAAGGGACTGTGGCCACAGGAAGCAGAGGAGGCTGAGTGCAGGTGAAGAAGGTTAGGGGGTGGGAAAGTGTATTTCGCTGGTTACTGGTTGTTCTGTCTCCTTCTGGAAGCTCCTTGAAGCTGCTTTCTCATACCCTCTGTTCGCTGATCTGCGATAGGAGTCCAAGATGGTGGATCCATACTGTGGTAGCTGATAGGGGGCCTCTGCATGTATCTCTCCTTGCTCTCCTTTCTCTGTCAGTTTCTTATTCCAGTTGGTGCTTGGTTGAGTTCTTTATCTCTTCATTTGATGCTTAGGGTTTCAGGATTGCTGTTTTTCTCTGTTTTTCGGATCTTTGCTGTGGAGGGACGACGTGGTGCTTCTGTCTATAGCATCATGTTGCCCGGAAGTCCTCTCAATTTCTCCTTTTTCCTGCCTGTTCTAAGGCAGATTACCCTATTGCCATCGAGTTGATTCCAACTTATAGTGACCCCATAGGACAGAGTAGAAATGCCCCCATAGGGTTTCCAAGGAGCGGCTGGTGGACTCGAACTGCCAGCCTTTGGGTCAGCAGCCCATCTCTTAACCACTGTGCCACCAGGGCTCCATGGCAGATTAGTTTTCTTAAATTACAGCTTGCTCAAAAAACTTCAGGAACGCCCGCATTGACTACTGAAAAATGCCTGGGCTCTTTATCAGGTCCTCCATAATATAGTCAAATTCTTTTTTTTGAGCATTCCTTTTTTTCATTCTGTGTGTGCACTTTTGTTTGTCTGTAGGATTCCTTGCTTGTTTCCTGAACAAAATCTGTCTCCACATCCTGCTCATATCCTTTCCATGAATAGATGTCCTCTCCCCAAGTTCTTTCTGGTTGAAACCCTACCCATTGGTGGTAGGCAGAAAAATAGGCCCCCAAAGATGTCCATGCCCTAATCCCCAGGACCTGTGACATGTCACCTTATATGGCAAAAAGGGCTTTTCAGATAATTACGGTTTAAGACCTTGAGATGGAGACATTACCCTGGATGATTTAGGTGAGTTCAATGCATTACAAGGGTCCTTTAACAGTGGAGAGGAAGGCAGAAGAGTTAGTCAGAGGCATGTGACTTGAGAAGGACTTGACCTGTTGCTGGCTTTGAAGATGGCAGAAGAGGGCCAGGAGCCAAAGAATGTTGTGGCTTCTAGAAGCTGGAAACAACCCTTGGCTGAAATAGACTCTTCCCTGGAGCTTCCAGAAAGGGACGCAGCCTGCGTACACCTTGATTTCAGTTTGATGAGACACGTACTGGATTTCTAACCTATATGAGTGTAAGGTAATAAATTAGTGTTGCTTTAAGCCATAATTTTGGGGTAATTTGTTAGTGTGTCTATAGAAAACCAATACACTATCCTTTGTGGTCTAGTTCTAATTCAACATCTCAAAAAAGAAAAAAAAAAAAACTGACCCTGATTATCTCAGCCAGAAACTACCACTTTCCTTTCATTTGAACTCCCAATAGCACTATGTGGGACTTCTCTCCTGGTGAAAAATTGTCTGGTATTGTGGTTATTTGTAGACTTGTCCTACTTGTCCTATTAGACTCTAGCTCCTCAAGGTTAGAGTTTAGGATTTAGGCAGTATCTTGGTTATCTAGTGCTGCTGTAACAGAAATACCACAAGTGGTTGCTTTAACAAAGAGAAATTTATTCTCTCACAGTCTAGGAGGCTAGAAGTCTGAATTCAGGGTGCCAGCTCCAGGGGAAGGCTTTCTGTCCGTGTTGGCTCTGGAGGAAGGACCTTGTCATCAGTCTTCCCCTGGTCAAGGAGCTTCACGGCGCAGGGACCATGGATCCAAAGGATGTGCTACGCTCCTGGTGCTTCTTTCTTGGTGGTGTGAGGTCCCCCGTCTCTCTGCTCACTTCTCTTTTATATCTCAAAAGAGATTGATTTACAATACATCATAATCTTGTAGATTGAGTCCTGCCTCATTAATATAACTTCCTCTAACACTGCCTCATTAACATCAAAGAGGTAGGATTTACAACACATAGGAAAATCAAATGACAAAATGGTAGACGGTCACACAATACTGGGAATCATGGACTAGCCAAGTTGACACATATTTTTGAGGGACACAATTCAATCCATGACAGGCAGTTATGGTAGCTGTGACAGTATCTAGTTCCTTGCTTAACACTCAACATTTTTTTTTTTTTTACATAATGAACAAACAAATGGAAGGCCTCATAATGATGGCAGAAACAAATTATCCATAGTAAGTGTACCCTTTCCCTTCTCTTTTCCCTCAGGTTAGATATTATTATCCTAACTCTAAAATTAGAGGCCATCCTTTTAATATCATCTGAAGCCCCTAAGCCATTTGAATACTTATTGTTAAAAAATAAACATTATTTTTGTCACATAATTTTAAGTAGTTATATTTCATGTCTTTCCTCAGAAGAGGAACCTTTAGGAAATTAATAATAAATAAATAAAACCAAACCCATTGCCATAGAGTCCATTCCGACTCATAGTGATCCTATAGGACAGAAAAGAACTGCCCCATAGGGTTTCCAAGGAGCAGCTGGTGGATTCAAACTACCGACCTTTTGGTTAGCAGCCGAGCTCTTAATCACTGCACCAGCAGGGCTCCTAATAATAAATAAGAATGTAAAAAGACACCCTTTTACTTGCTGACAACCAAGATGTTATTTTTACTAATACTATTGATGATAATGATTGATAATTTCCATGTTTGATTGGATCACCTTTCTTTGGAGTAGACATAAATATGGATTTCTTCCAGTCAGTTGGCCAGGTAGCTGTCTTCCAGATTTCTTGGCATACATGAGTGAGCACTTCCAGCACTGCATCCGTTTGCTGAAACATCTCAATTAAAAAGCTTTTGCAGCAGTACATCAACCGGGAACTGCTAGAAATTCAAGCCAGATTCAGAAGGGGATGTGGAATGAGAGATATCGTTGCTGATGTCAGCTGGATCCTGGCTGAAAGCAGAGAATACCAGAAAGATGTTTACCTGTGTTTTATTGGCTATGCAAAAGCATTCAACTGTGGATCGTAACAAATTATGGATAACATTGCGAAGAGTGGGAATTCCAGAACACTTAATTGTGCTCATGAGGAACTTGTACATAGATCAAGAGGCAGTCATTCAAACAGAACAAGGGGATACTGCGTGGTTTAAAATGAGGAAGGGTGTGCATCAGGGTTGTATCTTTTCACCATACCTATTCAATCTGTATGCTGAGCAAATAATCTGAGAACCTGGACTATGTGAAGAATGACACGGCATCAGGATGGGAGGAAGACTCATTAGCAACCTACAATATGCAGATGACACAACCTTCCTTGCTGAAAGTGAAGAGGACTTGAAGCACTTACTGATGAAGATCAAAGATTACAACTTTCAGTATGGATTACACCTCAACATAAAGAAAACAAAAATCCTAACAACTGGACCAATAAGCAACATCATAAAAAATGGAGAAAAGATTGAAGTTTTCAAGGATTTCATTTTACTTGGGTCCACAGTGAGTGCCCATGGAAGCAAATCAGGAAACCGAACCCACTGCCAGTGAGTAAGTTCTGATTCATAGTGACCCTATTAGAACCTCCCCATAGGGTTTCCAAGCAGCAGCTGGTGGATTCGAACTGCAACCTTTTGGTTAGCAGCCGAGCTCTTTAATCCTATGGAAGCAGCAGTCAAGAAATCATATGATGCATTGCATAGGGCAAATCTGCTACAAAAGACCTCTTTGGAGTGTTATAAAGCAAAGATGTTACTTTAAGGACTAAGGTGGGCCTGACCCAAGCCATGGTGTTTTCAGTCACCTCATATGCATGTGAAAGCTGGACAATGAATAAAGAAGACCGAAGAAGAATTGACACCTTTGAATTATGGTGTTGGCAAAGAATATTGAATATACCATGGACTGCCAGAAGAGGGAACGAATCTGTCTTGGAAGAAATACAGCCAGAGTGCTCATTAGAAGGATGGCAAGACTTCGTCTCACATACTTTGGACATGTTATCAGGAGGGATCAGTCCCTGGAGAAGGACATCATTCTTGGTAAAGTAGAGGGTCAGTGAAAAAGAAGAAGGTTGATTGGCACCTCCAGCAACAATGGGCTCAAGGATAACAACAATCATGAGGATGGTGTAGGACCGGGCAGTGTTTTGTTCTGTTGTACACAGAATCCCTATGAGTTGGAACCAACTCGATGGTGCCTAACACAATTTATAATAATGAGTTATACTCAAGCCAAACAAGGCTTGCTTTTCTTATGAACGACTACCTCTATATTTTAACGTTTCTCTTCCAGGCTAAACTTATAATTAGGGGAAGAATATAAGGGTGAAAAGTTGTATTTACACTTCGAAAGAGAGAAATAGGTAAAATAAACTTTCCCCTAGATCAAGGAGCACCACTTCTTCATGTCCATGTCTGTGTATACTCAACAAATGTCGTGATGAAAATAAAAAGTTGGACTTGTTGTAACTTGTATAATAGTTATACACTACTAAAAAATTCTTTAGCCACAAAGTTCCAGTGTTCAAATAATCAACGTGAAAGCATAAAGCAAGACTCAAATATTAGACATGACTGTTCCCTTGCCAGTGGGGAGAAAAAAAAAAACCCTTTGCCATCAAGTCAATTCTGACTCAGCCATAGCTCTTAACCACTACAGCTGCTAACCAAAAGGTCAGCAGTTCGAATCCACCAGGCACTCCTTGGAAACTCTATGGGGCAGTTCTACTATGTTCTATAGGGTTGCTATGAGTCAGAATTAACTCCGTGGCAACAAGTTTTTTTTTTTTTTTTTTCTCCAATGGAAGCATGAATTTCACATACCAGAACTAGAAATTTAAGAAGTCAGGAGAAAGGAAAGTATTTCCTAAACAGTTGAAACTACACTAAAAATTATAACTCAGAGTTCAGCTAATGAATTAATTTTACACTGAGAGAGCAGACATGATAGAGCTCGTTTTTAAACGAAGCTCTGGCTGGTTTCTAAGTTTCCAGAGTTCCTCTCTCAGGAAGCCCATCATCGAGCAAATAGTGCCCTCTTTATTTTTCAAAATGAATATGAACTGAAGATCTCTCTAATGAACGTGCAACTATTCAAATATTGAAGACAGTTTAGCTACCAAAATCTGGAGACATTTTAGATAAAATCTGGCTAGAGAGGGAAGTGGCACAGTGGTAAAGAGCTTGGCTGCTACCCAGAAGGTCAGCAGTTGGAATCTACCAGCCACTCCTTGGAAACCCTATGGGGCAGTTCTACTCTGTCCTGCAGGTTCGCTGAGTCAGAATCGACTTGACAGCAATGGCTTAGAGAGGGAAGTGGCAGGAAAATGAAGGGAGAAGCCCAGCAGTGCAGCTGGAGCAGAAGCTCAAAGCAGGAACTTGTGGGGAATCAGAACAGCCGATGACGGGGGAGCTGAGCACCACAGCAGGGAAAAATCAGAGACCATCAGGGCTCCTGAGGCTGAAGGGCTATCGGCTCTGGTGCCCACCTTGTTACTGTAGAATTGTTCTTGGCAATACATTTTCCAATTTTCCTTCTCTAGATTAATTTTTTAATAACTTGAGAACAATTAAAAATAGCATAGGATCCCATAGGCTTCCAAACCCAGTTCCTTTTTATTAATGGGCAACAGTAAGAGAGGGGGGACTTTGAAAATAATCCTTGAAGTCCCAGGCACACTTCTCTGAGAAGGTAATGCTGTGGTTATCAGGTCATCCTGCCTGCAGGGCTGGCTCTAGGTGCAGCTAGGAGCAGGAAGCAATGTCTGAGACCCTCCCTCCTCTTTTCTCTCTGGCCCATTCTGCACTGCATTTTCTCTGTTAACCAATAACTAGTGGGTGTTTGTATTTCAAAGAGAACCCCAGGAGATGTAAAGACTTTAAGGTTCAAGAGACTGAATCTCTTCAGGTGGAATTTCAGGAACTATAAGTATTCGTTCACTCATTCATTCACTATATTCCCACCAGCAATGGGTAAGGATTCACTATTTAAATTTTGTCTGAGGCTGCTTTGCGCTACAACAGACTTGAGTAGTTTGCTCAGAGACCATAGGCTCCATCAAGCCAAAAATATTTGCTATCTGGCCCTTTAAAAGAAAAGGTTGCTGACCCCTGGTCTAGAACCAAGGGAGTAGGCATGGAAAAACTGGATGGATGTGAGAGCTGTTTAAGAGGCAAGACTGACAAAACTTGGCATTAGATCAGGTAAGGGGTAACAAGGAGGGTGATGTCAACATCTCCTGTTTTTCTGATGCCCCACAAATATTGCCATATAGCTCCAGCTTTTCCAACTTTTTTTCTTGTATGAAAGGCTTATTTATTTAGCAAATGCCAGGGACTTCACATACATTTGATCTTCATGACAGTATGAGACAAATGAGGAAACCAAGTCTCTGAAAAGTTTAAGAAACTTGATCAAGATGACACAACTAGCCAGATATGCTGGCTCCAAAGCCCGGGACTTTCCTGGACCTCGGATGCCTCCCAGAGCAGAGGTCATATGCTTGCAATCAAAGGATCAGGAATGACTTCATTGAGGATGTGGTATATACACTGTGAAAAACACAGAACTTAAGAAGTTAAACATAGAACTACCACAGGATCCCGCAATTCCACTCCTAGGTATATATCCAAAAGAATTGAAAACAAGTGGTCATACAAAAACTTGTACATCAAGGTTCATTGCAGCACTATTCACAATAGCCAAAAGGTAGAAACAGCCTAAATGTCTGAATAGATAAACAAAATGTGGTACATATATACAATGGAATATTACTCAGCCATAAAGAGAAATGAAGTCCTGATACATGCTACTACATAGGTGAACCTTGAAAACATTATGCTGAGTGAAATAAGTCAGTCACAAAAAGACAAATATTGTAAGATGCCACTTACATGAAATATCTAGAATAGGCAAGTGTATAGAAACCTAAGTTTATTTATTAGTGGTTACCAGGGCAGGGCAAGAGGTAGGGGAAAAGGAGGATACACAGCTTAGGGGACACGGAGCTTCTGTTAAGGGTGATGGAAAAATTTGAAAATGAATAGTGGTAATGGTTGAAAAACAAGATGAACATAATGTCACTGAATTGTACACATAAAAAATGTTGATATGGCAAATGTTTTGTTACATATGTATTTACCACAATAAAAAAAGTAAACAAATGAGCAGGACCATATTCCAATAAAACTTTATTCACAGACACTAAAATTTGAATTTCATGTAATTTTCATGTCACAAAATATTATTTTTTCCAACCACTTAAAATGTAAACACCCTTCTTGGCTTGTAGATGCTACAAAAACAGATAGTGGGCCAGATTTGGCTCTTGGCCTATTGTTTGCTGACCTCTGCTCAGACCAAGCTTCATCATCTCTGACCTCCATGCTACAATTTTCACCTCCTTCTCTTCGCCTTTGTTTCTGCCTCCACCCTACCAGCCCCACAGTCCTCTCTCCACACAACAGCCACAGAAGTCTTTTTAAAACCGTGTCACTCCCTAGTTTAACTTTTTTCACTGACTTCCATTGCTCCTTGGTAAATAAAGACTTGAGTCCTCCATCCTTCCCACAAGGCCAGGGCCTGCCACCTTTCAAGCCTTACTTCTCACCTCCTCACATGACACTCTAGCCGCACTGGCCTTGTTCAGTCTGGACCCCCTCCATGGTTCTCCCCTGCCCTACACCCTTGCCAGGGCTGTATTATGACCAGTGCGTTTGTGGAGAGCCCTTTAGCCATAAAAATTAAAATTATACAGGTATGCATGGCTTAACATCCCTTCGGGCAACAATTGGCAGCATATACATCCGTGGTCCCATAAGGTGTTTTGTTTTTAAAAGAAAAGCAGCTCTCCTTTTGTTTATTATTTCCCCCTAATGGTTTTAAAGACCCCCAAGCCCCAAGGGTACATGAACAGCGGGCCTCCAGGGAGCATCCCAATCCTTGCAGCACCTCCTCCCCGACCTCTTCCTTCCTCCCGTACTGGCTTCCTTCACCAGCCCAGCAGCGGTGCAGCCTTTCACTCCCTGTGCAGGACAGCGTCTGCCTCAGCTCCTCTGCTCCTGCCGCAGGCGCTGGCGGCCCCAGCCAGGCCCTGAGAGCTTACTGGGTTCCAGCGGCAGGCAGTGGCCACAGCGGCTGCACATGATCCTGAATCGGCAGCATCAAAAGGGCAGCAGCAGCCAGGGCCACCACCGCCAGCGGTGCTTCGAACACCGGCACACCCAGTCTCGTGGCCACCTCTCTGCCTCCCCCATCCACACCCCCTTCCCATCCTACCCCTATCCCCATCCCCACCCCGGAGCCCTGACGTGGGCAAAGTCGCAATCCCGGCTCACCTGCACACCTAGCAAAACTGGCCTCCTGTATCCGGTGTATACAGCTCTCACGCTTTGCCCAGCAGGCTCCCATAAGGTTTTAATATGATAGGCTTTACAGGGATTTAACTATGGATTGTAGAGAGATTGCCTGTATATAATAATATGGTGTTCATTCAACGTCCAAATCACTTAAAGTCATATTTCACAGAATTTATCTTGGACTTTAAGGCACGCATACCTGTAGTTGTTAACCTGAATATACTAGCCCTAAGATAGAGTCACTTATGCTAAGCTCCATGTCAGCAAACCAAAACCTGGCTAGTATCTATGACCTGTAAATGCCAGATGTTCCCAGGAGCCAAAACATAAGTCAATCAATCGACTTTCTCAGAAACAGAAACCCGATCTAACCAATTAGAACTTGCCTGCTCAGTTTAACCCAGTTCAAAATTTTCCCTTAATCCAAATAAGGAAAGAAAATGCCCACTAGCCAATCTGAAATTTGCTTGATATAGCTTCCTTGTTCCTGTGTGTCTGCGCCCATAAAAACTCTTCCACTTTGTACCACTCTTCAGCTCTTGTATGACTTCCAGACTAGACATTCCCCAATTCCCCATTCAAGCTTATGAATTCATACACAAATTTAATCTTGTGGGAATTTTATTTTTAACATATTTTACGGCTGTGTTGGTATAAAGACGAATATAATCTATGCAAGATTTATAACTATATATTCATTGTTATTGTATTCACTTTTTTCTTCTGATTAAAAAAATGAATAAAATTAAAACATTTTCGTGGACCCTAGGCCCTGTGCCTAAATGGTAAGTTAGCCCCAGAAGTTCCCTCTGCTCAGGGGTGAGGCTGAGCAGTGACACAAGAGTGATTTACAATCTCTTTCAGCCCTTTCAACTAAACATACGATCTAGTTTTAACAGTGTTAGCTCTGCAAAGGCAGTTTTGGGACAAGTCCCCGATCCTTCTTCTGGCCAGAGTATGGCTCCTAAAATCACTCCTATCAGAGCTGCCGAGTAAGTTTATTTAGAGGGTCAAGAAATAGGGGGGGCATCAGATAGAGTGGAAACCCTGGTGGCGTAGTGGTAAAGTTCTACAGCTGCTAACCAAATGCTCAGCAGTTCAAATCCACCAGGTGCTCGTGGGAAACACTATGGGGCAATTCTACCCTCCTATAGGGTTGCTATGAGTCGGAATTGACTCGATGGCAACAGGTTTGGTTTTTGGTTTATCAGATAGAGTAGACTGGCTAAAAGGTTTTATGCAGCGTTTGTACAAGTTGATCCAGGCCTCCCTCTGAATGGCAGCCATCCTCCCTACCCTGCTCTGTACTGGCACCCCACTGCTGTAGGGGAAGAACATCACAAAGTCTGGTAAAGAAAAAGTTTCATTCGGTATATATTCAAAAAGGCTAAAGTAGGAAAAGGACAACCATGCTGCCAGAGCCATGTCTGCCCAAGTCCAAGGAAATATCACAGAACAGACAGATGTGGGAAAACGGGCAAGCATGCTGCTAGAGCCATGTCTGCCCAAGTCCAAAGAATATTACAGAATAGGCAAGAGTGGGAAAACGGACAAGCATTCTGCCACAGCCATGTCTGCCCAAGTCCAAAGACAATTACAAAGTCATCAGTATATATTAACTCAGAAGGGAAGGGTCTTCATTGGTCCAACAGATTTCTATTCACTACATGCTAATAGAAAAAGAGTAGAAAGTCTTTTGTGTTCTGTTTGATTGGCTTTATGTGTAAGTTTCCTTAAAACATATTTTCCAAGATTATCGTAGCTATTGTCTTTATACCTCAGGGCCCAGTTGATGTGTCCTTGTGAGTCCTTGTGAGCCCCTGTGAGTCCAGCTCCAGCTGGGTCACATTCTCTATGCTCAAGGAGAGGGAATAATAACTCCACTATTATTTCCTAAATCACCACCTCCATCCTCCCCTGCTCGAAAGAAGTCACCTTGACAGCAATACTACCCCCACCCCATTCCAGCTCTTTGCCTAGTTGACTTCCACTTATCCTTCAGCTCTCAATGTCATTCCCTCAGGAAAGCTATCTTTGACCCCTTCCTGCTGGAGGAATTAGATTTCTAGTTACATATTTGTTTTTATGGTTATTTGCTTTACGCTTGTCTCCTCTAAACTGTAAGTTCTCTGAGGACAGAGACCATGTCTGAACTTGCTTACCATTATAATATCAATGCCTAGCACTATGCCTGGAATTCAATGAATACTTAGTGAATGAATGAATATTTATAGTTCCTGAAATTCCACCTAAAGAGATTCAGTCTCTTGAACCTTAAAGTCTTTACATCTCCTGGGGTTCTCTTTGAAATACAAACACCCACTAGTTATTGATTAACAGAGAAAATGCAGTGCAGAATGGGCCAGAGAGAAAAGAGGAGGGAGGGTCTCAGACATTGCTTCCTGCTCCTAGCTGCACCTAGAGCCAGCCCTGCAGGCAGGATGACCTGATAACCACAGCATTACCTTCTCAGAGAAGTGTGCCTGGGACTTCAAGGATTATTTTCAAAGTCCCCCCTCTCTTACTGTTGCCCATTAATAAAAAGGAACTGGGTTTGGAAGCCTATGGGATCCTATGCTATTTTTAATTGTTCTCAAGTTATTAAAAAATTAATCTAGAGAAGGAAAATTGGAAAATGTATTGCCAAGAACAATTCTACAGTAACAAGGTGGGCACCAGAGCCGATAGCCCTTCAGCCTCAGGAGCCCTGATGGTCTCTGATTTTTCCCTGCTGTGGTGCTCAGCTCCCCCGTCATCGGCTGTTCTGATTCCCCACAAGTTCCTGCTTTGAGCTTCTGCTCCAGCTGCACTGCTGGGCTTCTCCCTTCATTTTCCTGCCACTTCCCTCTCTAAGCCATTGCTGTCAAGTCGATTCTGACTCAGCGAACCTGCAGGACAGAGTAGAACTGCCCCATAGGGTTTCCAAGGAGTGGCTGGTAGATTCCAACTGCTGACCTTTTGGTTAGCAGCCAAGCTCTTTACCACTGTGCCACTTCCCTCTCTAGCCAGATTTTATCTAAAATGTCTCCAGATTTTGGTAGCTAAACTGTCTTCAATATTTGAATAGTTGCACGTTCATTAGAGAGATCTTCAGTTCATATTCATTTTGAAAAATAAAGAGGGCACTATTTGCTCGATGATGGGCTTCCTGAGAGAGGAACTCTGGAAACTTAGAAACCAGCCAGAGCTTCGTTTAAAAACGAGCTCTATCATGTCTGCTCTCTCAGTGTAAAATTAATTCATTAGCTGAACTCTGAGTTATAATTTTTAGTGTAGTTTCAACTGTTTAGGAAATACTTTCCTTTCTCTTGACTTTTTAAATTTCTAGTTCTGGTATGTGAAATTCATGCTACTATTGGCAAAGAACCAGTTATGTCTATTATTTGAGTCTTGCTTTATGCTTTCACGTTGATTGCTTGAACACTGGAACTTGGTGGCTAAGGAATTTTTTAGTAGTATATAAATGTATTGTCCATCTTGTTATTGTCTTCATGGAATTTGTTGAGTATATATGGACATGAACATAAAGAACATAATGATTATGGGCATGTCTTCTTCATGTTCATGTCATTCATCCATACACGCCTCCCTTTTTCCAAACATTAACATAGTGAAAAGAACATCCTAGAAGGATATTATAGTCAATAATTCCTGTGGGTTTTCAATCTAATGAAACAAGTTATAAATGTCCCATGTGAGGAGGGAAATGAATTTCTACAGAAGGTAATGGCAATAGCTATGTTTTCTTAAGAATCACCAACAGAAAATCTAAAAAAGGCATTTATCATGATATTAAGTAAGGCAAAGTTGTGATCAACATCCTGCAGATATTGAATTGTTTTTTATAAAACTACTTAGCTATATTAAATTTTACATGCTGAAAAAAATGAAAGGAATTTGGGGACTCTGAACAGAATTTCACTAACATAAGGAAAGAACACCACAAGTTGACATCATAACTGCCAGCTGTGGAATTAATTCTAAGTTGTTTTAAGCCTAACAAGTATTTTGTTTGGTGAGAGTACAGCAATGTGTTATAGAAGATCTCTGAAATTCAGGGATCTGGTTTAGGGATAATCCTAGTTTTTCTTTAACATTATTATACAAAGATAAGAAACAAAGGATTTATAGGTTAGCCTGGAAACACTCTGAGGATGACTCTGAACTTGTTGTAATCCCATAGTATTATGTTGCCACTTTACCATTTTGTGTGGATTTGTTTTTATATTTATCCCATAATTAGCTGGACTGATCAAAGGCAGGCCTCATCCTTTGACAAGAAAGCACATACGTGCACACACACATGCACAAGCACACACGCACATACACACAGGATGGCATTACTCTCAGCTGCAAATGAGAGGCAGAGTCACTCAGAGGGCAGCTCCCCACAGCACATCCTGTGGGCAACGCCCAACTTGGTCAGTTCACACGCCTAGCAAAATGTGTTACTGAAAAACTCTCAGAATGTTAGGAAATTGAGACTATGGGTGAAGAGAGATGGTCAAAAGATTTCAATTCCTTCCTTGAGAGGAGCAATTCTTTACACCATGAGGAATGCTTGGAGGAATGTGCTCTTTCACTTCCAGGAAACAGTCCTCCTGTCTAATAGGCTTTATCTCAAATGCCAAATGGGCCCATCGAGGCCAGACGCCAGCACAAGGGGCTCAGCCCTGAACATTCCCTGGCAGTGCAGAACGTGAATTTGCAGTGAAGTCATTCCACGCAAGTTCTACAAAAAACGCTCAACTGACAAAACACTTACTTATAGGCTTCGCTTGTGTGGAGAACTAGCTCTTGTCTGCCTAGCTGAAAGCGAATTTCATGCTTGAACCTGCAGTTCAGCTTTCCCCTGCTAAACACTAAGTATGATTCTGGGCAGTGCTTGGGTAATAAGACAGCTATTTTTCTGGAGGGGAGGGTCTTCATCAACTCTTCGTCAATGACTATGATTTTATAAATGCTTAGAATTCTGTAATAGTATAATTCTTAGTTTCTCTAGATGGAATATTTGATAGGATTAGGCAGGACTAGATGTCAGCCAGTAGTATTTGTTGAGCACTTTTGTGCCAAGGACTGTGAAAAGAATTAACAAAATAGACTTGGTCTCTGCTACCCAAGGGAGAGATCCCTGCATAGAAGGGAAATAATGGATAGGATGCTTTTTATGGAGCAACATAACAACCAGAGGCTCAAAGTAGCATATTAACGCACAGAGAGCTGAAGTGTTTAGGGGGTTTCAAACAAATTCAGGGGCTCAGCTGGAGTCTGAAGTGCAAGCAGGGGGAGTTGTGGAGAAAGCACAAAGGAGGTATACAAGCTTAACTCTCAGAGGGCAACTCTGAGGTACAGCTTGAGTAGGTTTAAACACAGGTTCACAGACTTGGAAACAGAGTATTTAAAAATAGCACCAAAAAATTAGGCTTGGAGAGCTATAATTTCACCCCCAAAATCGAGAAGACAGAACTAAACATTTTTTTTTATTGTATTCTTAAAAAAAAAAAATGTTTCTGTTGAACTACTAAGCTATTCTCATGTAAAACCAAAAATTGATTTGTGTGACTCTCTGCATAGTTAACTGATGTTTGGTTTGAAGACAATTTATTCTTAAACTTGTGGTACTTGATAGTGATAAGACAAGAAGTATAATAAACAAGTGTAATATTAATTTAAAAACCTGGATTCAGTGAATTACGCTTGGCTTCACAGACTTTTTTTTTTTGGTGGAGGTGGTCTAATCAAGTGGTAAATTAATGAAATTAAACATTCCCAAGCAAACAAAATATAAACTAAGTTAATACATACACAACACTGTCTAAGTCACAGGTTTTGTGAAAGCAAGGGAACATCCTTCACCATGGCTCCTTGAACACAGCCCTGGGTTTGGTAAAGCACCAGGGTGGTGAAAACCTGGGATGGATCTGGGGCTAGGCTAGGAGACACTCTGTGCATTTACAATTCACACATGGGGGCAGAAATCTGCAAAAATGATTGTCTTTAAGGATAGTGTGGAGAGTTTGTTAAAAAAAAAAAAAAGGGTAAGATTCCTTAATCTCTTACCTCAGGCATTCTGAAGCCAAAAGTCTCTGATGGCTCCAGGCATGTTCATTTTGTTTTTTATTATGGAAAGTTTAAAACATCCACAAAAGTAAAGAGATTATCATATAGAACCCCCACTAGTAAGGAATCACATAGATTCAACAATTATTAACTCACGGTGTATCTTATTTCATCTACGCCCCTTGTCCTCCCTATACTATTCTGAAGCAAATCCCAGATATAACTTTTTTCCATAAATATTTCAGTATTTATCTCTAAAAGATAAGGACACTTAAAAAATTAACCTATATAAAACACCGAGATTAGAAAAGAAGTAAAATCTCTATTTGCAGATGACATAATCTTATATACAGAAAATTCTAAAGAATACACACACACATACACAATTATTAGAGCTTAAACAAACTCAGCAAAGTAGCAGGATATAAGTTCAATATTTAAAAAATCATTGTATTTCTATATACCAGCAAAGAACATCTGAAAATGAAATTAAGAAAACAATCCTGAGGCAGAGCCAACACGGCGCTATAGACAGAAGCACCATGCTGTCCCTCTACAGCAAAGAAATGAAAACCTGAGTAAAACAGATACAAACATCTATCCTGGAACCCTAAGCACCAAATGAAGGGATAAAGAACTCAATCAAGCACCAAATGGAATAAGAAACTGACAGAGAACAGAGAAGGAGGAGAGCTATGGAGTGGAGGTCCCCTACCAGCTAACGTAGCACAGATTCACCATCTTGGACCTCAGTCACCAAGGAATGCACACAGGGAGTACGGGAAGGCAACTTCACGGAGCTCCCAACAGGAGATAGAGCACCCGGTAACCAGGGATACACACTTTCCCACCCCGCACCCTTCTTCCCTCTACGCAGCCTCCAGAGCTTTCCAACAGGCCACAGTCACTCGACTGAAGAGACACCAGCTCACTGCCACTGGGATTCGCCTCACCCCCATTGGCTGGCTCCTTCATGCCATTTTTTTGTTTTTGTTTTTTTGGCTTTATCTTGTTTTTTCTCTCTCACTCACTTCCTTCCTTTTCTTTCTCCCACCCAGTCAGCATCATGTGCCATCTCTGTGCCTTCTTGACAGGCTGTGCCACACTGCTCAGCTAGAGAGCCACTGGAACATGGCTTCCTTGGTTCACTCTACCTCACTGGAGAGCCCCCTCAGTGCCATTTTTTTTGTGGTTCCTTATCTCTCTCTCCCTTCCTTCCCTTCCTTTCTCTCACCCACCTAGCTGCATGTGCTGTCTGTGCCCCTTCTTCACAGGCTGTGCCACACCGCTGAGCTACAGAGTTGCCAGCGAACGGCCTCCATGGGTGTGCATCACCCCCACTGGCAGGCATCTTTGATGCATTTATTTATTTTTTTCCTTTTTTTTTTCCCCTCTTTTTCTTTTCTTCTTCTTGTTGCTTCTTCTCTCTCTCCTTTCCTTCCTTTCCTTTCTCCTACTCACCTAGCCCTTTGCACCACTCCCCCCTCGATGGGCTGTATTATATTCCTCGGCTAGAGAGCTTCTGGCACACAGCCTCCCCAGGTCTGCACCGCCCCCACAAGCCAGCTCCCTCAGCACCATATTTTTTAATTTTTCTTTATTTTTCTTCTTCTCCCTTTTCCTTCTCCCTCCCATCTAGGCCCTGCACTGCCTCTGCCCCTTCCTGACTAGCTGTTCCATGCTGCTCAGAGAGAGAGACATCAGCTCACCACTATCCCAATTCAGCCCTGCCCCCAACTGGCGGCTCCTCCAGCACCATGTTTTTTTTTTTTTTGCTTTTGTTGTTCTTTTTCGTTTTGTTTTTGTTTTTCTTCTCTCTCTTTCCCTTCTTTCCTTTCTCCTGCCCACTTATCCCCATGTGCCACCCATGCCTGTTCTCGACAGACTGAGCTGCACTGCTCAGCTGGAGAGCCACTGGCACATGGCCTTGTGGGTCTGCCCCACCCCACCTACTAAATCCTACAGCCCTGCCATTTTATTCACTTCTTCTTATTTTTTTCTTTTTTCCTGCATTTTTTTCTTTTTTGCTTCTACTTCTCTTTTCTTTCTCTCACCAATTTAGCTCCACACATCACATCCTCTCCCTTCCCTCTTGCCTATCTGCACTGCATACCAAGCACTACACCTCTGAGCAACACAGGTGCGGACTACCAGACTCCAATCTGCACTGCCCCCTGGCAATGCACCATTGGCCCCAATACATACTACAAATGACCAATCCCTGCCCCTCCCCCCCCTCTGGACCTGCCCTGCTGCACTATAGCTGAGCAACTGGCCCTGGCCACCTGGACAAGGTGGTGAGAAGTATCGTGTCCACAGATGGGCAAGCAACAAAGCACATCCAGCTCACCTGCCCAGAAATAACCAAATAAAACAAAAAAGCAGGATGAAACAAACAAATCTACAATCAATAACAAAGAAAATAATTCCCGAATGTCCTGAAGACAGCAGACAATATAAAAACATTTTAAAAAGGACAGTATGGCTCCAGAAAGTGGCCAAAATAAAAGGCCAGATAACCTTCTGGTAGAAGAAAAGGCACTAGAACTACCTGATGGGGAATTCAAAACTCTAATATTCAGGGCTTTCCAAGAGATGTAGGAAAATGCAGAAAAAATAAAGAAAAAAATAGACAAAATCATGGAAAATACACACAAAATCAGGGAAAACACAGACAAAACAATGGAAGAATTTTGGAAAATAATACAGGAACAAAATGTCAAAATGAACTAGAAATCATACAAAAACAGCAATTAGAAATCCAAAAGATAAACAACAAGATTTCAGAAATGAACAATGCAGGTTATAGGAGCAAACTTGAAACAATGGAAAACAGGACCAGCGAAATTGAAGACAAACCTTTGGATGCCAAGTTGATTGAGGAAAAATCAGAGAAAAGAACAAAGAAAAATGAAGAAATCCTGAGAAAGATGTGGTACACAATCAAAAGCAAAAATTTGTGTGTGACTGGAGTTCCAGAATAGGGGAAGAACGTGGAAACACAGAGAGGATCATTGAAGATTTGCTGACAGAAAAATTCCCTAATATCATGAGAGATGAAAAGCTGACTATCCAAGAGGCTCAACGAATCCCATATAGGATAGACACCAAAAGAAAATCACTAGGACATATCATAATCACACTTGTTAAAACCAAAAGCAAAGGAAGACTCCTGAGAGCAGCTTGAGAAAAATGAAAAGTCACATACAAAGGGGAAACAATAAGACTAAGCTCTGATTACTTGGCAGAAACCATGCAGGAAAGAAGGCAATGGGATGACATATATAAAACATTGAAAGAAAAAATTGCCAATCAAGAATAATACATCCTCAGAAAATCTCTCTCATGTAAGATGGCAAAATTAGGACATTTCCAGATAAACATAAATAAGGGGCCTATGTAAAAAACCAAACCAAACTTACAAGAATTATTAAAGGGAGTCCTTCAGCTAGAGAACCAGCAACATCAGACAACAATCTGAAATTAGGACACAGGAAAGCATTAGCCAGATACCAACATAGGTAATGAACTGTCAAGGATAAAACAAAACTAAAAGATTTACAACAGGGAACCAGAGTGGTCAATCTGTAACTGACAACAAGGTCAAAACAGTAAAAGAAGGAATAAACAGTGTAGGTATAGAACTTGTAAATGGAGAAGTCATGGTGATATCAAGTAATAAAAGACTGGTTTAAACTTAAGAAGATGGGGTAAATTTCAAGGTAACCACAAAGAAAGTTAATAAACCTACTCATCAAAGTAAAGAAGAAAAACATAAAGTCTCAGCAAACACAAAATCTTACAAAAACGAAACAAATAAATAAAATCCACAAACAAAAGGAATTCAGCACAGGAGAGTAAGAGGAAAAAAAATTTCAGCATCACACACACAAAAAAGCACTACAAAATGATAGCAATATATCACACAGATGTAAATGGCTTAAATGCAACCATAAAGAGGCAGAGAGTGCCAGAATGGATTAAAAAAAAAAAAAAGGACCCATCAATATTCTGTCTACAAGAGATACACCTTAGAAACAAAGACATAAACATATTAAAAACCAAAGGATGGAAAAAAAATATATATCAAGCAAACAGCAACGGAAAAAAGAGCAGGAGTGGCAATACAAATCTCAGATAAAATAGACTTTAAAACAAAATCCACCATAAAAGACATGGAAGGCCATTATATAATGATTACAGGGACAACCCCCAAGAAAACATAACCATAGTAAGTATCAATGCACCCAGTGACAGGTCTCCAAAATATATCAGACAAACTCTGACAGCACTGAAAAGAGAAACTGACAGTTCCACAGTAATAGTAGGAGTCTTCAACACACCACTCTCAGTAAAGGAAAAAATATCTAGAAAGAAACTCAACAAAGATACAGAAGATCTAAAGGCCACAATCAATCAACTTGATCCCATAGACATATATAGAACACCCCACCCAACAACAGCAAAGTACACATTGTTTTCCAAAGCACATGGAACATTCTCCAGAATAAACTACATCTTAGGCCATAAAGCAACCCTCAACAAAATCCAAGACACTGAGATAACACAAAGCATCTTTTCTGATCACAATGACATAAAAGAAATTAATAACAGGAAGAACAAGGAAAAAAAATCAAATACATGGAAACTGAATAACAC
This sequence comes from Trichechus manatus latirostris, assembly GCF_000243295.1. Lineage (NCBI taxonomy): Eukaryota > Metazoa > Chordata > Mammalia > Sirenia > Trichechidae > Trichechus > Trichechus manatus. The sequence continues at coordinate 2,102,656 of NW_004444146.1, read as the reverse complement.
CTTGCTTAAAAACCACTGGGAAATAGAAGAAATTAAAGATGGAATCAAGAAATTCCTATAAGCAAACAAGAATGAAAACACATCATACCAAAACCTTTGGGATACAGCAAAGGCAGTGCTCAAAGGCCAATTTATAGCAATAGATGCACACATCAAAAAAGAAGAAAGGGACAAAACCAAAACATTAGCTACACAACTTGAACAAATAGAGAACGGCAAAAGAAGCCTGTGGCCACTAGAAGAAAGGAAATAATAAAGATCAGAATAAAAAAACCAAACCCATTGCTGTAGAGTCGATTCCAACTCATAGCGAAAGATCAGAGCAGAAATAAATGAAATAGAGATAGAAAAACAATAGAAAGAATCAACAAAACCAAAAGTTGGTTCTTTGAAAGGATCAAAAAAATTGACAAACCATTGGCCAAATTGACCAAAGAAAAACAAGAGAGGATGCAAATAACCCAAATAAGAAATGAAATCGGGGGCATTACAACAGACCCAACTGAAATAAAAAGGATCATAACAGAGTACAATGAAAAACTATACTCCAACAAATTTGAAAATGTAGAGGAAATGGA
>NW_004444146.1:2100010-2101978 GCF_000243295.1 Trichechus manatus latirostris | reverse complement strand
AAAAAAAAAAAAAAACTCCCAACAACAACAACAAAAAGCCCTGCTCCAGATGGCTTCACTGGAGAATTCTACCAAACATTCTGAGAAGAGCTTGCACCAGTACTATCCAAACTATTTCAGAACACAGAAAAGGAAGCGACACTTCCGAATTAATTCTGTGAAGCCAGTATAACCCTGAACCAAAACCAGGCAAAGATAGCACAAAAAAAGAAGATTACAGACCAATGTCTCTCATAAATACAGATGCAAGAATTCTCAACAAAATTCTAGCCAATAGAATTCAGCATCATATTAAAAAAATACACCACGACCAAGTAGGATTCATACCAGGTATACAAGGATGGTTCAACGTTAGAAAATTAATCAACATACTCCACTACATAAAGAAAGAATCACATGATCATCTCAATCAATGCAGAAAAGGCATTCGATAAAGTTCAACACCAATTCATGATAAAAACTCTCAATAAAATAGGTATAGAAGGGAAATTCCTCAAATAATAAAGGGCATCTATACAAAACCAACAGCCAAATTCATTCCTAATGGAGAGAGGCTGAAAACATTCCCCCTGAGAACAGGAAAAAGACAGGGATGCCCTTTATCACCATTCTTATTTATTTCACATTGTGCTAGAAGTCCTAGCTAGAGCAATAAGCCAAGAAAAAGAAATAAAGGGCATCTGAATTGGTAAGGAGGAAGTAAAACTGCCCCAATTTGCAGATGAAATGATACTGTACATACAGAACCCAAGAGACTCCACAAGAAAACTACTGGAACTAAAAGATAGATTTAGCAGAGTATCAGGATACAAGATAAACATTAAAAAAATCTGTCGGATTCCTATACACCAATAAAAAGAACTACGAAAAGGAAATCAGGAAAGCAATAACATTTATAATAGTCCCTAAAAAAAGAAAATATTTAGGAATAAATCTAATCAGGGATGTAAAAGACCTGTAGAAAGAAAACTACAAAACACTACTGCAAGAAATCAAAAGAGACCTACGTAAGTGGAAAAACATACCATGCTCATGGATAGGTAGACTCGACATTGTGATAATTTCTATTCTACCCAAGGCAATCTACAAATACAATGCAATCCCAATAGCATTCTTTAAAGAGATGGAAAAACTAACCTATAACTTTATATGGAAAGGGAAGAGGCCCCAGATAAGTAAAATACTATTGAAGAAGAAGAAAGTAGGAGGACTCGCACTACCTGATCTCAGAATCTACTATATAGCTATGGTAGTCAAAAGAGCATGACACTGGTACAATAAGAGATACATTCACCAATGGAACAGAATTGAGAACCCAGATGTAAATCCATCTACCTACGGTCACCTGATCTTTGACAAAGGCCCAAACTCCCTTAAATGCAGTAAAGACAGTCTTTTTAACAAATAGTGCTGGCGAAACTGGATGTCCATCTGCAAAAACTTGAAACAGGACCCATATCTCACACCATACACAAAAAACAATTCAAAATGGATCAAAGACCTAAATATAAAACCAAAAACTATAAAGATCATAGAAGAAAAATTAAGGTCAACCCTAGAAGCCTTAATATACAGCATAAACAGGATAAAAACCATAACTAACAATGCACAAATACAAGAAGATAAGCTAGATAAATGGATCTTCTAAAAATTAAACACTTATGCTCATCAAAAGAATTCACCAAAAGAGTAAAAAGAGAACCTACAGACTGAGAAAAAAATTTTGGTTATGACAAATCTGACAAAGGTCTAATCTCTAAAATCTATAGGAAAACACCTCTACAACAAAAAGACAAATAATCCAATTAAAAAATGGGCAAAGGATATGAACAGGCACTTTGCCAAAGAATATATTCAGGCGGCTATCAGACATGTGAAGAAATGCTCACGATCATGAGCCATTAGAGAAATGCAGATCAAAACTACAATGAGATATCATCTCACTCCAACAAGGCTAGCATTAATCCA
>NW_004444146.1:2073111-2098487 GCF_000243295.1 Trichechus manatus latirostris | reverse complement strand
GAAAGGGCCACATAAACCAGAGACTTCATCAGCCTGAGAGCGGAAGAACTAGATGGTGCCTGGCTACCACCAAGGATTGCCCTGACAAGGAACACAACAGAGAGTCCTGGATGAAGCAGGAGAAAGGTGGGGTGCAGAACCCAAATTCTAGTAAGAAGACCAGACTTACTGGTCTGACTGAGACTGGAGGTATCCCGGAAAGCACGGCCCCTGGATTCTCTATCAGCCCAGAACTTCTGAGGCCAACTCTTCAGACAGGGATTGGACTGGACTTTGGGACATAAAGTGATACTCTTGAGGAGTGTGCCTCTTAGCTGAAGTAGGTACAAGAGACTAAACAGGCAGCTTCTGTCCGGAGGTAAGATGGGAAGGCAGGGAGTGTTAGGAGCTGGTTGAATGGACATGGGGAATCAGAGGTGGAAAGGAGGAGTGTGTTGTCACAGTATGGGGAGAGCAATTAAGGTCATATAACAATGTATGTATAAATTTTTGTATGGGGAAAAAAATTTTAAAAAAAGGATATGAACAGACACTTCACCATAGAAGACATTCAGGTGACTCGCAGACACCTGACAAAATGCTTGTGATCATTAGCCATTAGAGAAATGCAAATCAAAACCACAATCAGATACCATCTCACCTCAACACTACTGGCACAAATAAAAAAACAGAAAATAACAAATGTTGGAGAAGCTGTGGGGATACTGGTACTCTTACACACTGCTGGTAAGAATGCAGAATGGTACAACCTTTTTGGAAAATGACATAGCCCTTCCTTAAAAAGCTAGAAATAGAAATACAGTATGATCCAGCAATCCCATTCCTAGGAATAGATCCTAGAGAAATAAAAGCCATCACATGAATAGACATATGCACACCTATGTTCACTGCAGCATTATTCACAATTGCAAAACGATGGAATAAACTTAAGGGGCCACCAACAGATGAATGGATAAACAAACTATGGTACATACACACAATAGAATACTTCACAAAGATAAAGAAAAATGATGAAACTGGGAAACATCTCACAACATGGGTGAATCTGGAGGTCATTATGCTGAGTGAAATAAGTCAATCACAAAAGGACAAATACTGTATCAGACCACTATTATTAAAACTCATGAAAAGGTTTACATACAGAAACAATCTTCGATGGTTAAGAGGGAAAGAAGGGGTGGGGAGGGAAAAACACTAACTAGACAATAGATAAGTGGAAGCTTTGGTGAAAGTTAAGACAGTACACAATATAGGGGAAATCAGCACAACTTGACCAAGGCAAGGTCACAGAAGCTTCATAGACCCATCCAGACTCCCTGAGGGACAGAATTACTGGGCCAAGGGCTGGGGACCATAGTCTCAGAGGACATCTAGCTCAATTGGCATAACATAGTTTATAAAGAAAATGTTCTACATCCTACTTTGTGAGTAGCGTCTGGGGTCTTAAATGCTTGTGAGTGGCCATCTAAGATACTCCACTGGTCCCACCCTGTCTGGAGCAAGGGATAATGAAGAATACCAAAGACACAAAAGAAAGATTAGTCCAAAGGACTAATGGACCACCACTACCACAGCCTCCAACAGACTGAGTCCAACACAACTAGATGGTGCCCAGCTACCACCACCAACTGCTCTGACAGGGATCACAATAGAGGTCCTGGAAAGAGCTGGAGAAAAATGTAGAAAAAAATTCTAACTCACGAAAAAAAGATCAGACTTACTGGTCTGACAGAGACTGGAGAAATCCTGAGAGTAAGACCCCCGGGCATCTTTTTAACTCAATACTGAAGTGACTCCTGAGGTTCACCCTTCAGCCAAAGATTAGACAGGACCATAAAACAAAATGAGACTAAATGGGCACAGCAACCCAGGGGTAAGGACAAGATGGCAGGAACCCAAGGTTGAGAAGAGGAGAGTGTTGACCCGTCATGCAGTTGGCAGTCAATGTCACAAAACAATATGTGTATTAATTGTTTAATGAGAGACTAATTTGCTCTGTAAACCTTCATTTAAAGCACAAAAAAACTATTATTAGTATCTTCAGAAAAAGAATAAAATATATTGCAATCATATAATACAAATAGAATGTTATAAAAAGAAAAGTTCATAGAACAAAATAGTTATATAGAATCAAAATATTTTACAATTTAATAGGAAGATAAAAGTGAGAAAATCTCCCAGAAAGTAAAATAAAAAGAGAAAGGGGTAGAAATAGGAGGAGGATAAAATCCAAGAGAACTAGAGGACCTGGACACAGACTCAGCCTGATAGCGATTCCAGATAGAAAGACAAACATCAGAAGGGAAGAAGTCAGCAACTGAGTAACTAAGACTGCTTCCAGAATTGAAGAACATGAGTTTCCAGATTAAAAGTGCAGGGCAATTATCATATTCCATATTGCTGGTTAAAAAAAAAAAATCTCATAAACTAGTTGACTATTTACACTATGTGCATGTATAAGTTTGATAAAAAAAATAAAAACAAAAAGGGAAAAAAGGAAATGAAATGAGTATATACCTCATTAGCTACAAAGTGATTTTTGGTTTCTATTTAGTGCTATTTCCCTCCTTTTCCCATCTTGTGAAGAATATAGACTAGAAAGGATGCATGGACATGTTGAACAATCACTGCATCTTCAGGCTTAAATACATGTTGACTGATTGTTTTTGTACTAACTTAGAAGTTAGGATAATTTTAGTCCCATTACAAACAATTTCTAAATTGATGGTCATTAGCGGTGCCAGTGGAAAGACAGTTGTTATAGTAATCATTACTGTGATATTGTGGTAGTTATTAGTGCTGTTCACCAAATAATTCTGGCTCTCTGTCTTCTGGAAGCTTATGGAATTGCACTTCTATCCTTCTTCTGAAGGACAGGGACATATGACTAACTGCCAGTGAAGTATGATCAGAAGTGATGATCACATTTAATTGCTGACATCAAACCGTCAGAGCTCTTTTTTTCTCCAGGCACAACTACTGACAACATTCAAGATAGCGGCTGCTCCATCAGCTCAGGTCCCTAAGGGATGAGCAGAACCCTTACCAATTCTCAGTCAACATATTTGGTGGTTGTTTTTCTCCTGCAGGACAACTGAGGCTTTCCTAACAGATAAACCAATGGGATGCTGTTATGGATTGAATTGGGTCCCCAAAAAAATATGAGTTGGAATCCTAACCCCTATACTTGTGAACGTAATCTCGTTTAGGAATGGGGTTTTCTTTATTTTGTTAATGAGCCCACATCAGTGTATGGTGTGTACTGAACCTAATCACTTCTGAGTTATAAAAAGCAGCATAGATACAGGAGCAACCAGACACAGAAATGAGAAGCACAAACTGAGGAAGACAGATGCACACGTGAGTATCGCCAAGGAACAGAGGAAGGCTGGGATCTTCCCCCAGAGCAAAGAGAGAGAGAAAGACTTCCCCTCTAGCTGGTGCCCTGAATTTGAACTTTTAGCCTCCTAAACTGTGAGAAAATTAATTTCTGTTCTTTAAAAGAAAAAAGAAAGAAAACAATTCCATTTACAATACCATCAGAAAGAATGAACTACTTAGAAATAAATTTAAACAAGAAGTGTTTAAGACTTGTACACTGAAAACTACAAAACATTGCTGAAAGAAATCAAAGACCTAAATAAATGAAAAGACATCCCATGTTCATGGACTGGAAGATTTAATATTAAGACAGCAATATTCCCTAAATTGATTTATAGATTCAACGCAATCCTTAACAAAATTTCAAATGCCTTTTTTTTTTTTTACAGAAATGTCATTGATTCTAAATTTCATATGGAATTGCAAAAGATCAGAATACCCAAAACAATCTTGGAAAAGAAAACAAAGCTTGAAAACTCATATGTCTCAATTTAAAAACCTACTACCAAGCTACAATAATTAAGACCAGTGTGATGGCATGTCTGTTGATATATAGATCAATAGAATTGAATTGAGAGTCCAGAAATAAATCCATACATTTATGGCCAACTGATTTTTTACAAGGGTGCCCAGACAATTAAATAGAGAAAGAATAGTTTTTTCAACAAATGGTACTGGGACAATTGAATATCCACATGCAAAAGAATGAATTTGGACTCCTATCTCATACCATAGTATATGCAAAAATTAACTCAAAATGAGTCAAACCTAAATGTAATTGCTAAAACTATAAAAATGTTAGAAGAAAGCACAGGTATACATTTTCATGACCTTGCTTTAGGCAACATTTTCTAAGATATGACACCAAAAGCATCAGGAAACAAAAAGAAAAAAAAATAGATAAATTGGATTTCATCAAAATCAAAAACTTTGTACATCAAAGGACAGCATGAAGAAAGTGAAACGATAACCTACAGAATGAGAGAAAATATTTGAAAACTATACATCTGAAAAGGGTTTAATATCCAGAATACATAAAGAACATTTATAATTCAACGATAAAAGACAAACAACCCAATTAAAAATTGGGGAAAAGATTTGAATAGACATTTTTATAAAGAAAATACAGACATATCTCATTTTATTGTGCTTCGCAGAAACTGCATTTTTTTTTTACAAATTGAAGGTTTGTGGCAACCGTTCATTGAGCCAGTCTATCGCACCATTTTTCCAAAGCATATGTTCACTTCATGTCTCTGTGTCACATTTTGATAATTCTTGTAATATTTCAAACTTTTCATTATTATCGTATCTGTTATGATGATCTGTGATCAGTGATCTTTGATGTTACCATTGTGATTGTTTTGAGGCACCATGAACTGTGCCCATGTAAGATGGCAAACTTAATAAATGTTGTGTTGTGCTCTGACTGCTCCACTGACCAGCCATTCTGTTGTCTCTCTTTTTCTCCTTGGGCCTCCCTATTCCCTGAGATACAACAATATTGAAATCAGGCCAGTTAATAACCCTACTGTCTTAGTTATCTAGTGGTGCTATAACAGAAATACCACAAGTGGATAGCGTTAACAAAGAGAAATTTATTTCTTCACAGTAAAGAACGCTAAAAGTCCAAAGTCAGAGCGTCAGCTTCAGGGGAAGGCTTTCTCTGTCGGCCTTCTCATCAATCTTCCCCCGGACTAGGAGCTTCCCTGTGCAGGGACCCCAGGTCCTAAGGATACACTCTGCTCCTGGCTCCTGGCACTGCTTTCTTGGTGGTATGAGGTCCCCCTATCTCTCTGCTTGCTTCCCTTTCCTTTTATCTCTTGTAAGATAAAAGGTGGTGCAGGCCACACCCCAGGGAAATTCCCTTTATGTTGGATCAAGGCTGTGACTTTAGTAAGGATGTTACAATTCCACCCTAATCCTCTTTAAAGAAATTACCGTCACAAAATGGAAGACAACCACACAATACTGGGAATCATGGTCCAGCCAAATTGATACACACATTTTTTGGGGGGGCATAATTCAATCCATGACACCTACAATGGCCTCTAAGTGTTCCAGTGAAAGAGTCACACATCTCTCATTTTAAATCAAAAGCTAGGAATGATTAAGCTTAGTGGGGAAGGAAGCATGTCAAAAGCCAAGACAGGCCTAAAGATAGGCCTCTTGAGCCAAACAGCCAAGTTGTGAATGCAAAGGAAAAGTTCTTGAAGGAAAGTAAAAGTGCCACTCCAATGAACACACAAATGATAAGAAAGCGAAACAGCCTTATTATTAATATGGAGAATGTTTTAGTGGTCTGGATAGAAGACCAACCAGCCACAACATTCCCTTAAGCCAAAACCTATCCAGAGCAAAGCCCTCTTTTCAATTCTATGAAAGCTGAGGAAGTGAGGAAACTGCAGAAGAAAAGTTTGAAGCTAGCAGAGGTTGGTTCATGAAGTTTAAGGAGAGAAGTTATCTCCATAACATAAAAGTACAAGATGAAGCAGCAAGTGCTGATGTAGAAGCTGCAGCAAGTCATCCAGAAGATCTAGCTAAAATAATTGATGAAGTGGCTATACTAAACAACAGGCTTTCAATGTAAACAAAACAGCCCTATATTGGAAGAAGATGCCATCTAGGACTTTCACAGCTAGAGAGAAGAAGTCAATGCCCGGCTTCAAAGGTCCGGTTGACTCTCTTGTTAGGGGCTAATGCAGCTGGTGACTTTAAGTTGAAGCCAATGCTTATTTACCATTCCAAAAATCCTAGGGCCCTTAAATCTACTCTGCCTGTTCTCTACAAATGGAACAAGAAAGCCTGGATGACAGCACATCTGTTTACAACATGGTTTGCTGAATATTTTAAGCCCATTGTTGATACCTACTGCTTAGAAAAAAAGATTCCTTTCAAAATATTACTGCTCATTGGCAATGCATCTGGTCACCCAAGAGCTCTGATGGAGATATACAAGGAGATTAATGTTATTTTCATGCATGCTTACACAACATCCATTCTGCAGCTCATGGATCAAGTAGTAATTTCAACTTTCAAGTCTTATTATTTAAGAAATACATTTTGTAATCCTGTAGCTGTCATAGCTAGTGATTCCTCTGATGGATCTGTGCAAAGTAAATTGGAAACCTTCTGGAAAGGATTTACCATTCTAGATGCTATTAAGAACATTCGTGATTCATGGGAGGAGGTCAAAATATCAATATTAACAGGAGTTTGGAAGAAGTTGATTCCAACCCTCATGGATGACTTTGAGGGCTTCAAGATTTCAGTGGAAGAAGTAACTACAGATGTGGTGGAAACAGCAAGAGAACTAGAATTAGAAGTGGAGCCTGAAGATGTGACTGAGTTGCTACAATCTCATGACGAAACTTCAACGGATGAGGAGTTGCTTCATATGAATCAGCAAAGAAAGTGGTTTCTTGAGATGGAATCTACCCCTGGTGACAGTGTTGTGAACAATGTTGAAATGACAACAAAGAATTTAGAATATTACACAAACTTAGTTGATAAAGCAGTGGCAGGGTTTGAGAGGACTGGCTCCAATTTGGAAAGAAGTTCTACAGTGGGTAAAATGCTATCAGATAGCATCAAATGCTACAGAGAAATCTTTCCTGATGTGGCAAACTTCATTGTTGTCTTATTTTAAGAAATTGCCACAGCCACCCCAACTTTCAGCAACCACCACCCTGATCAGTCAGCAGCCATCAACATGGACGCAAGACCCTCTACCAGCAAAAAAGCTTCAGCTCAGATGATGGTTAGCATTTTTTAGCAATAAAGTATTTTTTAATTAAGGTATGTACATTGTTTTTTTAAATATAATGCTGTTGCACACTTAATAGACTACAGTATAGTATAAACATAAGTTTTATATGCACTTGGAAATCAAAAAATTCATATGACTTGCTTTATTGTGATATTTACTTTCTTGCAAAATTCACTTTATTGAAGTGGTCTGCAACGGAACTCACAATACCTCCAAGGTATGCCTGTATACAAATGGCCCATAATCACATAAAAAGATGCTCAACATCATTAGTCATTACCGTACCTACCCCATTGCCGTTACATCAATTTTGACTCATAGTGACCCAATAGGACAGAGTAGAACTACTCCATAGGGTTTCCAAGGCTGTAATCTTTATGGGAGCAGACCACCCGGTCTTTCTGCCAAGGAGCAGCTGGTGGTTTCAAACTGCCAAACTTTCGGTTTGAGGCTGAACACTTAACCACTACACCACCAGGGTTCCTTCATTAGTCATTGCCAAACCAAACCAAACTCCTTGCCATCGAGTCAATTCTGACACACAGCAACCCTATAGGACAGAGCAGAACTGCCCCTTAGGGTTTCCAAGGAGCGGCTGGTGGACTCACACTCCAAACTGCCAACCTTTTGGTTAGCAGCTGAGCTCTTAACCACTGCACCACCAGGGCTCCCATTAGTCATTAGGGAGATGCAAATAAAAACCACAATGAGATACCACTTCACCTAGATGGTTATAATAAAAAAAAAAAAGATAATAACAAGCATTGGCTAAGCTGTGGAGAAATAGGAACCATCCTTCATTGTTGGTGAGAATAGAAATGACACAGCTGCTGTGGAAAATAGCTTGACAGTTTCTCAAAAAATTAAACACTGGTTTAGTATATGACCCAGCAATTACACTCCTAGGTATATAGCCAAGAGAACTGAAAACATGTATTCATCAAAAACTGGTACTCAAATGTTCATAGCAGCATTACTCCTAATGGCCAAAAAGTGGAAACAACCCAAATATCCATCAACTAATTAATGGTAAACAAAATTTGGTACATCCATACAATGGTGTATTATTCAGCCATAAAAAGGAACGAAGTTCTGATACATGATACAACATGGATGAACCTTGAAAACATTATGCAAAGTGAAATAAGCCAGACACAAAAATCCACATATTGCATGATTCCATTTATATGAAATATCTAGAATAGGCAAATCCATAGAGACAGAAAGTAGATTAGTGGTTGTTAGAGGCTGGGGGAAAGGATGGAATGGGAATTGAGTGCTAACCGGTATGGGGTTTCTTTTGATGTGATGAAAACATTCTGGAATTAGATAATGGTGATTGTTGCACAACTTGTGAACATCCTAAAAACCTCTGAATTTTACACTGTAAAATGGTGAATTTTATGGATCTAAATAGTATCTCAATTAAAAAAACTCACATAACCACAATATTATAATCACATCTAACAAAGTTAACAATCATCCTTTAGTATCATCAGTGTTCAAATTTTTAATCATCTCTAAAAAATTTTTTTCGGTCTGCTTGAATCAGGTACATAATAAAGTCAATTCATTGTAATGCCTTCAGTACCTTTCAAGCTATAGTTTTGTCCTCTACTTCTCTCCTGCCCCTTTGTAATTTATTCATTGAAGAAATCAGACTGTTTGTCCTGTAGAGCTTCTCATGGTCTGATGAGGTGCTATTTAACATTTTCCTCTCTCCTCTTCGTATCCTATAAATTCGTAGTTAGATCTAGCTGCTTGATCAAATTCAGGTTTGATTTTTTGCAAGATGGAAGTGGTGTACTTCCAACAGGAAGTACTCAGTGTTTCTTCTTATGTTGTGTTAGAAAATGCTGATGCTCAATCCTAATCCATTAATTCATTAGGAGTGGCACAGTGGTGTAATTCTGTCATTCCATCTTCATTTCCACAAACCGTCAGTTTGTAGTACTGTGGTGGCTTACACGTTGCTATTACGCTGAAAGCCATGCCACCAGGATTTCAAATACCAACAGGGTCACCAGTGGTGGACAGGTTTCAGTGAAGCTTCCAACTAAGACTAGGAAGAAAGGCCTAGTGATCTACTTCCAAAAATTAGCCAATAAAAACTCTATGTCCTAGGTGTATACTCCAAAAAATTGAAAGCAGGGACTCAAACAGATGTTTGTACATCAATGGTCACTGTAGCATTATTCGCAATAGCCAAAAAGTAGAAATAACCAATGTGCCCAGAAATAGACGAATGGATAAACAAAATATAGTGTGTGTGTGTGTGTGTGTGTGTGTGTGTGTGTGTGTGTGTATATAGTGGAATATTATTCAGCCGTAAAAAGGAATGAAGCTCTGGTACATGCTACAACATGAATGAACCCTGAAAACACGCTAAGTGAAATAAGTCAGACACAAAAGAACAAATATTGTATGATTCTATTTATATGAAATATCTAGAATAGCCAAATGCATAGATATAAAAGTAGATTAGTGGTTACCATGGGTATGGAGTTTCTGTTTAGGGTGATGGAAAATTTTGGAAACAAATAGTGATGATGGCTGCAAAACCTAGTGACTACAATTCACACCACTGAATTGTACACATGATTAAAACGGCAATGTTTATATTATATATATTTTACCACAATAAATATATATATATATGTATTGCTGGTTTCATAAGGGGAAAAGAAAAAAAAAGAAGTGCGATACAGGCTGCAACATGGATAAACCTTGAAAACATTGTGCTAAGTGAAATAAGCCAGACCAAAAAAAGGATAAATATTGTATAATCCCACTTATATGAAATAACTAATTAAGCAAATTCATGGAGACAGAAAGTAGATTAGAGGTTACCAGGGTTGTAGGGAGGGGAGAAGGGGGTTATTGCTCAGTGGATGTAGAGTTTCTATTTGGGTATTAAAAAAGTTTTAGAAACTACTAGTGGTGATGATTTCATAACATTGTGAATGTAATTAATACCACTGAATTGTACACTTAAAAATAGTGAATTTTATGTTATATATTTTTTACCACTAAAAAAAAGTTGTGCTAAAAAAAAAAAGAAAGAAAACTCTATGGATCACAACAGAATATTGTCCGATATAGTGCTGGAAGATAAGCCCCGTAGGCTGGATGACACTCAAAATATACAGTGGCAAAACAATGCACTTGTGCATACCAATGATCACGGAGGTGGCACAGACCAGGCAACGTTTTGTCCTGTTGAGTCGGAGAGGACTCAGCAGCAACTAACAACAATAGCAACATTTTCATTCATTAGCTGGAATTCTTCTACAGAGATCTCCTTGCATCGACTATGTGGTAAGCTTGAGGTCCAGTTCTAATAACAGAGTAAGTATAAATGTTTGATTCTTTCCCTTTATCTTACCAGTTTTCAAAACAATAAGTTGTTTCTTTAGCATCCTGTGAAAGTGACCTATGAGTTTGTTTTTGGTAACATCAGAGCATATGGATTTAAACATATCCTGCTGATGTACTCGGTTGACATTTTTATCCTCACACTGTCCATCTTGGACCAGTTCATGCTTCTTCAGGTGGCTCCCGAGTTCTTCTGAAGAGCTTCTTTCCCTTTCTATATGACAAGATATTTTAGGCTCATCTTGTACATTCAGCAAAGCTCATTCTAAGGCTCACAAAAATGCACAGTCCTAAGTGGTTTGTCCATGCTGCTTGTCCTGAGCAAAATCATTTAAGTTTTCTCTAACGGCATATTTATCTGAATAGTTATTGGTGGGTGCTACTTAATGGTGTCAGAGAATATCATAGAATTATAGGGATGATAGTTCTCACACTTCTCTCTTTCTCTGGGGGAAAATAAACATACACGGGGCATCAGCAACCGACCACATCTGTGCCAAAGGTTGTATGGTATTAGGCAATGATGGCAATAATAATGACAATAATAAGTTACCTATTATTTTGTGCCTACTATGTGCCCATTGAAGTCCCTGGGTGTTGCAGTTAATATGCTCAGCTGCTAACCAAGAGGTTGGTGGCTCGAATACACTCAGAAGCACAACAGAAGAAAGGCCTGGTGATGTACTTGCAAAAAGGTCACAGCCATCGAAAACTCTGTGGAACACAGTTCTACTCTGACACACGTGGGGTCACCATGAGTTGGAGTTGACTTCATGGCAACTGGTTTCTATGTGCCCATCGCTATGTTAAGGGCTTTAGAAACATTATTTCCCTTTAATCTTCACATTGGTCCTCTCACAATACCGTTTTGGAGATAAGGAAACTGAAGCTGACTTGATCTTTTTTGGCTTCCTAGCAGGCAAGTGTCTCCAAGCAGCCTTTATTCTCCTCAAGGTCCCTAAGAGGAGTTGGTGAGGAGTTTGGGGAGAGGCAGGAAGAGGAAAGGGCTTTATAATGGAAACTCTCCCTCACAGTGCTCTCAGCACCCAAGTGAACTCTCCTTTAACCATTCAAACTCCTATTCCCATAGTTTGGCTGATCTCAGTGGGGTGTTAGGAAGAAGACTGTTTGATATCAAAGGAGCTTGAAGTGAGGTACAAATGACTGATTAGAAGGATCCCCATGGGGTCACTACATTTTAAAACTGAAGTTTGTTGGCTCAACTGTCCTATTGTTGGAAGGTATGGGGGCAATATTTTGAAGCCCAGGTGCAGACCTACTTCCACTTCTTCATCCTATATCACAAGAAGGGGACTCAGAACCTTGGTTCTCCTGAGACGACAATCCCCTCCCCGCATCAGACCACTCCCAGGTGGAGGTATCTGGACTATTTTTAAAACTCTTCTGGCATCGATAGTCACTACTGAGTTTTACTTTTCCCTTTGTAAGGAAGTACATTAATTATAAATAGCATCTTAGCAAACTGAATTTTTTTCTGAAAACAGCTAAAATGATTCAAGTAAATAGTGCCTTTCACATTGTATGTAAACAGTTTACGAATGCTGCTTAATTCATCTGGTTTCATACTAAAATGAAATGAGAGAGAGGAAAGCAAGGTACATTATGTGAAATAAATGTGGCAGAAAGATACCTCCGCCTGTATAAAAATTGTTTCAAGAAATAGTTAACGTAAAGTTAAAAGTTACACAGGGCACTGAACTATCAAGTTAGGACTCAGGACATATGGAAAATTGGCAACCCAGTCAGCACACATGGCTCAGGGGGCTTGGGAAAAATGATAGACTGTTTTAAAAATTATAAATGTATTCTTCTTTGCTCTTCTGTATTTTCTGATTTTTCTCTAATGAGCAAATGTTGCCTTTGTGATCAAGGAAGAAAAGGACAATCAACTCTTATTCTGAAAAATTAAAAAAGGAATGAATATACCAATGTTTACTGCAGCACTACTTACAATGGTCGAAAGGTGAAAACAACCTAAATGTCCATGCACAGATGAATGGATTTAAAAAAATGTGGTACATACACACAATGGATACAACTCAGCCATAAAGAGAAATGAAGCACTGATACATGCTACAACATAGATGAACCTTGAAAACATTATGCTGAGTGAAATAAGTCAGTCACAAACGGACAAATATTGTATAATCTCACTTATATGAAATATCTAGAATAGACAAATGTATAGAGACCTAAGTTTATTAGTGGTTACCAGGGGCGGGAGGGGGAAGGGGGAAGCGGGAGCCATTGTCTAGGAAGCAGTGAGTTTCTGTTTATAGTGATAGAAAATTTGGCAACAGATATTGGAGAAAGATGCACAACATGATTAATTTAATTGATATCACTAAATTGTACATGTGAAAAATGTTAATTGGTAAATGTTGTGTTATATATATATTTACAACAATTAAAAGAAAAAAAGGAATGCAAAAGGACTCCGTGAGGAGAAGGGGCTATGGGGTCAGAGCTGAAAGACCAGGAGGGGGTTGAGGCCCAGAAGAATCCTGTCAGCACCTCCCAGTTGTCTCGAATCCTGAAGCCTGGCAGCTTCTAGCTCCATCCTCTTAATCTTCTATCTTCTCATTATGTTCAGGGGGTTGAGGTGGCAGAAAAGGGGTTGGGAAATTGGAAAGCCACTTGAGTGGACCTCTTATGTTTAACGACCAACAGTGAACAAGTTTGGTGGTTCTCACCACTGGCTGTGAGGTATGAAGATCAGCTGTGAGCTTTAAAAAATGCCAGTGCTGGGGCTTCAACCCAGAGGTTCTTACTCAGTGGGTTTGGGGTGGGGCCCAGGTGATTGTTTGCTCAGGTGATTGTTCCATGCAGCCTGTGCCTACCATGTGCCAATCTCCTTTCAGGGATTTTTCTCATTGGGTCCTCAAAGCAACCCTATAAGGCAGCTACTTATAAGCCTCATTTGACAGATGAGGAAAATGAGGCTCAGACTTTAATTTGCCTAAAGTCTCACAGTAAGTGATGAAACTAGGTTGCAAATCCAGATCTAATGCTATTTTACAATTCACTAGATATATTGCAATTATAGCACCATGAAAATTAGTCATAGGGTGTCAATCTGCAAGCACTTTAATTAAAGGCCCCTTTAATAAAGTTAACAAGGTGTTCCTCTTTTTTGCTTCCTTTCTCTCTCCCTCCCTTCCTTCCTTCCTTTTTTCCTCCCTCCCTTCCTTCTTTTCTCTTTCCTTTCTTTCTTCCCTCCCTCCTTTTTTCTTTCCTTCCTTCCTTCATTCCTCCCTTCTTCCCTCCCTCTCTCCTCCTTCCCTTCCTTCCTTTTCTTTATTAAACACACTGCATTCATTGAGTTTGAACAGCTTTCAGTTGGATTCCTCAGCTGGCAAAGCAGGAGCAGTTTATCACGCATTTCTGTGCGAAGGGCAAAGGTTGAGCTTCACTGAAAACTATGCAATACATTTGCAATACATCTATTTTTGTTTGGGTGCCACTGAAAATACTGAGGTTTATACCAAAAGTGAGGTATCTGGTCATTATTATTTTTAATAGCAAAGGATATCACCATAACAACTAAATGCTAGCAAATCGCCAGACCCAGATGGAGGCACTGTGAAATGTTGACAGAAGGACACAAAGGAACTGAGACAGATGCCTCTCATCTGTCCTGGTTTCTTCAGCAAGGGTTGTTTTCCATCGTGATACATTTTTACCTGCCCCCCACCCTCCGGCTCCTTAGAAATCAGAATTCAAGTCTCTGGTGTTGCTGCCAGAGACCCAAGATGGCTTTCCAACCCTTAAGTGCTGCCAAAATACATTTTTCTTAAACATCTTTCACCTGGGCTCAGCAGCATTTCTGAATCTTTTTTGAGCCACAGCCCCTTTGACAGTGTGGTGAAGCCAGTGGACCCCTTCTAGAAGACTTTTAATGCATAAAATAAAATACATATGATTACAAAGAAAATCAATCTTATTGAAATACAATTATCACATATTCTTAAAACCTTGTTATACAGTAATATGTGTATTTCTTTATTTATGCACTAAGATCTGGCAGTAGGGGTAATAACTACCATGATTGTGAAGTAGGGATGAACCACCAGTGAGATTTCAAGAATAACTACAGCTGTAACATGATATGAAAATGTCTCTGATTTCTATTTGAGACAAAGTCACAGGCACTGCTAATGTTGCTGGGATGTGCTGCCTACATTTACGATGGAAAAATAAAACCAACTGCCGTCAAGTCGGTTCTGACTCATGGAGACCCCATGTGTGTCAGAGTAGAACAGTGTTCCATAGGGTTTTCAATGGCTGATGTTTTGGAAGTAGATCACCAGGCCTTTCTTCCAAGGTGCCTCTGGGTGGACTCAAACCCCCAAGCTCACAGTTAACAGCCTACCACATCAACTGTTTGCACCACCCAGGGAAAGAAATGCTAAACTGCAGTTTGAAGTTAGGGAAAATAATGATGTAGCCTTTCCTCATTCAAGTTCTTGGACCCCTTGGAATCTATCCACAGACTTTTCGGAGTCTGCGGACCTCTGGTTAAAAAGCGCCTGGACTGGAGTATCACCTGCATGAAGAGGCAACCTGGTAAAAGACTTAATATGAAATTAAATGTTAGGAGTGATAACAATGTATGTCAGGTCATTAGATAGTCTTCCATGTAGAATAAATTTTCTGGAGTAATCAGTAAATATTTTTCAAAATTTTGGAAAAAAGGAGAAGTCTGGCTAACAAAAGAAGATTGTAGTGAAGCCTAACCAGAAATCACAGAAATTCCAGAAGAAGGAATTTTAAAAGCACTAGAGGTAAACAGCTGAACTTCTGGTAAGGTGACCACATGAATTTTCCAAAACTATCTGGATATCAAATAATCTGTCACCTGCTATTGTAACTGACCTGAGTTAATTTGAGCACACACAGCCTATAGGTTCATTTTGGTAGGTCATGGTAGCTGCCAAAGAATTTTGAAGTGGTTAGGGTTAGCTGCTGTCTCACATCTCATTGTTGTTAACTGCCGATGAGTTGGCTCTGACGACTCATGACAACCTTGTACACAACAGAATGAAACGTTACTGGTCCTGCATCATCCTCACAATTTTTGAGGCTGTTTGAGTCCCTTGTTGTGGCTACCATGCCAGTCCATCTCCTTCGACCTCATTGGCCCTCTACTTGACCAAACATCATGTTCTGCAGTGACTGATCCCTCCTGATGATGTGTCCAAAGCAAGCTAGTTGGACAGTATTCTGTTGTGATCCATAGGGTTTTCGTTGGCTGATTTTCAGAAGTAGATCACCAGGCCTTTCTCCCTGTTTTAGTCTGAAAGCTCCGTTGAAACCTGTCCACCATGGGTGACCCTGCTGATACTTGAAAACCTGGTGGCAAAGCTTCTAGCATCACAGCAACATGCAAGCCACCACAGTACCACAAACTGGCAGATGGTGGTGCACATCTCAGTAAACGTAAAAACAAAACTTATTGCCATTGAGTGGATTCAGACACATAGCGACCCTATAGGACAGAGTGTAACTGCCCCATAGGGTTTCCAAAGCTGTAATCTTTACGGAAGCAGACTGCCGCTTCTTTCTCCTGGGGAGCAGCTGCTGGGTTCGAACTGCCGACCTTTAGGTTAGCAGTTGAGCACTAACCACTGTGCAACCAGAGCTCCTTGCACATCTCACTACCAGGTTATAATGCAAACAAGTCTCAAAATAAATTCTGACACCTGTAGATATTTATTAGACAGACATTTATTAGCAAAGTAAACACAAAACAGTTCATACAGTCTGTTTTGTAAGCTCACAAGTGTTCCAGCTCTCTTTCCTTGCAGGTACACTGACCACTCCCTCAATAAAAGGGTCATTCAGCATTCCTGGGTGGCAGAGGCTGGACCCAGATGGCTGGTCACCAAGCCTCAGGCTGTCCCTGAGGCCACAGGCTACAGGCCTCGCTGAATTCTCACACACCTTGCTTTTGCAAGCATGGAGAAGGTCTAAATTATTTTCACTAATCCACATGTAATGCCTTTAACTTCACCAATGGGAGCCCGTTTCTGGCATTCATCATGCTAAATAACAAGGTACTCTTTTTACCAATAAAAACCCATTTTTTATATCAGTGGAGCCCTGGTGGCACAGTGATTAAGAGTTCCGCTGCTAACCAAAAAGGTTGGCAGTTCCAATCCACCAGCTGCTCCTTGGAAACCCTATGGGGCAGTTCTACTCTGTCCTATAGAGTCACTATGAGTCTGAACCGACACGACAGCAATGGGTTTGGGTTTTGTTTGTTTGTTTATTATAAAGTCTAGTTTGTAGAGGGAAGCACAGATGCAGAAGGACTGGCAGTAGCCACCAGCAGAGGGTGGTCCTTCCTGAGACAAGGCCTGCTGACACGCATGCACTGTGCACTCTTTTCTCCCCATAACGTTTTATTATGAAAACCTTCCCAGGGCTGCTGTAACAAAGTACCACAAAGTGGGTGGCTTATAAGAACAGAAATTTACTGTCTCACAGTTCAGGGGGCTAGGAGTCCAAATTCAGGGTTTCGGCAGGGCCAGGCCCTCTCTGAAGGGTCTAGGATCCTTCCTTGTCTCTCCCAGCTTCTGGTCATCCCAGGCATTCCTTGGCTTGTAGGTACATCTCTACATGGCCCTACTTCCTCTGTCTCTCTGAGTCTTTTCTCTTTTATAAGGACACCACTCAGATTGGTTTAGGCAAGACTCTGTTTCCAAACAAGGACACATTCACAGGTACAGGGGTGATATACAGATAGACATATCTTTTCAGGGGACACAATTCATTCCATACCAAACATACAAAAAACTTGAAAGACTTGTACAATCAGCACCAATATGACACCATCTACAGCAATAGTTCTCAAATTTTAGGTGCATCAGAATCACCTGGGGGGCTTGTTAAAACACAGATTTCTAGGCCTACCCCCAGAGTTTCTGATTCAGTGGGTCTGGCCTAAAGATTTGTATTTTTAATAAGTGTCTGGGTGATGCTGATGCTACTGGCTCCTGTACAGCACTTTGGGAACCACAGACTTTGGTTTTACAATGAACATTTTGTTATATTTGCTTTATCACATTTATCCATTTATCTACCTCTTTATCTGTCCGTTCATCAACTTTATTTTTTTGTATAATTCAAAGTAAGTTGCTGGCATCAGTACATTACCCCAAAAACACTTCAGCATGCATATCATTAACCAGATTTCAATATTTGTTTACTGTTTCTTTAGGTGAAATTTACATACTGGACTGTGCAGTCTTTTAACTTCTTTAAGTTTTCTTTTATTTAAAAAAGAAAAAAATGCCATTGCCACTGAGTCAACTCCAACTCAGAGTAACCCTATAGGACAGAGTAGAACTGTCCCATAGGGTCTTCTTTATGGAAGCAGACTGCCACATCTTTCTCCCATGGAGTGGCTGGTGGGTTCAAACCACTGACCTTTCATTTAGCAGTAGAGCACTTAAACACTGAGCCACCTAGCATATTGTTAGCTGTACATTCTTAGAATTTTTTTTCTTCAATATTCTTTTTTTTTAATTGTGGTAAATATATATGTAACAGAACTTTTGTGATTTCAACACTTTTCACATGTACAGCTCAGTGGCATTAACTTATGTTCATCGTGTTGTTCAACCATCACTCTTATTCATTCTCAAATTATTTCATCTAGAATTAAATTTTAAAAACTGGCACACATGTGATATCACACAGGTTAAACTGAAGTATTTTAGAGTAAATTACAGACACCACAGCACCTGCCTTTGTGAGACTGCCTGGGTGTAGGATTTGGGCCTCAGTAATGGACAGCCTCACCTTCCCTGTGCTTCTTTCTTCTCACTAACTGCCAAACGTTCTTCTACTCTGAAGCCTGTAGTTTCCTTAAGATGACTTAATGGCATTTGATGTGCTGTCCACTTGTGGTGAAATGAGTTCCTTTATGTGGCGTTTTGCTTGGTTCTTTGGAAAAACATCTTGAGAGGTATTCCCCCTAAGCCCTGAAGAGTTACCTTCACCCTAGTTTTCTCCCCTAGAGGGTTTATTTTTGTCCAGGTAGATTGATATTTCCTGGGTAAGCTGTAAACAACTTGAGGCTTATACTTTTTGTCTGGCCCTGGGCTGCAGCCTGCCCTGTAATTGGTCTATTCTACAAACCTTGCAAGGATTGGTCAATATACTTACGCAAATGAAGTGACTAGCTTACTATGCAAATGAAGTGCCTATGGCCTACCAAGAGGGGATTGGTCAGTTTGTGGCCCTGGTGGGAGGGCCATGACTGAAATAGACCAGAAGTTTGCTTATATATGTAGCCAGTCCCACATAGCTTTGCAGACAGAAAGAGAAGGAAGACAGAAGCAGAAGGAAGAAAGAAGAGAGAAAAAGTAGAGAGAGGAGGCAAGGAACCTCCTAAAAGAGCTGTAGCACGGGTCAAGGGCTGTAACACTGAAGACAGCAAGAGGCCCAGAAGGGGCCCAGTGGCAGAGCTGGCCTCAACAGGTCAGGAAGGGGCACTGCAACAGAGCTGGTGGCAATGGCAGAAACGTGCTGCTGAGAGTGCAGCTAAGAGAGCTGAACAAAGTTGCTACACTGACTGTGTGCTGGGTCAGTTAGCAGTGGAGAGGCCAACAGCAGGGAGGCTGAAGGTGGAGAGGCCTGTCCTGAGGGGGCCAAGAGGAGGCCTGTCCAGAGGGGGTTGAGACGAAGCCTG
Source organism: Trichechus manatus latirostris (assembly GCF_000243295.1). NCBI lineage: Eukaryota > Metazoa > Chordata > Mammalia > Sirenia > Trichechidae > Trichechus > Trichechus manatus. The sequence continues at coordinate 2,079,243 of NW_004444146.1, read as the reverse complement.
TCCTCAGGGGGCCAAAAGAAGCCTGTCCTCAGGGAGCTGAGAGGAAGCCTGTCCTCAGGGGGCATGCACAGCAGAGAGAAGGGCCTGCTTGCTAACATGGCTGACATGAGCTAAGAGAGCTGTCCTGTGCTACAGAAGGGAGGGATGTGCTCTCTACTTTGGGGGAGTATTCCAGACTTTGCTTACATGCTTCCTAATTCTGATCCTGAATTGTAGCCTGTTGATCCTCATTGCGAATTATACCGTTCCTTAATAGACTACTTAACTGTAAGTATGTAAGCATGTGGCCATTGCAATGGATTACTGAACCCAGTAGAGAAGTAGAGTGCTGTGGGAGGGATGGCTGCTGTCAGAGTTGGTAAAAAGGTTGGAGAGTGGAAGTTGTCTGACCTCTGCCTCATAGGGATCAGCTTTGGGCTGATCCTGGTCATTATCTCCATGACGTTAGACAAGTTTTGATGTTACTACTACTAGTATCATTTTACACCACCCCTTCACCCTCTCCTAGTAATTTCTGACACAGCTGCTCTCCATGGAATTGAGTGACCAGCAGTGGTGGGTATGAGAAGTCTGAATAAACTCCTCAAATAATTATAATATCATCCCACTCTTAGGCTAATTTCTCCTTCAGGCCAACGTGTACTTCTTTTTACTTATGCATTTTAATGAGTATTTTATTGAAAAGATTTCTAAAATAGCACTAAAAAAAAAACCTGTTGCCATCAAGTCAATTCTGACTCATAAAGACCCTATAAGGACAGAGTAGAACTGCTCCATAGGGGTTCCAAGGAGCAGCTGGTGGATTCGAACTGTCAACCTTTTGGTTAGCAGCCAAAAACTTAACCACTGTGCCACCAGGGCCCCAAAATAGCATTAGCCAATGAAATATAATGCTAATTGCATATGTACTTTAAGCTTTTCTAGTTAGCCACAGAAAAGGAAAAAAACAGCTGAAATTAATTTTAACAATGAATACTATTTAACCCAAAGTATTATTTCAACATGAAATCAAGATTAATGAGATATTCTACTTTCTGTTTACTTATTAATGAGGTATTTTATTTTCTGTACTAAGTGTTCAAAACCAAGTGTGTATTTTAACTTATAACACATCTGTAGTAAAATTCAGACCAGGCACACTTCAAGTGCTCAATAGCCACCTGTGGCTAGTAAATACTGTCTAAAAGTAACCATTAATCAGGACCCCCTTAGCTGAGAGGAGAAAAGAGGTTGATAATAATGTTAGAGCAGGTTTTGTTTTGCAGAGACTTTCCTAGACATTATTTCATGTAGTCCTTATAGCAGCCCTGTGAGAGAATTAACTGTCGTCATTTTGCGTGAGAATATTAAGGCACTTCTGGGTTAAAGGGTCTTGCCTGATAATACTCAGTGAGTGGGTGATGAAGCTTGACTTCTCTCCCTTGTGGTGTCTCATCCCCACACAACCTCCCATTAAGCAGGGAGGTCCTGCATTCTGGAGTGTCACTGAGGAACGTTAAGGCAGGTAGGGTACTTCCCCAACCAATTTTTTTTTAAATTGTGGTAAATATATATTTAAAAACATTGGCCATTTCAACGATTTTTACATGTACAATGCAGTGACATTAATTACATTCATCAGGTTGTGCAATCATCACCACTGTTTCCAAACTATTCTACCACCATTAACAGAAACTCAGGGCCCCGCCAAGCAATGACTTCCTGTTGCCCCCTCCCTTCAACCTCTGGTAATCCCTAATAAACTTTGATATCTATGTATTTACCTATTCTAGACATTTCATTTAAGTGAGATTATACAATATTTTTCCCTTGTCACTGATTTATTTTGCTCAGCATGGTGTTTTCAAGGTTCATTCATGTCATGGCATGTATCAGGACTTCATTTAACTTTATGGCTGAATAATATTCCATTTTATGTGTATACCAGTTTGTTTATCCATTCATCTATTGATAGACACTTGAGTTGTTTCAACCTTTTGGCTGTTGTGAATAATGCTGCTATGAACATTGGTGTACAACTATCTGCTTGAATCCCTGCTTTCAATTCTTCTGGGCATATACCTCCAAGTGTAATTGCTGGGTCATACAGTAATTCTCCCCACATGTCTGTCAGTTTGTCGTACTGTGGTGGCTTGTGTGTTGCTGTGATGCCAGAAGCTATGCCACCAGTATTCAAATGCTAGCAGGGTCAGCTGAGCTTCCAGATTAAGACAGACTAGGAAGAAGGACCTGGCAGTCTACTGCTGAAAAAATTAGGCAGTGAAAACTTTATGAATAGCAGCAGAACACTGTGTGATATAGTACCAGAAGATGAGCCCCTCAGGTTGGAAGGCACTCAAAATACGACTGGGGAAGAACTGCCTCCTCAAAGTAGAGTCAACCTTAATGACGTGGATGGAGTCAAGCTTTTAGGACCTTCATTTGCTGATGTGGCACGACTCAAAATGAAAAGAAATAGCTCCAAACATCCATTAATTATAGAACTGTGGAACGTATGAAGTATGAATCTAGGAAAATTGGAAGTCGTCAAAAATGAAACGGAACACATAATCAATATCCTAGGCATTAGTGAGCTGAAATGGACTGGTATTGGCCATTTTGAATTGGACAATCATATGGTGTACTATGCCGGGTATGACAAATTGAATAGGAATGGTGTCACATTCATTGTCCAAAAGTACGTTTCCAGATATATCCATATACCTACAAGGAAGACCAGTTAATACAACTATTATTCAAATTTATGCACCAACCACTAACGCCAAAGATAAGGAAATTGAAGATTTTTACCAACATCTGCAGTCTGAAACTGATCACACATGCAATCAAGATGCATTGATAATTACTGGTGATTGAAATGTGAAAGTTGGAAACAAAGAAGGAATAGTAGTTGGAAAATATGGCCTTGGTGATATAAACAATGCTGGAGATCACATGATAGAATTTTGTAAGACCAACGACTTATTAATTGCAAATATCTTTTTTCATCATCATAAATAGCAACTATACATGTGGACCTTGCAAGATGGAATACACAAGAATAAAACTGACTACATCTGTGGAAAGAGATGATGAAAAAGCTCTTATCATCAGTCAGAACAAGACCAGGAGCTGACTGTGGAACAGAACATCAATTGCTCATATGTAAGTTCACACTGAAGTGAAGAAAATTAGAACAAGTCCACAAGAGTCAAAGTAGGACCTTGAGTATACTGCTCCTGAATTTAGAGACCATCTCAAGAATAGATTTGACTCATTAAACACTAATGACCAAAGACCAAACGAGTTGTGGAATCACATGATACATGTAGAAAGCAAGAGGTCATTAAAAAGACAGGAAAGAAAGAAAAGACCAAAATGGATGTCAGAAGAGACTCTAAAACTTGCTGCTGAATGTACAGTAGCTAAAGCGAAAGGAAGAAATGATGAAGTAAAGAGCTGAACACAAGATTTCAGAGGGCGGCTCAAGAAGACAAAGTAAAGTACTACAATGAAATGTATAAACACCTAGAGTTAGAAAACCAAAAGGGAAGAACACACTTGGCATTTCTCAAGCTGAAAGAAGTGAAAAGAAAATCCAGACCTCAAATTGCAATATTGAAGGATTGAGTCTACAAGGAAAATATTAAACAACACAGGAAGCATCCAAAGAAGATGGAAGGAATACACAAAGTCATTGTACCAAAAAGAATTCGTTGACATTCAACCATTTCAGGAGGAGCACAAGATCGAGAACCGATGGTACTGAAAGAAGTACAAGCTGCATTGAAGGCACTGGTGAAAAACAAGGCTCCAAGGAACTGATGGAATACCAACCGAGATGTTTCAACAAACAGATGCAGGGCTGGAAGCACTCACTCATCTATGCCAAGTAATTTGGCAGGCAGCTACCTGGCCAACCAACTGGAAGAGATCCATATTTGTGCCCATTCTAAAGAAAGGTGATCTAACAGAATGTGGAAATTATCGAACAATATCATTAATATCACGCACAAGTAAAATTTTGCTGAAGATCATTCAAAAGTGATTGCAGAAGTACATTGACAGGCAACTGCCAGAAATTCAAGCTGGATTCAGAAGAGGATGTGTAACTCAGATATCATTGCTGATGTCAGATCAATCCTGGCTGAAATCAGAAAATACCAGAAAGGTGTTTACCTGTGTTTTATTGACTATGCAAAAGCATTCGACTCTGTGGATCATAACAAATTATGAATAACATTGCAAAGAACAGGAATTCCAGAACACTTAATTGTGCTCATGTAGAACTTATACATAGACCAAGGGGCAGTCATTTGAACAGAACAAGGGGCTACTTTTGGGCTTAAAATCAGGAAAGGTGTGCATCAGGGTTGTATCCTCTCACCATACTTATTCAACCTGTAGGCTGAGCAAATAATCAGAGAAGTTGGACTATATGAAGAAGGATTCGGCATTAGGATTGGAGGAAGACTTGTTAACAATCTGAGATACGCAGACGACACACCCTTGCTTGCTGAAAGTAAAGAGGACTTGAAATACTTATTGATGAAGATCAAAGACTACAGCCTTCAGTATGAATTTCTCCTTAACATAAAGAAAACAAAAATCCTCACAACTGGACCAATAATCAACATTATGATAAATGGAGAAAATACCAAAGTTGTCAAGGATTTCATTTTACTTGGATCCACAATCAATGCCCACAGAAAGCAGCCAAGAAATCAAACAACGCATTGCACTGGGCAAATCTGCTGCAAAAGAGCTCTTTAAAGTGTTAAAAAGCAAAGATTACACTTTAAGGACTAAGGTGTGCCTGACCCAAGCCGTGGTGTTTTCAATTGTCTCATATGCATGGGAAAGCAGGACAATGAATAAAGAAGACTGAAGAAGAATTGATGCCTTTGAATTATGGTGTTGGCCAAGAATACTGAATATACCATGGACTGCCAGAAGAACGAACAAATCTGTCCTGGAAGAAATATAGCCCGAATGCTCCTTAGAAGCAAGGATGTCAAGACTTTGTCTCACATATTTTGGACATGTTATCAGCAGGGACCAGTCCCTGGAGAAGGACATCATGCTTAGAAAAGTAGAGGGTCAGCAAAAAAGAGGAAGACCCTTAACGAGATGAATTGACACAGTGGCTGCAAGAATGGGCTGAAGCATAACAATTGTGAGGATGACAGAGGACTGGGCAGTGTTTCATTATGTTGTACAGAGTTACTATGAGTCAGAACTGACTCTGTTGCTGGACCAAGTGGGTCACTTCCGGATGAGCTGTAAAGCCAAGGGACAATACACACCGAGTTTTGAGGAAAGAGAACGTTTATATTCTAGATAAGCAACGTAAGGAGCCAGGGAACTTGCCCACATCTGACTCCTCAAGCAGGGGTTAGGTTATAGCCTTTTTTGGGATTTTAATCTAGGAAGTTATACATATTTATCAATTTTCTGGGAAATTTCATACAAAGGTAATTTGGGTACAGCTCAGCCTGACTGTGCATGTTCTGTGGGCCAGATCTGGTTCAGGTTGTTTTTTGTTTACCACTCTGGCCTTGGTTTTTTGAAACATCTGGTATTTTTTTGCAAAACAAGCTAACAAAGTGGTTAACCAAGGGGTGTGGGGGAGGTTAGATAAGAAACAGAAATACACTGGGGTGACTGAGGTGCAGGCCTCAGCTTCAACTCAATGGCACCTAAGAACAAGAACAACATAGTAATTCTACATTTAACTTTGTAAGTAACCACCGAACTGTTTTCTATAGTGGCTGTACCCTTTTACAATCCCATTAGCAATGAACGAGGGTTTCACATCCTTTCCAAAACCTGTTGTTTTCCTCTTCTATATATATAGCCATCTTAGTGGGTGTGAAGTGGTATATCATCGTGGGCTTTGTTTTATTTCTTCACATGTACAATTCAGTGACATTAATTATGTTCATTGTGTTGTTCAACCATCAACCGTATCTGTTCCCAAAATTTTCCTTCACCCTTAACAGAAGCTCAGTGATCCCTAAACACTGAGTTTTTTTTTTTTTTTTTTTTCCCTCTCCCTTCCGGACCTTTTTTTTTTTTTGTGAAAATATACATAGCCAAAGGTACACCATTGCAAACATTTCTACATGCACAGTTAGTGACATCGACTACATT
>NW_004444146.1:2056458-2066164 GCF_000243295.1 Trichechus manatus latirostris | reverse complement strand
TGGAAGCTCTGTGAAGCTGCTTTCTTGTACCCCCATTTGCTGGTATCTGATAGGAGTCCAAGATGGCAGATCCGTGTTGCATTAGCTGATAGAGGACCTCTGCATGAATCTCTCCTCGCTCTCCATTCTCTGTCAGTTTCTCACTCCATTTGGTGCTTGGCTGAGTTCTTTATCTCTTCATTTGATGTTTTAGGGTTCAGGATTGCTGTTTTCTGTTTGGCTTAGTTCTTTGGATCTTTGCTGTGAAGGGACGGCGTGGTGCTTCTGCCTAGAGCGCATGTTGCTGGAACTCCTCAACACTGAGATTTTGATCTGCATTTCCCTAATGAGTTTTACTGTAGGCCCCATGGAGTTCCTGGGTGGTGCAAAGGGTTAACACACTCAACTGGTAACCAAAAGTTTGGAGGTTTGAGTTTACTGAGGAGCTCCTCAGAAGAAAGGCTTATTCATCTACTTCAAAAAAGTCAGCCACTGAAAACCCTATGGAATACAGTTCTACTCTGATATACATGGTGTCACCATAAGTCTGAATTGACTCAATGGCAAATGGCTGATGGTAATGACATTGAACATTTTTTCATGTGTTTATTGGCTCAATCATTTTTGATAATGACACCTCAAGGAAGAATGCTCAAATTAAAATAATAAAAGGCCAGTGGTTCTTAAACTTTAATGCTCATAAGAATTTCCCAAATGGGGTTGTTTAAATTGAAGATACCTAGATTCAAAACCCTGACACTACTATTTAGTACGGCTGAGTTGGGAGCCCAGGAATCTGTGTTTTACCATGAGCTCTAGCTGAGCCTGATACAGGTAGTCTCATGACCCATAGGTTCAAATACACTGGTCTAGTAGAATATGTAGGCTCTTGAAACAAGAAGACCTACTTAGTATTGAATTTAAACTTAGGTCAGAAAGTTGTTTGACCTGAGATATTTCAAGACTCACAGAGAGGTGGTATGTCCACAAAGTAGTATACTGCAGAGTTATGAAAAAGTAGGTTGTATAAGATTTACTGACATGTTAAAATGCTTGTGAAGGAGCCTTTGGTGGCACAGTGGTTAAGTGCTCAGTTGCTAACCTAAAGGTTGGTGGTTCAAACCCACCAGCTCCTCCACAGGAGAAAGATGTGGCAGTCTGCTTCCATAAAGATTACAGCCTTGGAAACCCTATGGGGCTGTTCTGCTCTGTACTGTAGGGTCACTATGAGTCAGAATCGATTCCATGGCAATGGATTTTAAGATGCTTGTTATATATTCCATAAAAAAGGAAGTTATTAGATTTTTGCATTCTTCCCTAGTATGTTGTCTTCCCGTAACTGATGTCTTTGATTATGGTGTTGGCCAAGAATATTGATTATACCATGGACTGCCAGAAGAATGAACAAATCTGTTTTGGAAGAAGTACAGCCAAAATGCTCTTTAGAAGCAAGGATGGTGAGACTTTGTCTCACGTACTTTGGACAAGTTATCAGGAGGGACCAGTCCCTGGAGAAGAACATCATGCTTAGAAAAATAAAGGGTCAGCAAAAAAGAGGAAGACCCTTAACGAGATGGACTGACACAGTGGCTGCAACAATGAGCCGAAGCATAACAACAATTGTGAGGATGGCACAGGACCGGACAGTGTTTCGTTCTGTTGTACATAGGATCACTATGAGTCAGAACCAACTCGACAGCACGTAACAACAACATGTTGTCTTAGTTACCTAGTGCTAGTATAACAGAAATACCACAAGCGGTTGGCTTTAACAAACAGAAATTTATTGTCTCACAGTCTAGGAGGCTAGAAGTCTGAACTCGGCACCAGCTCCAGGGGAAGACTTTCTCGGTTCTGGGAGAAAGTCCTTGTCATCACTCTTTCCCTGGTCTAGGAGCTTCTCAGCACAGGGACCCCAGGTCCAAAGGATGCACTCCACTCCTGGCACTCCTTTCTTGGTGGTAATGAGATCCCTCTCCTCTCTGCTCAATTCTCTCTTTTATATGTCAACTCCAGATACAACCTAATCTTGTAGATTGAGTCCTGCCTCATTAACATAATAAAGGTTAGGATTTATAACACACAGGATAATCACATCAGATCACAAAATGGTGGACAACCACACATTACTGGGAATCATGGCCTAGCCAAATTGACACACATTTTGGGGGGACACAATTCAATCCATAACATATGTTATACTTTGTGAGAGAAAAAATTACTAATAGACATCTCACTTTGATTTTAAGGGTTTTTTCTTACCAATGAAACCAAAAATTAACTGTAAATAAGGCCTGAGCCAAATTACAAAAGTATTGACTTGTTTTTTTCATCAGAAATTGCTCTGCAGTATTGTAAATTTGTTTTTTGCAGCTAAAGGAAAGCAATCAATAACAAACCCATTACTCATGGTCCAATAAAAAAGACTGTGTGCTTCCTTAATTTTAATTTCAAGAGGTCTCATAGCCACAAATAGATAAAGGGCCATGTTTTCAGGAGTTACTTCTTAACGTTAACTCAATAACCATTAAGTACTTGGTTACCATGGAAACTTACATTCATTAAGAAAAAAATATTTAAGCTTCTATGAAATCTACAATCCTTGGGGGCGGTTTTTTCTTCATTTTTCTTCATGCACGGAGACTTTTCACTTCTCCAACTTGCAAATTGTTTCTTTAATCATGAAACAATAAAAAATTATATTATTGTTTTGGGCTAATTCAAAGGTTTATTTTTTTAACAATTATAACTAGCCCACTTTGAACCACTTGTTTTTAGAAACAAAATGATTTCCCTCATGCGTATAGAATGACTGCGTAGAATAAACTTTATGTTTTAATTTCTTTGTTTTGATTATTTTTTTAACAATTTCAATGAAAAAAAATTTTAAAAGATTACCAAGCAAAAGTTACATTGTGATCTTACACTTGTATAAAAAATATGTATATATTTATTTATGGGTATTTATGTGTATATACACATCCACATAAAATGAATTCAAAACACCAAAATATTAACTGTGGTTATCGCTGCCTAACAGGGTTATCGATAATTTAAAAACTTTTTCCTTTTACCTTGATGTTTCTTCTGAATTTTATATAATTAACATGTGCTATTTTAATAAAAATGAGAAAAAAACTTAAGGAAATCATTGATAATTCTCTTAAAGAGAAGTCTTGAAAGATAAGCGCAACTCGTAATCATTTTATTTTATAGATGAGATCTTAGGAAAGATTGCATTTGATAGTTTAAAAAAAAAATCCATGCTTCCTCATTTGTAGTGTAAAGAATACCATTCATCCTCAGTACATGTGAATAAAAAAACCAAACCAAACCAAACCCGTTGCCAGTGAGTCAATTCTGACTCAGAGTGACCCTATAGTAACCATATAGGGCAGAGTAGTACAGTCTATACGGTTTCCAAGGAGCGGCTGGTGGATTTGAACTGCTGACCTTTTGGTTAGTAGCCATAGCTCTTAACCACTGTGCCACCAGGGCTCCATATTTGAGTAATTACTGTAAAATTTAAACGTTACCATCTGTCAGGTCTTCTTCTAGGCTGTGAACTCCTTAAAGGAACTTTTGCTTATTTGGCATTTACTAGGTGCCAGACCCTTTGCATTTGGTTTGTCATTTAACCTTCATCACAGCCTGTGAGATAGGTAGTGAGGCCCAAAGTCCAGCATTTATACAGCGATGCACAGATCTAGGGAAACCCCTTGAGTTTATCTAATATAAAAGCCAGAGTTCATAGTTGAAACTGTGGGACAAAGAACTCCATTTGGTCTTTGTCGCCAGTTCCTGAAAATAACCCTTGAAATTTGCCAGCAATCAAGGTTCCTTTGTTTTCTAAAATTAAAATAACCAGGCAACATGTAAACATGTGCAAAGGGGCCATGATGCAATCAATCATGCACATCATTAATAACGACATGCCCACCTATTGACAATTTCAAGGCAGACATCTAAGTTTGTATATATAACCTTGTGAGATCTCAAGTTAATGAGCCTCATATTTCTTACTGATTGAAGAGATAGCAGCCCCTTGTGGAGTGTTTGCAAGGATTAAAAGAGAAAATCCATGTGAAGTCCCTAGCACCAAGAGCCCATGGAGGGAACTGTTGCTCTGCTTTCTTGCTCTGCTACTTAGGCACTGGGGACTTCAGCAGGTTACTTCAGCTCTCTGGGCCTCAGTTTCTTCATCTGAAAAAAAGTGGGGAGAATAGTATTTACTTCATATGGCTTTTGTGAACATTACATGAAATAATTGGTGTAAAGTGCTGAGCATAGTATCTGGCTCAGAGAAAGTTCAACTAATGTTGTTAGCGATGCTACTTCTGAAAAGCTGGTACTAGTGAACTAATACAATGGAGCAAACAATTGAACAGAGGACTTTTCTAGAAAATCTAGGCCCCATGGTTGCTTAACCATTATCACCTAAAGAGTAAAAAGAGAAAAAACAAAAACGTGTTGCCGACGAGTCAACTGTGACTCATAGTGACTTTATAGGACAGAGTAGAACTGCCCCATAGGGTTTCCAAGGAGCAGCTGGTGGATTCGAACTGCCGAACTTTGGGTTAGCAGCCAAACTCTTAACCACTGCGCCACCAGGGCTCCATCTTTTTCTTTTTTAAAATAATAAAATGAATATAACTTTAGAGAGAGTTAGAGAAGTTAGGCAGCCACCACCCATCTGTCAGTGCAGGCTTGCACGTTGCTGTACCTAAAGAGTAGGAAAGAAAGCGTTGCAAATAGCTCTAGCCCACACCTTATGATTGTGTTCCAGTCACAGCTGGCTCCTTGGACTGACACACAATTTCTCAACCTACAGTGCTTCACAATCATCTTCCAACAAAACCTAGCTTGCTTATTTTGCAATGAGTACCAGCAGGTTCTAGCATCTACTCCAGTTTTAGCTTTCCTTCCTTTTCTATGTATTTTGTGTCCACGCACCTGCTGGGTAGGATTTGCCTGTAGATTAGGATCAAAGATTATGGGAAAAGAGCTTTGGCATTTCTAGGTGGCAATGCCTCATCTGTCATTAACCCGGTGGGCAATGTGGAGAAGTTCGTGGCCTATGAATGGTAAACAAAGCTGGGGAGAAGAATAATGGGAACCCTATGATTTTCCCACAGTGGCGGAACAGGCACAGGACACGTAAATCTTACAGGGCCACAGAAACTTAAGTACTGGAATTACCACAGGACAAAACAGGCATAAAAAGAACAGGAAAGACTTGTGTTAAATTCACTAAGTCATGTCAACGACTGCATAATTGCCAGAAAAATATCTAGGTTTCTGATGAATGAAAAAACAAAGTAACCATTCCTTCCATTCTGCTCAGAGGGAGGTTGCATTTCATTTAGAATATGATACAAAAATAAGCTTAAAAAAAAAGTCACTCCAAATGCATTAACAAGGTCACGTAGCACTTCCAAAAGAAGCTTCTCCCACTGTAGCCTCAGCCAGGGGAGAGGCTGGGGCTGAGGGGATTCCCAGCTGTGGCACCACAGGGAAGGAAAAGTCCCTTCTGGGAGGTGTCAGGGCCCCTCCTGGGTTCTGGTCAAGAGGCCTCTTGCCCAGGCAAGTTTCAGCGGTAGAGAATTAAAGCAAATGAAAAACCACCTTACAGAAAAACCAAGCAGTTGCCGTCCAGTCAACTCCAACTTCATGGAAACCCCATGTGTATCAGAGTAGACCTGTGCTCCATAGGGTTTTCCATGATTGATTTTTTGGAAGCAGATTGCCACGTCTTTCTTCTGAGATGCCTCTGGGTGGACTTGCACCTCCAAATTTTGGTTAGCAGAGGAGTGCATTAACCACGTGCACCACTCAGGGACTCCACCCTTACAGAAAAGATGCTCTATTGATATGCTGCCCTGAATTTGTGGTCCAAATATTCTTAGACAACCTTACAGATTGGTGAAATCATTAACCTTAAGAAAAACAATTTAGAGTTCATGTTTCCAGGTTTAAGTGTCCCCTCCTCATACACAGCTATAAAAATCTACACTTTTCTGACATTTTAATTTCAGAAATTAGTTTTTCTTTTTTAACGAAGTGCCTTTATTAATTTTTTTTTATCATCATGGTAATACATGCTCATTACAGGACATTTCAGAAAATGAAGTACTGGGAGAAACATATTCTCACCAGTGCTCTTATCACTTAAGAGATTTATTCACGTCAGTCTTCGTTCACTTAGTCGTTTACCAAACTGTTATCCATTTAACCAGCTGCTGTGTTAGACCTCAGGGAAATGATAAAGAACCAAACGGCAAGGCCTATTCCCCTGGAAGTCAGACTATAAACAGATTAAGTAAATCAATAAACATGTGATAGAATACCAGGTAGTGTTAAGTGCTGCGAATTAAAGCAGCTGAGAGAGTCACTGGTGAGGGAGTAAGGTTTCAGCCAGGGACATCAGGAAAGATCTCTCTGAGGGTATGAAACTCGAGGGAAGGGAGAGGATAAGCCATGCATATCCCCATGGGAGAAACACATCAAGTGCCAAGACCTGCCTGGTGTACAGAAGGAACAGCAAGAAGGCCCTGTCCCTGGAAGGAGGAAGTGAGAGGTGCTCAGAGAGGCAGGCAAGAAACAGCTAACGAAGAGCCTCCTGGTTGTGGGTGGAGTTTACATTTTATTGCACGTGTGATGGGAGGCTGACGAAGGGCCAAGAAAGGAACTGAGGTGTTCTCACGGACAAGGTTTCACTCTGGCTGTTGTGGAGGACAGACTGGAAAGGGACCATCAGGAGACTGTCACAGCGATCCCTGAAGAGACAAGCACGGTGTTCAAACCGTACACTTAAGATGTGTGCATTATGGTGAATTTAGTGGAGAAAGATTGAGAGACAGAGAGACCCATCCTTAATATTTGGTAAATAGTCTTCCAGAAAATTTTCTGTATATATTTTTGTATCTTTTTTTTAACAAAAATGGGTTCCTACTGTATGTAGGATTGTTGTTGTTGTGTGCCACTGAGTTGTTTCCAACTTACAGTAACCCTATAGGACAGTGACCTTTACTGGAGCAGATTGCCAGGTCTTTCTCCCGTGGAGTGGCTGGTGAGTTCGAATCACCAATCTTTTGGTTAGCTACTGAGTGCTTTAACCATTGTGCTACCAGGGCTCCTTTATGTAGGATTATATTGTTATTATATTTGGTATGACTATTTTTTGGTGAGTCCATTCTTGCTTCTGCTTCTAGTAATTTCTGCCCCTTCCCCCCCCCCCAGTTTATTAAGGTAATATGTAAACACCATAAAGTACACAAGTTTGGATACGCAGCACAATGAATTATTATGTGTGTGTGCGTGTGTGTAATCACCATCCTGGTGGCACAATGGTTAAGTGATCAGCTGCTAACCAAAAGACTGGAGTTTGCATCCACCCAGTGGCTCCACAGGACAAAGACCTGACGATCTGCTCCTATGAAGATTACAGCCTAAAAAACCCTGTGGAGCAGTTCTACTCTGTTACATTGGGTCACTATGAGTCAAAAATTGACTTGTTAGCACCTAACAACCACAAATATATATACAGATATCTATGTAATCACCACCCCAGATTAAGACATTAAACATCCTTCACCTCATCAGGCTCCCTTGTACTCCCTCTCAGTTTATGCTTGTTTTTTTAACTTAGAAATAGATCACAAATGTGTCTCCAAGTCAATCAACACAGATCTACAAAATTATTTTCATTTCTGCATAGTATTCCATTTTATGAATGTTCCATCATTTACTTAATTAGTGGTACATTTAGATTCTGTCCAATTTTTTATGTCAGACCATACTCATCTTGTTGTTGTTAGCTGCCGTAGAGTTGGCCCGACTCATGGTGACCCCATTACAATGGAACAAAACACTACTCGTTCCTGTGCCATCTCCCTGGACCATTGTGATCCACAGGGCTTTCACTGGCTGATTTTCAGAAGTAGATCATCAGGCCTTTCTTCCTAGTCTATCCTAGTCTGGAAGCTTTGCTGGAACCTGTTTAGCATCACAGCAACATCGACAGAGGGTGGTGACTGCACATGAGGTGCATTGGCCAGGAGTGAACCAGATCCCCCACGTGGAAGATGAGAACTCCATCACCGAATCACCACTGCCCCCACTGTACTCATAGACATAGCTTATCTCGTTTGTCTAATGACAGTAAAACCTGCAAAAGCTGGGAACTGTGTAAGGTGGAAACCTGTCAGAGAAGGAAAACTAAAATATTTTCCACTAATAGAGAGCAACAGAAAAGTGGCAAGACTGCACCCTGTCAAAGGTGGAAAACTTGCGAGACCCAGAAAAATAAGGCAATCCCGTTGAGTTCTGGCACTCACAGGTTTCACTGTATTTCCTTTAGGAGGTAGGATTGCTAAACCAAAGGAATGTACACCACCTAACTGACTTCCAAAAAAGTCATACTGATTTACCCTTTCAACAGTGTTGTATGGCTGTGCCCCATTTTCCCACACCTTTGAGCACTTCTGTCCAGAAATCCATCTTCACCTGTCTTATTTTCACTGGAACTACCCAGTGTATTTTAGAAAGGGGGTTTGAAAAGTGCTTTACAGTGTTTGGCAAAGAGATTTCCAGACAGATTTAGGAAGACAAGTAAAGGCCTGCACCGGTGGGTGGGCTTTTTCTGATGGAGACACGCTGCAGGTCTGAAGAAATGGTTAAAAGAATGACAGTGATACTAGATTGTTTTCTTGTAGTTTACAAAATGCTTTCACACACATATTCCACTTTCTTAAAAATCCACTAAAGCTGGCCTCATTAAATGAGAGTTGGGAAGTGTCCTTTTCTATTTTATGAAAGAGTTTGTACCGAGTTGGCTTTATTTCTTCCTCAAATGTATGGAAGAATTCACTAGTGCATCTATCTAGGCCATCTAGAACTGGAATTTTTCATATATAATAAAGTGTTCCATCTTCTTTAACATATCTTTCTACTCCTCTGAGTGAGTATTCATCAATTCACTTAAATATTGACTGAGAAGGATATATTATGTGCTTTGGGCATACAAAGAAGATTATCATTCCATTAGCGTTAGAACCCAATTGAAGCTACTTCTGTTTAGCTTCTAAGGTACCTTAAAATGCTCTTTGGTTTAAGATTGTTTTAAGGTTGTGGTTTTTTGCTTGTTTTGCGAGCTTTTTTTAAAAAATGTAGACTTATAAATGATGTAGGAATTGGCTAAAAACAGCTATAATTTGGTTCTGCATAATAGTTTAAAACCCAGATACCTAATTATGAATTCTTAAGGACTAATATATTATCATATATGAACCACTATATGGCATCATCCACAGTTTCACATCCCTGATTTTCAAATCTTAGGGCTGTTTAAAATTTCAATATGAGATCACCAGAACAATCCCGTTCCCATCATATGCATCCTTGTTAACTCAGTGAGAAAAGCTCAGACTCGTATTGGTTCATTAGTTGCTTACGACTGGCACCTCTCTGGTGTTTATATGAAATGTTTATCTTTAAAGTCATTGTTTTTAAGTAATGAAGTATGCATAGAATTTCAAAATAATGAATTTGAGTAAAGTTTACTATTTGAGCAACTTTGAAAGTATAGTTGTTTTCTCTTAGTTTTTCAAGACTTTTACTTTATTTTATTTTATTTTTTTTTATATTTTATTGTACTTCAGGTGAAGGCTTACATGACAGATAGTTTCTCATGTAACAGTAACACACATGATGTTTTATGACATTGGTT
>NW_004444146.1:2027677-2050261 GCF_000243295.1 Trichechus manatus latirostris | reverse complement strand
TTGGAGCCATCCTGTCTTGTTTTCGTAAATGTCTTGATATTGTTTGCTGTTTTCGGGGCATTCAGTAGATATTTCTCTCGTCTTTTGATTGTGTTTTTTTTTTTTTTTTTTTGTTTCGTCCCTTTTTAAGAAAAAGAAAAATTTGAATATGTCAAGACTTTTACTTTAAATTATGAGGTTGCTCTCAGGGTCACTACGATGTATGCACACTTAGCCCAGAAAAAAAAGAGAGGATGGCTTGCTGACCAACAAAAATATTCCAATGATTCTTATGGCTACAAATAGCAGTTTTGATGTCCTAGACTTAGAGACTAAAGGTGAGGCAAAGAAAAAAACTTTGTGTAAGGCAATGTTTAAAAAACGGAGGTACCTGACATGATCTGAAATGGCCGGCTTGAAGTCTGGGTACAATCCTTGGTTGCTAGTTCCATTTTCACCCCAACAACAGACATCTTCCATGCTGTTTCTAAAAGATCGATGTCTGGTAATGACGACGTAACTACCCTGCGACCCCCCCGCCCCATACTCTTGTAATTATCAGATTGTAACCAATGTAAGAAAGACATATATATCCTTTTCAGTTAATCGCCTTACTAGCATCTTTCGATGATCTAAGCCTGTAAATACCAAGCAAGTGATGTGCTTCATGTTTTTTGTTCTCACTGCTGAGTCGCCATTTTGTATTACTAGGTTTCATCGCATGGAATTCAGCCTATCTCCAGCTGGAGCTG
The DNA here is from genome assembly GCF_000243295.1 of Trichechus manatus latirostris. NCBI lineage: Eukaryota > Metazoa > Chordata > Mammalia > Sirenia > Trichechidae > Trichechus > Trichechus manatus. Next base: position 2,049,530 of record NW_004444146.1, on the reverse strand, counting down.
TCTCTTTACTTTCAATAAATCTCTCAATTTTACTTTAATCAGAATTGACGCGGTAGCACAACAACAACAACATAATAAGAATGGAAGAAAGGCCTGGTGATCTACTTTTTGAAATCAGCCAATTAAAACCCTATGGATCAAATCGGTCTCATCTGCAACCAGTCATGGGGCTGGTGCGGGGCTGGTGGAGGACTGGATAGCATTTTGTTCTGTTGGGCTTGGGGTCACTATGAGTCCGGGTGACGTGACGGCAGCTAACAACAACATAATGAAAAAACACAGGAATTATGCAAAAACAGTTTGTACAACCATGAGCAGCGGCTTTTGTTGTTGTCTATGCAGAATTTGTCTCTGCAGTTCATCTTTCTGATACTTCCAAGTCTTGCTGCTTTGGCTAACTGACACTAACAAGTTAGCAGATCTTTTTATTCAGCAATACAACGTTCAAACCAATAGCCAATCAAAACTGGACTCCCCAAATTGTATCTCATAAAACTACTCTCACACAAGTATATAGAGTAGTTCTCCCTCTACCCTCATAACAAACACATATCACTTACAGGCACATACAAGCTTCACTTACAAGCCAGACACTGTTGCAAGTGCTTTACAAGTTTATTTAATTTTATCTTCTCATCAATCCTGAAGCCCTGGTGACGCTGTGGTTAAGCACTCGGCTGCTAACCAAAAGGTCAGCAGTTTGAATTCACCAGCCGCTCCTTGGAAATCCTATGGGGCAGTACTACTCTGTCGTGTAGGGTCGCTTTGAGTTGGAATTGACTTGGTGGCAGTGGGTTTGTTTTTTTTTTTTTGTTTTTGGTTTATCAATCCTATGCAGTTGGAATGATTATCCCTACTGTTACCGCAATAATGTGGATTGGAGCCGCCTGCCGCAATAGACAATTCTGAGATGGTTGAGGTGAGCAGCAAGAGGTTTATTATATATTGATACATAGGAGACAGAGGGGAATAGATTCCTCCAAAAAACCCATCTGCCCCACCGGAGATCGGCTGAAGGCTTTTATGGGGATAGGATTATGCATATTAGAAGTTTATGTTAGTTTCCCCTTGAGGTGGTGATGTCTTGGATGAGTTAATCTTCTACTGGTATTCTTGGGGGTTATCTGGTGACATCCTTGGGGATTATTTGGCGACATCCTGGTTTTTTTCTTGTCACAAGATGGGCTCTTTGTTTGGTTTTTATCCTTAGATCATTATCACTTGTTTTCCACTCTCCAAGGAGGAACATCAGTTAATCTTAAACCTTTTGTACAGACTGGAGAAACAAGATCATGAGACAATGTGGCGATTAGCAATGCGGAGTAAGTAATAGTGAGCCAGGCCTGTGCAGCCTCTTCCACTATTACAGAGGAGGAATCTGAAGCATGGAGAAGCTAGTAACCTCCCCAAGGTCACCCAGCTAGTAAGTGGCAGGACCATGATCAACCCCAGGCAGTTGGCCCCAGAGTATGTGCTATTAATCACTACATATGCTTCCTCTTATCCAAAAGAAAAAAAATATAGCAAGGAAGAGATATACATAAAACCAAACCACAAGCTGCACAACTGGGTTGTGAAACTTCATTCAGAGGAGCTTGCATTTTCACATAATGAACTTAACCAAGAGTCTGAAAAAATACTTACAGTGGTGGAATGATTTAGAAAAGGATAGTGAGAATGGGTGCACAGCTTGAAGGAAGTAATCAGTGTCGCTGAATTGTACATGTAGAAATTGTTAGGTTGGTGAAAGTTTTGTTATGTATGTTTTCACCACAATAAAATTTTAAAAATACTTATATTGGAATTATAAACAAATTCATTTTAAAAGTTTATTTAAGTCTTAGAAGAATGGAAAATGGAAGCAAAAGTAAAATGACTAAAAATCTTGCATTTGTGTTAGCTGGATTTGGAAAGCGTGAGCGTGGAAATTTAGCATGGTATTTATTCATAGATCAATGATTTGAAAACCCCTCTGCTCAGCATTTCTTGTCACTGCCATGCCACGGAACTCAGCCTTGACCTGTTGGGACCACTTGCTCCAGGAATGGAGATTATTCACTGAACATCCTGTTTCAGAGGCACTGACACCCCCACCCAGAAGCTGCTCAGTCGTGGCTGAGCACTTGCACCCTTTTCTAGCCAGAGAATTAAAACTCATTGTCATCACCAGGCCGACCACCAGGAGCCAAGCTACACTGAAGTCAAAGACAAACCAAAAACCAAACTCATTGCCATCAAGTACTTTCCTAGTCATAGCTACCCTATAGGACAGAGTAGAACTGCCTGATAGGGTTTCCAAGGCTGAAATTTTTACAGAAGCAGATGGCCACATGTTTCTCCCATAGAGTGACTGTTGGGTTCGAACCATGGACCTTTCAGTTAGCAGCTGATCCCTTACTTACTGTGCCATCAGGGTTCCTTGAAGTCAAGGACACAGCCTGATAATACTGCTCATTCCCCCACCCCACCCACCTTTTTGTATATATATATATATATATACACATATGTAGTGGTAGATACATATGTAACAAAACATTTGTCATTTTACCATTTTTACCCTTACAATGTCCTTAATTATGTTCATGTTCATCGTGTTGTTCAACCATTACCATTATCTGTTTCCAAATTTTTTCATCATCCTTAACGGAAGCTCAGTGCCCACTAAGGAGTGACTCCCCCTTTTCCCTCCCTCCTGCCCACCCCTGGTAAACAAACACTAGTAAACTTTGGTCTCTATACACTTGCCTATTCCACATATTTTCATATAGGTGAGATCATACAATATCTGTCCTTTTGTGTCAGACTTACTTCACTCAGCAAAATATTTCAAGTTTCATCCATGTTGTAGCATGCATCAATATTTCTCTTTATGGCTGAGTAATATTCCATTGTATGTATGTACGATATTTTGTTTAACCATTCATCAGTTGATGGACATTTAGGCTATTTCCACCTTTTGGTTACTGTGAATATTGCTGCAGTGAACATTGGTGTACACACGTCTGTTTTCGTTTCTGCTTTCAGTTGCTTGTCCCTTTTAAGCATTATCCAAGAAACTATTGTACCTTTTGTAGTAAATTCAAAACTCAAGTGTAATCTCTTAGAGTCAATGCCATTAGAGTCACTATAAGGTTCTGATGACATCATGGCCTTAGCAATGGCAGGTTGTGTGTACATGAAATTTGTAATGCGGATCAAGTTTTGAGACTTTTCTACCTTGCTCCTAGAAGAAGTCTAATTCAAGGCCTACCTAAAATAACCACCTTTGTTTTATATTCATTTTTCCGTATGTCCTTAAATGTATTAGGTAGGACCAATTTGTCAATCACTCATTCATTTGTTCATACATCGTTTCAAGCAACGTTTGTTAAATGTTAGATCTCAGGCAGAAGCTAGGCAAGGAGAAATAACACAGACCCAATAGTCTAGGAGGATGAAAGAAATAATATTAGTTAAGTGCCATTCAACTATATGCCAGGCACTGAGCTAGAAAGACAGACTTGATAACAAATAACCAGAATTCTGTCGAAAGTTTGAAAGAGTGTCCTTCAAGGTGCTGCAGATACATGAGGAATGGGTGATGGAGTGGTCTTCAGATAGAGCTACTAAACTGGCCCCTCCAAACACAGGGAGTAGTTTATCTTTTCTAATTTGGTTTTTCTTCCATGCACTCTAGAATTTTTCTTTCCAAGAATACCGGGAGTCCTTCAAGTGTGAGGTGATTTAAGTACACAAACTATATACAACTGAGTTAAATTCCAAGTATAATCTTTATTTAGTGGGCATCATTTTGCTTGTTTATTTACTTAATTTAAAATGTATTTATTTTTTGATCAACTGGTTAATACATTTGCATGATTCAAAGATAGCAGCCAAAAAAGTGATAAGATAACTATTAACCTAAAGGTTGGCAGTTCAAACCCACCTAGTGATGCCACAAAGAAAGACCTGGCAATCTATTTCTACAAAGATTACATCCAAGAAAATCCTATGCAGCAGTTCTACTCTGTAACATATAGGGTTGCCATGAGTTGGAATTGACTCAATGACAATGGGTTTTGGGGTTTATCAGTAACTACTGTTATTAGTTTCTCGTGAGTCTTTCCTATGTCCATGCATATATAAACAAATACAAATATACCTTCTTACTTTTCCCCTTTTTTACAAACTGTTTTTTCCCGCTATCTACAATACTCTGCAACTTGCTTTTATCATTTAACAATATATCTGGGACATTGATAGCATCCTCATTCTTTTTACTGCTTCATATTATTCCTTCTTGTGTATGATACATAGTTTATTTAACAGATCCTATTGATGGTCACAAGGACCCCTGGTGGTGCAGTGGTTAAAGTGCTTGGCTGCTAACCAAAAGGTTGGCGGTTCAAACCCACCAGCTGCTGTGTGGGAGAAAGATGTGGCAGTCTGCTTCTGTAAAGATTTACAGCCTTAGAAACCCTATGGGGCAGTTCTACTCTGTCCTACAGGGTTGCTATGAGTTGGAATCAACTTAGTGGCAGTGGATTATTGAAGGTCATTTGGGTTTTTCAGTTTGTAGTCTCTTATTCTTACAACCTTCTAAGTACAGCATTTTTATGTATACTTTTGTATCTGACTGATAAACACTCAGAAATAAAGTTGCAGGATCAAAGGTTAAATGTATGTTTAAATTGGATTAAATACTGTATTGACAATTGTCCTCTATAGGGGTGTACCATTTTACAGTCCCACAAGCAATGAATGAGTACCTGTTTGTCCAACATTTGAATTTTTTCCAATCTAATAGGTAAAAAATGATGTCTTGGTTAAGTTTTGATTTACATTTCTCTTATATAAAACAGATTGAACATCTTTTTTTTAAATGTATTCAAGGGCCATCATACTTATTCTGTAAATTATTCACGCCCTTTGTTCATGTTTCTTTTGGCTTCTCATTTTTTAATATATTTCTAAGCAGTCTTTATAAGCTAAAGAGACTAGCCCTGTGTCTGAGGTAATTTCTAATAATCTTTTCCTGGTGTGTCATTTGTATTGCCTATGGTGGGTTTTGTTTTTATTTTGTGCATGTGCGTGTGCGTGTGTGTAATTGAAATTACCAGTTTTCTATTTTTATAGCATTTGGATTTTGAGTCATAATTAGAAAAGCTTTCCCTATCCCAAGCATATAAAGGCATCCTCTGGGCACCATTTAAAGGAGTTAAGTAGTCCTTTTTCCCCAGGAGACAGGGATGCTGTAATCTCTTGGAGATTAACAGAGTATATTTGCATGTTAGAGACAATGACCATCTGGCACTTGAAAGACCTATTGACCTTGCTTTAAATATTAGAACACTTAAAATATATGTACACTCCTATGGAATCATTTCAAACCAACCACCATCTCCTCAGCCCAGCCTTCAAATTGGTTATAATTGGACTCCCTTCCATCTTGTTAGAGCATTCCTTCACCACCATCAACAGTTATGAGAAAACTGATTTTTCCCCCACAAAACTTAATCTATTTTTCTGATTCTTAAAAAAAAAAAAAACAACTTTGAACTCTCCCCTAGATCAAAGTAACACATGTTCACTGTATGAAATTTGGAAATTACAGAAAGGAGTAAGTAAGCAGGAAAAAAATCACCTGTCATCCTACCACCCAGAGGCAACCACTGACATACTTCGGCATATTTCCTTTTATCTTTCTCTGGTAATATAATATCAAACTAAATGACTGAAATACAGAAATAAAAGTAAAAAGTCCTCCCCAAAACCTCAATCCGTGGAGATAACTATTATTTTGTGTATATCCTTTCAGATTTTAAAAACGTCATTGTAAACACAGGCTCACACGCACATACTTTTAAAATATTTTGTGATACAGAATACACACACTTTAAAAATATATATTTAAAATTTTTATTCTGCTTTAGGTGAAAGCTTACAGTGCAAATTAGTTTCTCATTCAAAAATTTATACACAAATTGTTTTGCAGCATTGGTTGCATTCCCTACAATGTGTCAGCACTTTCCCCCTTTCCACCCCAGGTTCCCCGTGTCCATTCTTCCAGTTGTCCTGTCCCTTTCTGCCTTCCCATCTTCGCTTTTGGGCAAGTGTTGCCCATTTGGTCTCAATTACTTGATTGAACTAAGAAGCACGTTCCTCACGTGTGTTATTTTTTTTATGGGTTTGTCTAATCTTTGCCTGAAAGGTGGACTTCAGGAATGGCTTCAGTTTTGAGTTCGTGGGAGCATCCGGGGGCCATAGTCTTGAGGTTCCTCCAGTCTCTGTCAGACCAGTAAATCTGGTCTTTTTTTGTGAATTTGAATTTTTTTTCTACATTTTTTTCCCACTGTGTCTGGGACCCTCTACTGTGATCCCTGTCAGAGCGGTCGGTGGTGGTAGCCAGGCTCTGTCTAGTTCTTCTGGGCTCAGGCTGGTGGAGGCTGTGGTTCATGTGGTCCGTTAGTCTTTTGGACTAATATTTCCTTGTGTCTTTCGTTTATTTCATTCTCCTTTGCTCCACATAGGATGGGACCAATAGATGTATCTTAGATGGCCTCTAGAAAGCCTTTAAGGCCCCAGACACTGCTCACCAAAGTAGAATGTAGAATATTTTCTTTATGAACTATGCTATGCCAATTGACCTACATGTCCCCCGAGATTATGGTCCCCAGTCCTCAGACCCAGCATCTTGGTCCCTTAAGGTATTTAGATGTGTCTAGGAAGCTTCTTTGACTTTGCTTTAGTCAAGTTGCGCTGACTTCCCCTATATTGTGCATTGTCTTTCCCTTCACCAAAGTTAACACTTGTCTACTATCTAGTTAGTTATTTGCCCTCCCCTCCCCTTCTTCATAACCATCAAAGATGGGTTTTTTTCTGTGTGTAAACCTTTTCTTGAGTTTTTGTAATAGTGGTCTCATACAATATTTGTCCTTTTGTGATTGACTTATTTCACTCGGCATAATACTCTCCAGATTCATCTGTGTTGTGAGATGTTTCTCAGATTCATCACTGTTCTTTATCATTGCATAATATTCCATTGCGTGTACATACCATAATTTGTTTATCCATTCATCTGTGATGGGCATTTAAGTTGTTTCCATCTTTTTGCTATTGTGAATAATGCTGCAGTTAACATGGGTGTACATATGTCTATTTGTGTAATGGGTCTTATTTCTCTAGAATATATTCCTAGGAGCAGGATTGCTGGGTCATACGGTATTTCTATTTCTAGCTTTTTAAGGAGGTGCCATGTCGTTTTCCATAGTGGTTGTACAATTTTACACTCCCACCAGCAGTGTACAAGAGTTCCAGTCTCCTACAAGGGATAGATTAATCCAAAAGACTAATGGACTACAACTACCACAGCCTCCACCAGACTGAGTCCAGTACAAGTAGATGGTGTCTGGCTACTACCACTGACTGCTCTGACAGGGATCACAACAGAAGGTCCCAGACAGAGCTGGAGAAAAATGTAGAACATAATTCTAACTCACAAAAAAAAGACCAGACTTTCTGGCCTGACAGAGACTGGAGAAATCCAGAGAGTATGGCCCCCGGACACCCTTTTAGCTCAGTAATGAAGTCACTTCCAAGGTTCACCCTTCAGCCAAAGATTAGACAGCCTCATGAAACAAAATGAGACTAATGGGGCACAACACCCCAGCGACAAGGACTAGAAGACAGGAGAGGTCAGGAAAGCTGGTAATAGGGAACCCAAGGTCGAGAAGGGAGAGTGTTGACATGTCGTGGGGTTGTTAACCAATGTCATAGAACAATACGTGTACTAACTGTTTAATGAGAAACTATTTGTTCTGTAAACATTCATCTAAAGTACAATTAAAAAAAAAAAAAAAGAGTTCCAATCTCCCCACAACCTCGCCAGTATTTATTGTTTTCTGAATTTTTGATCAGTGCCATTCTTGCAGGGGTGAGATGGTCTCTCATTATGGTTTTGACCTGCATCTTTCTAATGGCTAATGATCATGACCATTTCCTCATGTATCTGTTAGCAGCCTGAATGTCTTCTTTGGTAAAGTGTCTGTTCATATCATTTGCCCATTTTTTAACTGGGTTATTTGCCTTTTTGTTGTTGAGGTGTTGTAGTATTCTATAGATTATAGATATTAGACCCCTGTTGGATATGTGGTAGCCAAAATTATTTTCACAGTCTGTAGGTTCTCTTTTGGTGAAGTCTTTTGATAAACACAAGTGTTTAATTTTTAGGAGCTCCCAGTTATCTAGTTTATCTTCTAGTGTTTGTGCATTGTCAATTATGGTTTGTATTGTATTTATGCCATGTATTAGGGCCCATAGCATTGTCTCTTATTTTTTCATCCATAATCTTTATCATTTTAGGTTTTACATTTAGGTCTTTGATTCATTTTGACTTAGTTTTTGTGTATGGTGTGGGGTATGGGTCATGTTTCATTTTTTTACATATGAACATCCAGTTTTGCGAGCATCATTTGTAAAAAAGACTGTCTTTTCTGCATTTAATGAACTTTGGTCCTTTGTTGAAGAGCAGTTGACCATAGATGGATGGATTTACATATGGGTTCACGATTCTGTTCCATTGATCTATATGTCTGTTGTTGTACCAGTACCATACCAGTACCATTTTTTTTTTTTTTTTTTTTTTTTTTTTTGCTACCATGGCTGCATAGTAGGTTCTGAGGTCAGGTAGCGTGAGGCCTTCTAGTTTGTTCTTTTTCTCCAATAATGGCTTGCTTATCCGGGGCCTCTTTCCTTTTTGTATAAAGTTGGTAATTAGTTTTTCCATCTCATTAAAGAATGCCATTGGTAGCTGGATCAGGATTGCATTATATCTGCAGTTCATTTTGGGTAGGAATGACATTTTCACAATGTTGAGTCTTCCTATCCATGATTATGGTATGTTTTTCCATTTATGTAGGTCTCTTTTGGTCTCTTGCAATAGTTTTTTGTAGTTTTCTTTGTATAGGTCTCTTATATCCCTGGTTAGATTTATTCCTAAGCATTTTGTCTTTTTAGGGGCTATTATAAATAGTATTGTTTTCCTGATTTCCCTTTTGAAGTTCTGTTTGTTGTTGTATAGGAATCCAACTGATTTTTTATGTTGATCTTGTATTCTGCTACTCTGCTGAATCAATTAGTTTCAGTAGTTTTTCTTGTGGAATCTTTGGGATTCTCTATGTATAGAATCATATCATCTGTGAATAGGGATAGTTTTACTTATTCCTTTCCAATCTGGATGCACTTTATTTCTTTTTCTTGCCTTATTGCTCAAGCTAGGACTTAAAGCACAATGTTAAATAGGAGTGGTGGTAAAGGGCATCCTTGTCCTGTTCCCATTCTCAGGGGGAATGTTTTCAGCCTCTCTCCATTGAGAATGATATTGACTGTTGGTTTTGTATTGTTGTTGTTAGGTGCTGTCGAGTAGGTTCCAACTCATCGTGATCCTATGTACAACAGAACAAAACACTGCCTGGTCCTGTGCCATCCTCACAATTGTTGTTATGCTTCAGCGCATTGTTGCCGCTACTGTATCAATCCATTTCACTGAGGATCTTATTTTTTGCTGACCCTCTACCAAGCATGATGTCCTTCTCCAGGGACTGGTCCCTCCAGATAATGTGTCCAAAGTATATGAGATGCAGTTTCGCCATCCTTGTTTCTAAGGAGCATTCTGGCTGTATTTCTTTCAAGACATATTTGTTCATTCTTCTGGCAGTCCATGGTATATTTAATATTCTTTGCCAACGCCATAACTCAAAGGTGTCAATTCTTCTTTGGTCTTCCTTATTCACAGTTTTGTATAAATGCCCTTTATTATGTTGAGGAATTTCCTTTCTGTTCCTAATTTATTGAGAGTTTTTGTCAGGAATGGATGTTGGACTTTACCAAATGCCTTTTCTGCATACAGATGATCATGTGATTCTTTCCTTTTGTTCTATTTATGTGGTGGATTACTTTGATTGATCTTCTAATGTTGAACCATCCTTTCATACTTGGTATGAATCCTACTTGGTCATGGTGTATTTTTTTTTTTTTTTTGAGTTGATACTGAATTCTATTGGCTATAATTTTGTTGAGAACTTTTGCATCTGTATTTATGAGAGGTATTGATCTGTAATTTTATTTTTCTGTGGTGTTTTTGCCTGGCTTTGGTATCATAGTTATGCGGGCTTCATAGAATGAATTCTGGAGTATTCTTTCCTTTTGTGTGCTCTGAAATAGTTTGAGTAGTACTGGTGTGAGCACTTCTCTGAATGTTTGGTGGAATTCTCCAGTGAAGCTGTCTGGGCCTGGGTGCTTTTTTTTTACTTCTTCAATCTCTTCTCTTGTCATGGGTCTGTTCAGATTTTCTATCTCAATTTGTGTTAGTTTAGATAGTGTGTTTCTAGAAATTTGTCCATTTCCTCTAGGTTCTAAAATTTGTTGGAGTACAATTTTTCATAGTATTCTGTTATCCTTTTTATTTCAGTTGGGTCTGTTGTAATGTCCCTCATCTCATTTCTTAGTTGGGTTATTTGCTTCTTCTCCTGTTTTTCTTTTGTCAGTTTGACTAGTGGTTTGTTGATATGTTCAAAGAGCCAACTTTTGGTTTTGTTGATTCTTTCTATTGTTTTTCTCTTCTCTATTTCATTTATTTCTGCTCTAATTTTTGTAATTTCTGTTCTTCTGATGCCTGTGGGCTTCTTTTGCTGCTCTCTTCCTATTTGTTTGAATTGTAGGACTAATGTTTTGATTTTGGCCTGTTCTTCTTTGATATGTGTGTTTATTGCTATAAATTGACCTCTGAGCACTGCCTTTGCTATGTCCCAAAGGTTTTGGTATGAAGTATTTTCATTCTCGGAATTTTTTGATTCCATCTTTTATTTCTTCTATTACCCAAATGTTTTTAAGAAAGGTGTTATTCAGTTTCCATGTATTTGGTTTTTTTTCCTTGCTCTTCCTGTTATTGATTTCTACTTTGATGGTGTTGTGATCAGAGATAATGCTTCATAGTATTTTGATGTTTTAGATTTTATTGAGGGTTGCTTGGTGGCCTAAAATGTGATGTATTCTGGAGAATGTTCCACGTGTGTTGGAAAAGAATGCATATTTTGCTGCTGTTGGGTGGAGTGTTCTATATATACCTGTGAGGTCATGTTGATTAATTGTGGCCTTTAGATCTTATGTATCTTTGTTGAGTTTCTTTCTAGATGTTCTGTCCTTTACTGAGAGTGGTGTGTTGAAGACTCCTACTATTATTGTGAAACTGTTGATTTCTCTTTTCAGTGCTGTTGGAGTTTGTTTTATGTATTTTGGAGCCCCATCTTTGGGTGCATAGATATTTATTAAGGTTATGTCCTCATGGTGGATTGTCCTTTTAATCATTATATAATGTCCTTCCTTGTCTTTTATGATGGATTTTGTCTAAAGTCTATTTTATCTGAGATTAGTACTACCACTCCTGCTCTTTTTTGGTTACTGATTTTTAACATATCTATGTCTTTGTGTCTGAGGTGTGTCTCTTGTAGACAGCATATTGATGGGTCATTTTTTTTGATCCAATTGCCACTCTCTGTCTCTTTACAAGTGCATTGAAGTCATTTACATTCAGTGTGATTATCAATACATATGAATTTATTGTTGTCATATTGTTGGGCTTTTGTTTTGTGGTGGTGACATTTTCTTTGTTCGGCTTACTTTTAAAAAATATTTTTAATTCAGAAAATTTCAAACACATAGAAAGTAGGAGTAAAGGCATAATGAACCCAATACTCCCATAGCCTGGCCTCAGCATGTATCAATACAAGTCCAATCTTACTTTGTTTACAAAACCCTCTTGAAGTAACTCAGATATCATATCATTTCATCTACATACATTCTTGTAATTATAAACAGTGTTTTTACCAAAGACTCAAGGGAGCAATTAGTCCAAACGACTAATGGACCACATGAGCCACAGCCTACACGACCCCAAGACCAGAAGAACTAGATGGTGCATGGCTACAAGTACCAACCACTCTGACTGGGATCATAGTAGAAGTTCCCGGACAGAGCAGGAAGAAAATTGTAGGGCAAAAAAATCAAATTCACGAAAAAGACTAGACTTACTGGTCTGGCTGAAATAGTAGGAACTCCGAGACTATGGCCCTAAGACACCCTTCTGAACCGGAACTGAGGTCATTCCTGGAGACCACCTATCAGCCAAACCATAGATAGACCCATAAAATAAACAGTAACACCCAAGACCAAGGTGCTCCTTAGAATGATCCATTATATGAGCTCAAAAGGGCAATATTTGCCCAAAAGCAAAGATGAGGAGGTAGGAAGGGTTAGAAAATAAGACAAAAAGAAACAGGGAACATAGGGTGGAAATGAGGAGCATGCTGACACATTGTGGGGAATGGAACCATAGAACACTTTATGTACAAACTATTAAATGGGAAACTAATTTGCTTGGTAAACTTTCACCTAATGCACAATAAAAAATAATTTAAAAAAAAAAACCAAATTTAAAAAGTGTTTTTTCTGGATTGCAACAATAGTCTTCTAAGTGATCTCCCTGTATCTATTCTTAATACACAGCAAGAGATATCCTTTGAAAATGTAAACCAGATCATTCATTCCTCGTCCTCAAAACACTGGAATGGCTTCCACTTCCTTTCAGAATAAAAGCCGAAGTTCCTGCAGTAGCCTCCTCACAATCAGCTCCATTCCCCTTGCCCTGTCCATCTGTTCTCCTCCCATTCTCTTTCTCACTCACTTCCCTCCAGCCTCACTGGCCTCCTAAATGGTCCTCAGACACACCAGGCTCTCTCTGCTTTTGGGTATTTGCGTTGGCTTTTCCTCATCTGTATTCATTTCCTGTTGCTTTTGTAATGGGAGCAGTGATGGCTTAGTGTAGAATTCTTGCCTTCCATCCAGAAGACCCAGGTTCAATTCCCAACCAAGGGACCTCATGCACAGCCACCACCCATCTTTCAGTGGAGGCTTGTGTGTTGCTCTGATGACGAACAGGTTTCAATGGAGCTTTGAGACTAAGAAGGACTAGGAAGAAAGGCATAGTAATCTACTTCCAAAAATCAGCCAAAGAAAACCTTATGGATCACAACAGTCTGATTCTTTTGTGCATAGGGTCACTATGATTCGGGGGTCAAGTCAGGAGCAGCTAACAACATTGCTGTTGTAACAAATTGTCGCAAATTTAGTGCCTTAAAACAACACAGATTAATATCTCACAGTTCTGTAGGCCAGAAACCTGGGTTGCTCTGCTGTCAGAACGCTAAAGGTGTTAACCATCTGGGCTCTTATTTGGAGGCTGGGGAAGAATCTGTTTCCAAGCTCACTCAGGTTATTTGGACAATCCAGTTCCTTATGGTTGTAGGACTGACGTCCCTGTTTCCTTGCTGGTTGTCAACTAAAGGCCGCGCTTATCTCCTTGAATGTGGGCCCCTACATCTCAGAGCCAACAACCACTTGCGAATCCTTCTCACCCTTGGAATCTCTCTAACTTTTCCTCCTGCCACATCTCTCTGAATCCAGTTCGAGAAGTTACTCTGCTTTAAGGGTTCACGTGATTAGACTGGGCCCATCCAGATAATCCAGGATGTTGTTGTTGTTGTTAGGTGCCATCAAGTAGGTTCCAACTCATAGCGACCCTCTGTACAAAAGAATGAAATACTGCCCAGTCCTGCGCCATCCTCACAATCATTGCTATGTTTCTGCCAATTGTTGCAGCCACTGTGTCAATTCATGTCATTGAGGGTATTCCTCTTTTTCTCTGATCATCTACTTTACCAAGCATGATGTCCTTCTTCAGGGATTGGTCCCTACTGATAACCAGAGGCATAGCAAGGGTAATGAGTGCCCAAGGGCTTTTTATAAGTTGGACTCTCCCCCCTCCCCAATTTTGAGATGAATAGATGTTGACAGAGGCTACACATCAGCAGAAATGCCTTCCCCCTTCTTGTCCAGCTGCCTCAGTCAGGTGCCTTTCATATTTGTGGAGCCTTAAAATGTCATTCCATGCTTCCTGGTGCCCCCTTGGACTTGCACCTGGGGGTAAGTGCCCCCCTTTGTCTTCCCCTCCTTACTAAGCCTCTGCTGATAACATGTCCAAAGTGCATAAGACGAAGTTTAACTGTCCTCGCCTCTAAGGAGCATTCTGGCTATACTTCTTCTAAGACAGATTTGTTTATTCTTCTGGCAGTCCATGATATAGTCAATATTCTTCACCAACACCATAATTCAAATGCATCAATTCTTCTTCAGTCTTCCTTATTCATTGTCCAGCTTTTGCACGCATATGAGGTGATTGAAAATACCATGGCTTGGGTCAGGTACACCTTAGTCCTCAAGGTGACATCTTTGTATATGTGTGTGTTTGTTGTTGTTGTTAGCTGCTATCAAGTCGGCTCCTGACTTGTGGTGACTCCATGTGTGTCAAAGCATAACTCTGCTCCATAGTGTTTACAATGGCTGACGTTTTGGAAGTAGATCGCTGCCAGCCTTTCTTCCGAGGCACCTCTGGGTGGACTCAAACCACCAACCTTTCAGTTAGTAGTCGAGCATATTAACCATTTGCACCACCTAGGGACTCCTTTTTCAGCTTAACATGACCATAAACATCTTCCCATACCTTTTAAAAATCTTTGAAAGCAGGGCACCAGGTAGATAAAATCAGGAGTCTGCTGTATCTGGGCATGTCTTGGCAAGTAGTGACCTATGCCCGATTATTGGTCTGAGAAAGAGGGTACTTCCTGGTAAACAGGGAATTCTGGGGGGGAGAAAGAGCCAGGTTCAAGGAGCTTGATTCACTATTTTCCACCAATTCAAACACACTTTCTTAAATTTAACCACTGGAATCAGGATGTCTCTGGATGGTGCCAACTGTTAACATGCTTGACTGCTAACCAAAAGGTTGGAGATTCAAGTCCACTCAGAGGCGCCTTGCAAGAAAGCCCTGGTGATCTACTTCTGAAAAATCAGCCATTTGAAAATCCTATGGAACACAGTTCTACTCTGACACACATGGGGTCACCATGAATCAGGGTTGACTCTATGGGCAACTGGTTTTTTACTGGGGAATCAGGATGTGTCTTATAATTGAAGGCATCTTACTACTATAGCTCGCAACATTTTTACCTTTTTAGTAGCATGCTAAATAGCCACGTGTCTCACAGTTGATAGATCTTGTTGTCGTTGTTGTTAGGTGCTACCGAGTTGGTTCCGACTCATAGTGACTCTATGTGCAACAGAAGGAAACACTGCCCAGTCTTGTGCTAGCCTCACATGTTTGAGCCCATTGTTACAGCCACTGTGTCAATCCATCTAGTTGAGGATTTTCCTCTTTTTCACTGACTCTCTACCTTACCAAGCTTGATGTCCTGTGTCCTGATAACATGTCCAAAGTACACGAGATGAAGTCTTGCCATCCTTGCTTCCAAGGAGCACTCTGGCTGTACTTCTTCCAAGATAGACTTGTTCGTTCTTCTGTCAGTCCATGGTATATTCAATATTCTTTGCCAACACCATAATTCAAAGGCATCAATTCTTCTTCAGTCTGCCTTATTCATTGTCCAGCTTTTGCATGCATATGAGGCAATTGAAAGCATCGTGGCTTGGGTCAGGCGCACCTTAGTCCTCAAAGTGACATCTTTGCTTTTCAACACTTTAAAGAGCTCTTTTGCAATAGATTCACCCAATGCAGTACATCATTTGATTTCTTGACTGCTGCTTTCATGGGCATTGATTGTGGATCCAAGTAAAATGAAATCCTTGATAGATCTTAGATTTGATGAAATACAAAGAAAGTCTTGGTCACCCTAGAGGAGTGGTGGTTCAGACCAGACCGACTATCTTTTCTTTTAGTCTGAATCCTAGCTCAATCACCTTTTTTGATTCTATGGAGAGCAGGGGGAACTTAAAGAAAAAAAAAATGAAAGTGCCGCTCCACTACATACTAGGGAAAATTGGGACACAAAAGGTACTAGCATCCTTTATGATAAAGTATGCCCCCCCACCTTTGCCATAAATTGCCTTACAGTGTGGCAAAGAGGTTTTAGGGGTATTGGTGGTGCCCGTGGAGCTGACCTGTTCATGAGAGCATTGACGGACCTTCCTGAGAAAGACCTGGAGGATCATGAATGGTCCCAGGCTCCTCCCAACATCTTGCAGCCCTGTCAGTGTGTAAGTTACCTCTTCCTGAGTCAGACTTGCATATGGCCTGGGGGTCTGTTGACTTCACAGTTTAGAGGAAATGAAGGTGATGGGACTAATTTTGAAGAGAATCAAAATTCATTCCCTTGTAATACATCAGCCTGAGAAGATACGACTCAGGGGCCTCAAGCAAGGGGAGGCAAGTCTCCTAAGACAAGACAGGAAAAGCCACTTCTGCTGGCAAGGAATAGTCAGTTGGGATATGGTGCTTTGAAGTCCTTACATTCACCCAAGTACACCCAATGCCTCATTCCAATTCACAGAGGCCCTCTCTTTCCCCATCAAATCCCCAGATTTTACATAAAAAACCTGGCCGGGCTGTGAATTCAACTTGTGTTGTAATTTTGCAATGCACAGGTTTAATCCTTGAGTCTGATTTTTGGGCTTATTGGCTCTGCAGCTACAAGAAATAAGGATGGTTATTGAAGATCTCTGGCTTTCTGACTATGCCTTGAATTGACAATTATAAATTGTGAACATGAACTTTTCTCTTCATAAACTTTTCCATGCATCCCAAAGAAATGAGCCCTCTCCATAATCCTTGTAGGCATCATTGTGGTCTCTGCAACAGAGCCTTCATTCCTAGAAAGCAGAGATAATAATTTAAGTAGCTGTGTGGCCACTATATGCTAGGCCGACCAGTATCCCATTTCCATTGAAACGAGGTCATCACTGCCTTTAAGACAATCGATCCCAATCCCCACTGGGAGGCCACAAGGAGCTGTGTATATAAGCAGCCAACCCCACAGAGGTTTTTCGGAAAGAAAGAAGCAGGAAGAAAAGCAGCAGGAAGAAGTAGAAGGAAGAAAGAAGAGAGAAGAGAGAAGTGGCATGAGAGAGGAAGCAAGGAACCTCCTAAAGAGCTGCAACACAGGCCAAGGGCTGTAACACTGACAACAGTGACAGGCCTGGAAGGGGCCCCGCAGCAGAAAACAGGTGGCTTTTGACCAGCTCAGACAACGGATCCCAGATTCCCACCTTTTTTATTTTTTTTATTTTATTGTGCTTTAAGTGTAAGTTTACAGCTCAACTTAGTTTCTCACACAAAAATTTATACACACATTATTATGTGACCCTAGTTGCTATCCCTATAACATGACAGCACACTCCTCCTTTCCACCCTGGATTTCCCATGTTCATTCAACCAACTCCTATACCTTTCTGCCTTCTAATCTCGCCTCCAGACAGGAGCTTCCCATTTGGTCTCATGTATCTAATTGAACTAAGAAGCACACTCTTCACAAGTATCATTTTATGTCTTACAGTCCAGTCTAATCGTTGTCTGAAGAGTTTGCTTTGGGAATGGTTTCAGTTCTAGGTTAACAGAGAGTCTGGGGGCCATGTCTTCTGGGGTTCCTCCAGTCTCAGTCAGACCATTAAGCTTGGTCTTTTTACTACAATTTGCGTTCTACGCTCCACTTTTCTCCTACTTCGTCAGGGACTCTCTGTTGTGTTCCGTGTCAGGGCGGTCATTGGTGGTAGCCAGGCGCCATCTAGTTCTTCTGGTCTGAGGCTGACGGAGTCTCTGGTTTATGTGGCCCTTTTTGTCTCTTGGGCTAATATTTTCCTTGTGTCTTTGGCGTTCTTCATTCTCCTTTGCTCCTGGTGGTTTGAGACCAATGGATGCATCTTAGATGGCCGCTCGCTATATTTTAAGACACCAGACGCTACTCACCAAAGTGGGATGCAGAACATTTTCTTAATAAAATTTGTTATGCTAGTTGGCCTAGATGTTCCCTGAAACCATGGTTCCCAGACCGCCGCCCCTGCTACTCTGTCCCTCCAAATGTTTGGTTGTGTTCAGGAAACTTCTTAGCTTTTGGTTTAGTCCAGTTGTGCTGACTTCCACTGTATTGTGTGTTGTCCCTCCCTTCACCTAAGATCATTCTTTTCTACTATCTAGTTAACCAATTCCCCTCTCCCTCCCTCCCAAACAAAGATGTTTTCTTCTGTGTTTAAACCTTTTCTTGAGTTCTTATAATAGTGGTCTTATAAAATATTTGTCCTTTCGCGACTGACTAATTTCACTCAACATAATGCCTTCCAGATTCATCCATGTTATGAGACGTTTCGAGGATTCATCATTGTTCTTTATCGTTGGGGAGTATTCCATTGTGTGAACATACCATTTGTTTATCCATTTGTCCGTTGATGGGCACCAAGTTGTTTAAATCTTCTTGCTATTCTAAACAGTGCTGCAATGAACATGGGTGTGCATATATCTATTCATGTGACGACTTTTCTTTCTCTAGGATATATTCCAAGGAATGGGATTGCTGGATGTATGGTACTTCTATTTCTAGCTTTTTAAGGAAGTATCAAATCAGTTTCCAAAGTGGTTGTACCATTTTACATTCCCACCAGCAGTGTATAAGTATTCCAGTCTCTCCACAGCCTCTCCAACATTTATTATTTGGTGTTTTTTGGATTTATGCTAGCTTTGTTGGGGTGAGATGGTATCTCATTGTAGTTTTGATTTGCATTTCTCTAGTGGCTAATGATCATGAGCATTTCTTCATGTATCCGTTAGCCACATGAATGTCTTCTTTGGTGAAGTGTCTGCTCATATCCTTTACCCATTTTTTAATTGGGTTATTTGTGTTTTTGTTGTTGAAGTTTTGCAGTATCTTGTAGAATTTAGGGATTAGACCCTGATCGGAAATGTTGTAGCGAAAATTTTTTTTCCCAGTCTGTATGTTCTCTTTTTACTTTTTTGGTGAAGTCTTTTGATGAGCATAAGTGTTTGATTTTTAGGAGCTCCCAGGCATCTAATTTCTCTTCTAGTGTTTGTGCATTGTTACTTATGGTTTGTATTCTGTTTATGCCGTGTATTAGGGGTCCTAGCATTGTCCCTATTTTTTCTTCCATGATCTTTAACATTTTAGATTTTATATTTAGGTCTTTGATCCATTTTGAGTTAGTTTTTGTGCATGGTGTGAGGTATGGGTCTTGTTTCAGTTTTTGCAGATGGATACCCAGTTATGCCAGAACCATTTGTTAAAGAGACTGTCATTTCCCCCATTTAACGGATTTTGGGCGTTTGTCAAATATCAGCTGCTCATAGGTGGATGAATTTATGTTGGGATTCTCAATTCTGTTCCATTGGTCTACGTATCTGTTGTTGTACCAATACCAGGCTGTTTTCACTATTGTGGTGGTGTAATAAATTCTAAAATCAGTAGTGTGAGACCTCCCACTTTGTTCTTCTTCTTCAGTAATAGTTTACTTATCGGGGGCCTTTTCTGTTTTCATATGAAGTTGGTGATTTGTTTCTCCATCTCATTCAAAAATGTCATTGGACTTTTAGTTGGGATTGCATTGTATCTGTAGATCGCCTTGGGTAGAATTGATATTTTCACAATATTGACTCTTCCTATCCATGAGCAAGGTATGTTTTTCCACTTATGCAAGTCTCTTTTGGTGTCTTGTAGTTTTCTTTGTATAGGTCTTTTATGTCTCTGGTTAGATTTATTTCTAAGTATTTTATCTTCTTGGGGGCTATCGTAAATGCTATTGATTTGGTGATTTCCCCTTTAAAGTACACCTTGCTGGTGTAGAGGAATCCAACTGATTTTTGTATGTTTATCTTGTATCCTGATACTTTGCTGAAATCTTCTATTAGTTCCAGTAGTTTTCTTGTGGATTCTTTGGGGTTTTCTGTGTATAAGATCATATCATCTGCCAATAAGGATACTTTTATTTCTTCCTTACCAATCTGGTTGCCCTTTACTTCCTTTTCTTGCCATATTGGTCTGGCTAGCACCTCCAGTACAATGTTGACTAAGAGTGGTGATAAAGGGCATCCTTGTCTGGTTCCCGTTCTCAAGGGGAATGCTTTCAAAGTCTCTCCATTTCAGACGATGTTGGATGTTGGCTTTGTATAAATACCATTCATTATGTTGAGGAATTTCCCTTTTATTCCTATTTTGCTGAGAGTGTTTATCATGAATGAGTGTTGGACTTTGTCAAATGCCTTTTCTGCATCAGTTGATAAGATCATGTGGTTCTTGTCTTTTGTTTTATGTGATGGATTACACTGATTGTTTTTCTAATGTTGAACCATCCCTGCATACCTGGTATGAATCCTTCTTGGTCATGGTGAATCATTTTTTTAATATGTTCTTAAATTCTACTGGCTAGAATTTTGAGGATTTTTGCATATATGTTATGTGAGATGTTGGTCTGTAATTTTCTTTTTTATGGTGTCTTTACCTGGTTTTGATATCTGGGTTATGCTGGCTTCATAGAATGAGTTTGGGAGTATTCCATCATTTTCTATGCTCTGAAATACCTTTAGCAGTAGTGGTGTTAATTCTTCTCTGAAAGTTTGGTAGAATTCTCCAGTGAACCATCAGGTCCAGGGCTTTTTTTTTTTTTTTGTGGTAGTTTTTAATTACCTTTTCAATCTCTTCTTTTGTTATAGGTTTATTTAGTTGTTCTATCTCTGTTTGTGTTAGTTTAGGTAGGTAGTGTGTTTCCAGAAATTTGTCCATTTCCTCTAGGTTTTCAAATTTGTTGGAGTACAATTTTTCATAGTATTCTGCTATGATTCTTTTAATTTCAGTTTGGTCTGTTGTGATATCGCCCATCTCAATTCTTATTTGGGTTATTTGATTCCTCTCTCGCTTTTGGCCAATGGTTTATTGATTTTGTTGATCTTTTCAAAGAACCAACTTTTGGTCTTGTTAACTCTTTCAATTGTTTTTCTAATCTCTATTTCATTTAATTCTGCTCTAATCTTTATTATTTGCTTTCTTTTGGTCCCCAAGGGCTTCTTTTGCTGCCCTCTTTCTATTTGTTCGAGTTGTAGGGTTAATGTTTTGATTTTGGCCCTTTCTTCTTTTTGTATGTGTGCATTTATTACTATAAATTGACCTCTGAGCACTGTTTTTGCTGTATCCCAAAGGTTCTGGTAGGATGTGTTGTCATTCTTATTTGATTCTGTGAATTTCTTTATTCTTCTTAATTTCTTCTATAACTCAGTAGTTTTTGAGCAAGGTGTTGTTCAGTTTCCATGTATTTGATTTTTTCCTTGCTTTTTCTGTTATTAATTTCTACTTTTATGGCTTTATGGTCAGAAAAGATGCTTTGTAATATTTCAATGCTTTGGATTCTGTTAAGGCTTGTTTTGTGGTCTAATATGTGATCTGTTCTGAAGAATGTTCCATATGTATTGGAAAACAAAGAGTAGTTGGCTGATGTTGGGTACAGTGTTCTGTATATGTCCATGAGATCAAGTTGGTTGATTGTGGCACTTAGATCTTCCATGTCCTTATTGAGCTTCTTTCTAGATGTTCTGTCCTTCACCGAAAGTGGTGTGTTGAAGTCTCCTACTACTATCGTGGAGCTATTTCTCTTTTCAATGCTGTTAGAGTTTATGTAATTTGGAGTCCTGTCGTTGGGTGCGTAAATATTTATTATGGTTATGTCCTCTTGGTGTATTGACCCTTTAGTCATTATACAGTGTCCTTCCTTATCCTTTGTCATAGATTTTAAAGCCTATCTTGTCAGAGATTAATGTTGCAACTCCTGCTCTTTTTTGATTATTGTTTGCTTGATATATTTGTTTCCATCCTTTGAGTTTTAGTTTGTTTGTATCTTAAGTCTAAGGTGTGTCTTTTGTAGGCAGCGTATAGAGGTATTGTGTTTTTTTAATCCATTCTGTCACTCTCTGTCTCTT
>NW_004444146.1:2003707-2011765 GCF_000243295.1 Trichechus manatus latirostris | reverse complement strand
CCACTTCACAGCTGAAACAGTTGAAGTTAGAGTTCCAGTATATACCCTGTTGTACTGCAGTAATGAGGGCCTACTCTGTTGAGATGGTCCAACACAAGTCTATGCAGGGGGAAAGGCACTCAAAGTCCATGGATCCCTTATGCCTGTGGCTAGGCAAAGGAGCTGTGCTTACCCTGGGTTCCTGTCTTAGGGGAGCTGGCAGTTTATTTTTTCTCCTGATTGTCAATTTGTTCACTCTCCAAGGCAGGGAGAATGGCTCTGGGCTTGTGTTGGATCCTACTTCCGGCCCAGGGGACTCAGCAATTGCTGAAGCCAGTCTGGGAGCCAGTGCAGAGCAGGGAGCAGGGACGTAAATGGGAGAGAGGTTTTTCCATAAAGGAGGTGTTTTTGAGCCGCGTGGTAGGCCGTATGCAATTACTTATCATTCGCCAGTTGACAGCTGCTTCTCACTGGTTCTGGTGGCTGTGTAGACTGTCAGTGGCTGGGTCTCTCTTGGTGCAGAAAACACGCCCCCTCAGCACGGCTACTTGCTTGCCTCCCTGCTCACCCCCGACCTGATCAGACCTGAAGGGCTCAGGCTCTTGCCGGGTTAGGTCTGGCAACTCCTTACTGCTTCCCAACCGTCTCTCCCTTCCCTTGCCACTCAGTCCTATTCCTCCACTCTGACTTTGATGTTCAGGGCTCCTAGATTGCCATATATAATATAATCACTCGTTTTTTCAGGGATTTGTTGTAAAAGGGTCCACCGGAAGCATCTGACTACTCTGCCATCTTGGCCCCCGCCTGCTCTTGTTTTCTAAGAGGGAGATTAAGTTCTAGAAGGCTTTCAACTCATAATTTTTCCTGTACCAGTTATGGTTCCAAATTTTAGAAATTGGAGTTTGTTCCAGTGTCACTTCCTTGGCCATGATTGAACCAGGAAGAACTCGTTCGTAGCCCTGAACAAAAGTCAAGGGAAGCAGATATAAATTACAAAGTTACATACCTCTACACCTTAGCAGAGCAAAAAATATATACGTATATAGATGAACAAGGAACACTAGTGGCACAGTGCTTAATGCTCAGCTGCTAACTGAAAGGTCAGCGGTTCAAACCTACCAGCTGTTCCACAAGAGAAAGATGTGGTAGGCTGCTCCCATAAAGATTAGAGCCTTGGAAGCCCTATGGGACAGTTCTACTCCGTCCTATAAGGTCACTCTGAGTTGTAATCGACTTGATGGCAGTGGGTTTGGTTTGATTTGTGTGTGTGTGTGTGTGTGTGTTATATTTTATTTTCAGCCATTATAGTGAATATATATATTTTTTGTACTTTAGATGAAGGTTTACAGAACAAACTAGCTTCTCATTAAACAGTACATATATTGTTTTATGACATTGGTTAACAACCCCATGACATGTCAGTACTCTCCCTTCTCAACCTTGGGTTCCCTATTACTAGATTTCCTGTCCACTCCTGCCTTCCCTGGGCTGGTGTGCCCCTTTAGTCTTGTTTTGTCCTATGGGTCTGTCTAATCTTTGGCTAAAAGTCTGATCTATGGAGTGACTTCATTACTGAGCTAAAAGGGTGTCCAGAAGCCATAATCTCAGGGTTTCTCCAGTGTCTGTCAGACCAGTAAGTCTATATTTTGTTCTACATTTTTCTCCAGCTCCGTCCAGGATCTTCTGTTGTGATCCCTGTGAGAGCAGTCAGTGGTGGTAGCCGGGCACCATCTAGTTGTACTGGACTCAGTCTGTTGGAGGCCATGGTAGTTGTGATCCATTAGTTCTTTGCACTAATCTTCCCTTGTATCTTGTTTTCTTCATTCTCCCTTGCTCCTGAAGGGGTGAGACCAGTGGAGTATCCTAGATGGCCGCTCACAGGCTTTTAAGATCCCAGACACTACTCACCAAAGTAGAATGTAGAACATTTTCTTTATAAACTATATTACGCCAATTGAGCTAGATGTCCCCCTGCCCCGCTGCCCTGATCATGGTCCCCAGCCTTCAGTCCAGTAATTCAGTCCTTCAGGGAGTTTGGATGTGTCTATGAAGCTTCCATGACCTTGCCTTGGTCAAGTTGTGCTGGCTTCCCCAGTACTGTGTACTGTCTTACCCTTCACCAAAGTTACCACTTATCTATTGTCTATTTAGTGTTTTTCTCTCCCCGCCCCTCCACTCCCTAGTAACCATCAAAGATAGTCTTTCTGTGTGTAAACCTTCTCATGAGTTTTTATAATAGTGGTCTTATACAGTATTTGTCCTTTTGTGATTGACTTATTTCACTCAGCATAATGCCCTCCAGATTCATCCAAGTTGTGAGACGTTTCCGGATTCATCACTGTTCTTTGTTGTTCCATAGTATTCCATTGCGTGTATGTACCATAGTTCGTTTATCCATTCATCTATTGATGGGTATCTAGGTTGTTTCCATCTTTTTGCTATTGTGAACAGTCCTGCAATAAACATGGGTGTGCATATGTCTATTTATATGACGGCTCTTATTTCTATAGGATATATTCCTAGGAGTGAGATTGCTGGATCATATGGTATTTCTACTTCTAGCTTTCTAAGGAAGTGCCATATCATTTTCCAAAATGGCTGTACCATTTTGCATTCCCACCAGCAGTGCATATGTGTTCCAATCTCTCTGCAGCCTCTCCGACATTTGCTATTTCCAGTTTTTTGATATGTGCCAGTAATGCTGGGGTGAGATGGTATCTCATTGTCATTTTCATTTCCATTTCTCTAATGGCTAGTGATCTCGAGCATTTCCTCATGTGTCTGTTAGCCGCCTGAACGTCTTCTTTGGTGAAGTGTCTGCTCATTTCCTTAGCCCATTTTTTAATTGGATTATTAGTCTTTTTGTTGTAGAGGTGTTGGATTTTCCTGTAGATTTTAGAGATTAGAACTTTGTTAAATTTGTAATAGCCAAACTTTTTCCCAGTCCATAGGTTCTCTTTGTACTCTTTTGGTGAAGTCTTTTGATGAGAATAAATATTTAACTTTTAGAAGATAGCAGTTATCTTCCTTATCTTCTGGAGTTTGTATGTTGTTAGTTATGGCTTGTATACTGTTAATGCCATGTGTTAGAGTCTCTAGCATTGATCCTATTTTTTCTTCTATGATCTTTATGGTTTTTGGTTTTATATTTAGGTCTTTGATCCATTTTGAATTAGTTTTTGTGTATGGTGTGAGGTATGGGTCTTGTTTCATTTTTTTTGCAGATGGACATCCAGTTTTGCCAGCACCACTTGTTAAAAATACTGTTCCCCATTTGATGGACTTTGAGACCTTGTCCAAGATGAGGTGACCATAGGTGGATGGATTTATATCTAGGTTATCGATTCTGTTGCATTGGTCAATGTATCTGTCATTGTACCAATACCAGGCTGTTTTGACTACCATAGCTGTATAGTAAGTTCTGAGGTCAGGTAGTGCGAGTCCTGCCTTATTCTTTTTCTTCAATAATTCTTTACTCATCCGGGGCCTCTTCCCTTTCCATATAAAGTTAATGATTAGTTTTTCCATCTCTTTAAAGAACATTGTTGGTATATGGATCAGATTGCATTGTATTTCTAGATTGCTTTAGGTAGAATTGTCATTTTCACAATGTTGTCTACCAATCCATGAGTATGGTATGTTTTTCCATTTATGTAGCCCTCTTTTGGTTTCTTGTAGCACACTTTTGTAGTTTTCTTTGTATAGTTCTTTTAGATTTATTCCTGAGTATTTTATTATTTTTTAGGGGCTATAATAAATGGTATTGTTTTCCTGATTTCCTTTTCGTTGTTCTCTTTGTTGGTGTATAGGAATCTGTCTTTGATTGAATTATGTCCCCCAAAAAATGTGTGTATCAATTTGCCCAGGCCATGATTCCTGGTATTGTGTGGTTTTCCTATATGTTGTAAATCCTGCCTCTATGATGTTAATGAGGGAGGATGGGTGGCAGTTGTGTTAGTAAGGCAGGACTCAGTCTACAAGATTGGATTGTATCCTGAGGCAATATCTTGAGATATAAAAGACAGAAGTAAGCAGAGAGACAGGGGGACCTCATACCATCAAGAAAGCAGTGCCAGAGCAGAGCACATCCTTTGGACCCGGGTCCCAGTGCAGAGAAGCTCCTAGTCCGGGGGAACACTGAAGAGAAGAAGGCCAACAGAGAGAAAAAGCCTTCCCCTGGAGCTGATGCCCTGAATTTGGACTTTTAGCCTACTTCAACTGTGAGGAAATAAACTTCTCTTTGTTAAAGCCATCCACTGTTACAGCGGCACTAGATGACTAAGACAGAATCCAACTGATTTTTATATGTTTATCTTGTATCCTGCTACTCTGCTGAATGTTTCTATTAGTTCCACTAGTTTTCTAGTGGAGTCTTTAGGGTTTTCTATATATAGTATCATATTACTTGCAAATAGGCACAGTTTTACTTGTTCATTCCCAATTTGGATGCCCTTTATTTCTTTTTTTTTTTTTTTTTTTGCCTTATTGCTCTAGCTAGGACTTCCAGCACAATGTTAAATAGGAGTGGTGATAAAGGACATCCTTGTCTTGTTCCTGTTCTCAAAGGAATGTTTTCAGTCAGACTCTCTCCATTAAAAATGATGTTGGCTGTTGGTTTTGTATAGGTGCCCTTTATTATGCTGAGGAATTTCCCTTCTGTACCTATTTTATTGAGAGTTTTTATCAGGAATGGTGTTGAGCTTTGCCAAATGCCTTTTCTGCATCGACTGTGATGATCATGTGATTCTTTTCTATTATTTATGTGGTGGACTATATTGATTGATGTTGTAATGTTGAACCATCCTTGCATACCTGGTATGAATCCTACTTCTTTGTGGTGTATTTTTTTTTTATATGATGCTGAATTCTACTTGCTAGAATTTTGTTGAGAATTTTTGCATCTATATTTATGACAGATATTGGTCTGTAATTTTTTTGTGGTGTCTTTGCCTGGTTTTGGTATCAGGGTTATGCTGGCTTCATAAAATGAATTTGGAAGTATCCCTCCCTTTTCTATGTTCTGAAATAATTTGAGTAGTACTGGTATAAGCTCTTCTCTTTCTCCAGTGAAGCCATCAGGGCCAGGGCTTTTGTTTGTTGGGAGCTTTTTTTATTACCGTCTCAATCTCTTCTTTTGTTATGGGTCTGTTCAGATTTTCAACATCATTTTGGGTTAATTTGGGTAGGTAGTGTGTTTCTAGAAATTTGTCCATTTCCTCTAGATTTTCAAATTTGTTGGAGTATAGTTTTTCATAATACTCTGTTATTATCCTTTTTATTTCAATTGGGTCTGTGGTAATGTCCCCCATTTCGTTTCTTATTTGGGTTACTTGCATCCTCTCCTGTTTTTCTTTCGTCAGTTTGGCTAGTGTTTTTGTTGATCTTTTCAAAGAACCAACTTCTGGTTTTGTTGATTCTTTCTATTGTTTTTCTAGTCTCTGTTTCATTTATTTCTGCTCTGATCTTTCTTATTTCCTTTTTCTGGTGCCTGTATTCTTCTTTTGGTGTTCTCTTCCTATTTGTTCGAATTGTGTAGCTACTTTTTTTATTTTGTCCCTTTCATCTTTTTTGATGTGTGCTTCTATTGCTATAAATTGACCTCTAAGCACTGCCTTTGCTGTGCCCTGAAGGTTTTGGTCTGATGTGTTTTCATTCTTATTTGAGTCTAAGATTTTTTTTATTCCATCTTTGATTTCTTCTATTACCCAATGGTTTTTAAGCAGCGTGTTATTTCCATGTAATTGTGGTGTGCTGAAGTCTCCTATTATTATAGTAGAACTGTCAATTTCTCTTTTCAGTGCTGTTAAAGTTCGTTTTATGTATTTTAGAGCCCTGTTGTTGGATACATAGATATTTATTATGGTTATGTCTTCATGCTGGATGATCCCTTTAATCATGATATAATGCCTTTTTTTTGTCCTTTTATGGTGTATTTTGTTTTAAAGTCTATTTTATCTGAGATTAGTATTGCCACTCCTGCTCTTTTTTGGTGGCTGTTTGCTTGATATATTTTTCTCCAGTATTTGATTTCTAATAAATTTATGTCTTTGTTTCTAAGGTGTGTCTCTTGTAGACAGCATATTGATGGGTCCTTTTTTTTTTTTTTTAATCCATTCTGTCACTCTCTGTCTCTTTATGGGTGCATTTAGGCCATTTATGTTCAGTGTAATTATTGATAGGTGTTAGTTTATTTTTGTCATTTGTAGTGCTTTTTTTTTTTTTTTGGCAGTGACAATTTCTTTGTTCCTCTTACTGTCCTGTGCTGAATTCCTTTTGTTTGTAGATTTTTTTTCATTTCTTTTGTTTTTGTAGATTTTGTTTTGCTGAGACTGTATGTTTTTCTTCTTTATTTTGATGAGTAGGTTTGTTGACTTTCATTGTGGTTACCTTAAAATTTACCCTTGTCTTCCTAAGTTTTAACCAGTCTATTATTACTTGGTATCAGCTTGCCTTCCTCTCCATTGGAAAGTTCTATACCTACACCATTTATTCCCTCTTTTATTCTTCTGACATTGTTGTCATTTGCAGATTAACCTCTCTGATTCCCTGTTGTATATCTTTTGGTTTTGTATAATCCTTGAGAATTCATTACCTAGGTTGGTATCTGGTTGGTGCAATCTTGTATCCTAGATTCAGTCTGTCGTCTGATGCTGTTTGTTCTCAAACTGAAGGATTCCCTTTAATAATTCTTGTAAGTTTGGTTTGCTTTCTACATATTCCCTTAATTTCTATCTATCTGGAAATGTCATTTCACCATCATATTTGTACGAGAGTTTTGCAGATATATTATTCCTGGTTGGCAATTTTTTTTGTTCAAGGTTTTATATATGTCATCCCATTGCCTCCTTGCCTGCATGGTTTCTACTTAGTAATCAGAGCTTAGTGTTATTGTTTCCCCTCTGTATGTGACTTTCTGTTTTTCTCGAGCTGGTCTCAGGATTCTTCCTTTGTCTTTGGTTTCAGTGAGTGTGATTATGGTATGTCTTGGTGATTTTCTTTCGACATCTATTGTATATGGGGGTCGTTGAGCTTCTTGGATGACCAGCTTTTCATCCTGCATGATATTAGGGAAGTTCTCTGTCAGCAATTCTTCAATGATTCTCTCTGTGTTTTCCATTTTCTCCTCCTGTTCTGGAACTCCAATCAATGGCAAATTTTTGCTTTTGATTGTATACCACATGATTCTCAGGGTTTCTTCATTTTTCTTTGTTATTTTTTTCTGATTTTTCCTCAAACAAAATTGTATCCAACTGTTTGTCTTCAATTTCCCTGATCCTGTCTTCCATTTTTTCAAATCTTTTCATCAGCCCTTCTACGACATTGTCCATTTCTGAAATCTTGTTTATCTTTTGGATTTCTAGTTGTTGTTTTCATATGATTTCTAGTTGTGAATTTATTTTGTCATTTTGTTCCTGTATTATTTTTCTGAATTCTTCCATTTTTTTGGTCTGTATTTTCCATGATTTATTATGCATTTTCCATGACTTTCTCTGTTTTTTCTTCATTTTTTGTCTGCTTTTTCTTCAACTCTTGGATAGCTCTGAATATTAGAGATTTGAATTCCCTATCAGGTAGTTCTAGTGTATTTTCTTCTACTGGAAAGTCATCTGGTGTTTTATTTTGGATGCCTGCTGGAACCATCCTGCACTTTTTAATATATGTTTTGATGTTGTCTGCTGTCTTCAGAACATTCAGTAGTTATTTTCTTTGTTTATTGATTCTAAATTTGTTTCTTTTTGTTGTTTGCTTATCTGCAGACATGATATTTTTCACCTCATTGTCCAATTAGCAGGGCCAGTCGATCAGCTCTGGTGCAACCAGGCAGTTCCAGCTGGAGGGGAGGGGCTGGAATGGGTTGTTTGTGGCGTACGAGGGCCGACAGGGTGAGCCAGTGTTCAGTGCAGGGCAGGTTCCAGTAGGTGGTTCCTGTGCTGCTTGGGAGTGCAATGTTCAGCACACGGTGCAGATAGGCAGGGGGGGAGGGGAAGAGGGAGGTTGTGATGTGTGGATCTAGGTTGAGTATGGAAAAGAAGAGAGAGAGGAGAGAGAAGCAGGAGCAAAAAAAAAGTGCTGAGGGAG
>NW_004444146.1:1996316-2003579 GCF_000243295.1 Trichechus manatus latirostris | reverse complement strand
GCAGTACAGCCCGGCTAGAAAGGGTGGAGATGATACACAACGCCAGGTGTTCAGGAGACAGGAAAAGAAGGTAAGCAGAAGAGACAAGAAACCAAGAAATGAAGAAAGATAAAAAGGAAAAAAGAAAGCAAAAACAAACAAAAAAAGGAAAGGCCCCAGGGATCCCACCAACATGGCCATGAGGACTGAGGAAGCAGTTCCCCAACTGAGCAGTGCTTCACAGCCTGTCAAGAAGCAAAGATAGCACATGGAGTCAGATGTTTGAGAGAAAGGAGGGGGAGGAGGTGAGAGGCAGGGAAGAAACCAAAAGAGGCTGAAAAAAGCAACACCAGCAACAAAGAAACGTCAGTGAAGAAGCCAGCAGGTGTGGGTGGGGCAAATCTGCACAGCACAGAACTGGCACCTCCCATGCCACAGTTGTGGCCTCCTGGGAAGTGGCAGATGGCCCACTGAGAAGCAGCTAATCAGCCCTCTAGGAGTCTGGGAATCGACCTGCTGGGAAGCTGAGGATAGGCCAGCTGGGAAGCGGCAAATGTCTAGCAGGGGGAGTCAGGCTGGGGGCTGGGAAAGCGTATCTTGCTGGTTACCAGATGCTCTGTCTCCTGCTGGGAGCTCAGTGAAGTTGCTTTCCTGTACTCCCTGTCCGCTATCTCTGACAGGAGTCCAAGATGGTGGATCCGTGCTATGTTTGCTGATAGGGGAACCTCTGCTTGTAGCTCTCCTCGCTCTCTGTTCTCTGTCAGTTTCTTATTCCATTCAGTGCTTGGCAGAGTTCTTTATCTCTTCATTTGAGGCTTAGGGTTCCAGGATTACGTTTGTCTCTGTTTTACTTAGTTTTTCAGGTCTTTGCTGTCAAGGGACGGCGTGGTGCTTCTGTCTGTAGTGCCATGTTGGCTCCCTGGTTTGTTTTTCATATAGATGTATGTATGTTTGGAAGCCCTGGTGGCACAGTGGTTAAGAGCTACAGCTGCTAACCAAAAGATAGGCGGTTTGAATCCAACACCCACTCCTTGGAAACCCTATGGAGCAGTTCTACTCTGTCCTATAGGGTCACTATGAGTTGGAATTGACTCAATGGCAATGGGTTTTTTTTTTTAATGTGCTTTAGGTGAAAGTTTACAGCTCAAGTTAATTTCTCATACAAAGATTTATACACGTATTGTTTTGTGACATTAGTTAAAATCCCCACAATGTGACAGTATACTCCCCCTTTCCACCCTGGGTTTCCTGTGTCCATTCAGCCAGTTCCTCTCCCCTCCTGCCTTCGGACCAGAGACACCAATTTGGTCTCATATATCTGATTGAACTCAGAACTACACTCCTCACGTGTATTATTTTTGTTTTATAGTCCTGTCTAATCTTTGTCTGAATAGTGGGCTTCGGGAACAGTTTTAGTTCTGGGTTAACAGAGCTTCTGGGGGCCATGTCTTCAGGGGTTCCTCCAGTCTCTGTAAGACCATTAAGTCTGGTGTTTTTACATGAATTTGAATTCTGCTCTGAACTTTTCTCCCGCTCTGTCAGGGACTCTCTGTTGTTCAGGGTGGTCATTGCTGGTAGCCGGGCACCATCCAGTTCTTCTGGTCTCAGACTGATGGAGTCTCTGGTTTATGTGGACCTTTAGCCTCTTGGGCTAATATTTTCCTTGATTTTTGGTTTTTATATATGTGTGTGTGTTAAGCTGAGCTACAAATTAGAGAGTTATTAAAAGCCTACAGATTATGGCTATGAAGAGGAATATATCTATTAAAATTTCTCAAGACAGTTTTTCTTTTAAGTCTAGATAACTAAAATTTAAATTTGTAAAAACACAACAAGAAATGAGGTATGCTGTCTTTCCCACCAAAATAGATCAAGCAAAAAATTGGATGTGGTTCTGTCTTAAAAATTCTTTGGACTTACAGTTGGATAAATAGTAAAGAAGAGCTGTCTAAGGCACTGATAGTCTTGCCCAGTAATTGCCTGGGCTCTTGATTTTCAAAGTTCATAACTTCACAAGTCAGTAAGCACAAAGCTTTAGAAGTGATCTCTTCATCAACCCTGGCTGCACATTAAAATTACCTGGGGAGCTCTTTAAGCACGCTGAGGCCCAGAACCTTCCCTAGATATTTTTATTTGCTTCAGGTTATTTTTTTTTAAGTTTCCCAGGTGATTCTAATGTGCAGTCAGGATTTAAACTACTGGTTTAGAGGTTAAAAAATACCACCTAAATGTAAAATGCCAGTCACCATTGTTTATTTAATATAGACATCTCAATTTCTTTGCTATTATTGTCCCGCTACTTGGGCTACTATCAGAAATAATCTGGTAACTATTTCCCGACCCACAGTGTAATCTTTCTGAATTACTGCCAGTTAAGGTTGTTTCGCCTGGCCCAGAACCACCACCTGGTTTGTCTGCTTTCAGTAGCATAGGACTATGGCTGATCTTTGTTACTGAAAGGCAGTGAATTTCCCTGAGCAAAACAGTATGTACACTAGAGTTATTGTCTTCTTTCTTGGCCAGCCATTTTGAAATGCCTTCCACTACATTACATGCTATTATGTATGCTTTCTGTATGCTCTCAAATCACGTCTGATTATATAATGTACTTAAAATACATTTGTGTAAGTCACTATTATGTCTGTTTCTATAATGCTTTTTACACTACATGGTTATGTTTTTATAGTGCTTTTAAACATCTATCTATAAGTCACGTACAATGTGAAGTTAGAGATAGAGAATTTCTGAACTTAGAAATAGAAATATACATATTTCTGTAATGCTCTTTAACCATTAAGTCATTAAAAAGTTGTTCTAAACTTAAAAATAGATAATAGATGCCACTTTTCCCATCACCAAAAATAACAAGTCTCTATGATCTAAAGTGTACTTTCTCCTCCTCCCTCCTCTCCCTGGTAACCACCAATGAACAGCACAACCAAAGTAAAATGGATGTTTGAGCATATATGGATGAGTATAGACATACTGATATACAGGTAGGTACAGGTGTGTACTAGGTGACAACAAATAGAAGTTATCTATACCAAAAACCAAACCCGTTGCCATCAGGTCAGTTATCCATAGGTACGTGTAAATACAAATATGTGGGTGCAGCAGGGGCAGATTAACTGATAATCACAGTATGCACTGGCTTGCACTGAGCAAGGTACGCATGGGCTTAATTGTATTTACTTGCTCTGCGGTGAACAATTTTCACATGGGTTTCACCACATCTTTGATGTAGTGGGGGACAGGTGAAATTGTGCAGTGCAGATTGCTGGGAAGGCACAACTGGGCTCATGTGTACCTTGCTTACTGGGTAATCCAGCCCTTGTGCAGACACATACATTCATTCAAGACACGGATACAGATACTCCTCAGATATAACCAAACACCTTCCAACATCAGTTTTCTGGGTTTGAAAGCTTAGGACCATAGTCTCATGAGACAACTCAGTCAATCGACATAAAATAGTTCACAAAAATCATGATCTGCCACCAAGTGAAGTGAGTAGCATTTGGAGTCTTCAAAGCTTGCGAGTGGTCATTTAAGACACAACTATGAGTCTCTACTCACCACAAGCAAAACAGTAAGAAGGTAACCAAAATTGCAGAGAGAGACAAGTCTGCACGAGCCACAACCTCATCTACCCTGAGACCAGAATAGATGGTGCCCGGCTACCACCACTGACAGTTCTGACTGGGGTCTCAACAGATGGTCCCGGACAGAATGGGAGAAAAATATGAAGCAGAACTCAAATTTTTAAAAAACAAAACAAAACAAATTGGAACAGTAGAGAAGAGAGGACTCCATGAGATTATTGCCCTGAGACACTCTTAAAACCTAGAACCAAACCTATCCCCTGACATCATCTTTTAGCTAAATAGCAGAGTGGCAAACAAAATAAAGGATATTGCCTGAAAGATTGGTACTGTACTTAAAAACCATCTGTATGAGACCAAAAAGTCAACAATTACTCAAAAGCAAAGATGAGAAGATAAGGGGGCAGGGAAACTAGAGTAACAGAAATGGAACAAACAGAACACAATTAAAGAGAATGTTGACATATTGTGATAAATGTAACTAATGTCACTGAACAATTTGTGTGGAAATTGTCAAATGGTACCTAACTTGCTACGTGAATTTTCACCAAAAACTCAACAAAATATTATTTAAAAAAAAAAAAGAAAGTATGTGAAGTAGGTCATAAATAACTTTTCCAATTGGGCTGTGCACCTGCACTCTGTGCTAATGGAATGTAACATTAATCAAATCTCTATAAATTAACAAAACATAAATATGTCACTAAACAATTATCATAATTTTTAGTTAATCAGTTTGGCCTTGAACATATATAGTACACAAGAACATAAATATACTCATTGCTGTCAAGTCAATTCCGAATCATAGCGACCCTACAGGACAGAGTAGAACTGCCCCATAGGATTTCCAAGGAGTGGCTGGTGGAGTCAAACTGCCAACCTTTTGGTTAGTAGCTAAGCTCTTAAGCACTGTGCCACCAGGGCTCCTCAAATCTCTATAAATTAGCAAAATACAACAATTTCCCAATTGGCAGTAAAACATACCAATTATAGTTAAACATGACAGCACACATGGTATATAAACCCGTGGATTTCTGTTCATTTTCAGAGAAGACAGAAGCAAAAGCTCTCGCTGACTCTGTCTGAAAACTGAGAAGCCTGCTGAAATACTGGTCACCACAACCAACCTCGGACCCTATCTACAGTGGACCTCCTCTGAGTTCAAGGGGTGGTCAGGCCTCCTCCCTGAGACCACCAATTAAAGGTAAAAGCCTGAGTCTGAACATTTGGGCTCTAACATTTAAACTAACATTGTAATTGTCAATTCTGCTTCTCAAATGAATTCTCAAATGAATATCTTGGGGTCTTACTTGCACGCTTTTCCATGACTACCTTGCAATAAACTAAATGAGTTTATGCATGAAAACCTGAACATTTCTTTATTTATTCTTAAATTCCTCCAGGACACATGCCTAATCAAATTCTCATTCTCGTTCTTTTCCTTACTTGGAACATAGAGTTTTGAAGGAAACTGATTAAAATAAACATTCTTGGTTGCCAAGAATGTAAGTTATTCACAACCCCAATGAGAAAGACTCTCAGCAATGAAAAACTTGCTCCCACACAGTGAGTCTTGACTTCCTTTAACATAGAAAACATTACTATTACCCCTAGGTAAACAAATGCTCCTATTTTGAATAACTTATGTTTTAATTTCATAACATCTAATAATAATATCAGAATGTTTATTCTGAGACGCGGGGCCAAGATGGCAGAGTAGTCAGATGCTTCCAGTGGACCTTTTTACAACAAAGACCCCAAAAAACAAGTGAATCAATTATATATGACAATCAAAGAGCCCTGAACATCAAAAGCAAAGTTGAGGAACTGGACTGAGTGGCAGGGGGAGGGAGAGACAGTTCGGAAGCAGCAAGGAGTTGCCAGACCTGACCTGGCGAAAGCCTGAGCCCTTCAGGCCTGATCAGCTCATGGGTGAGAGGTGATGCAGGCAAGCAGCAGTACTCAGGAGGTGTATTCTGCACTGGGAGAGACCCAGCACCAGAGAGTCTACTCGGCCACTCAGAACCAGTAAGAAGTAGCCCTAGATCAGCAAAAGATAAGTACTTGTTTACGGCCTACAGTGCAGACCAAAAACACCCTCCTTAGGGAAAAACCTCTCTCCCATTTACCTCCCTGCTCTCTGCTCTGCAATGGTTCAGGACCAGCTTCAGCAACTGCCAAGTCCCCTGGGCCAGAAGTAGGTTCCATCACATACCCTGAGCCATTCTCCTGGCCATGGAGAGTGAACAAATTAACAATTAGGGGGAAAAATAAACTGCCGGCTCCCCTAAGCTAGGAACCCAAGGTAGGCACACATCCTTTGCCTAGGCACAAACATAAGGGATCCACGGACTCTGAGTGCCTTTCTCCCTGCAGAGACTTGTGTGGGCCCATTTCAACAGCATAGGCCGTCAGTACCACAGTAGTGCAGGGTATATACCTGAAGTCTATCTTGAACTTTTTCAGCTGTGAAATGGCAGGTTCGTGACATTTGACATTGCTCTACCCATTAAGCAGTCCTCAGGGACCTGAGGACTGGTGGCTCCACCCATGATACAAAGCCACCTGTGATAGGGGCTCAAGAATAAGAGGTGCCCCCCAGTCTTTACATCCAACAGCATTGGGTGCTCATATTCCAGCTGCAAAACCCACCCACCTACACCCTCTAGGGAGCAAAGACGTGCCTTGCTCCTGGAAACTCAAGGGTGGCCATAAGCCCCCTGCCTTGCTCACAGTGTGTCCCCCTGCTGCAGCCAGATGCCTGTGCCTACACCAATCACTCATGCCTGTCTAGGAGTGTAAGTGAGAGCCTACATCGCACACTCTGTAGTTATCTACCTGGAGACCTGAGCTGAATCCATACAGGAGGAGTGGGCGGACTCCTGAGCTCACATATCTAGTAGCAGATCTAACCACCTGCTGACAAGTCATTAGAGTTTCAAAGGTGCCAATGATCAAACTAGCTCACACAAGCAGCGTATCTGGGCATATAAAAACAAATCAAGAAGCTAGGACACACTCAGCAAACATAAAATAAATCAATATAATAACTGATTGATGGCTCAGAGACAACGGTCAATATCAAATCACATAAAGAGGCAATCCATGATGGCTTCAGCAAGCTCCCAAAGTAAACAATCTAGAAATTTTCCAGAAGAGGGAAATTTCTTGTAATTACTAGAGGCAGAATACAAAAGATTAATATACAGAACTCTTCAAGAAATTAGGAAGAAAATTAAGCAAAAGGCAGAACAGGCAATACAGGAAAGTAAAAAGATCAGAGAAGCGCATAATGACAAATTTAACAGGCTTCAAGAATCCATAGAGAGACAGCAATCAGAAATCCAGAAGATTAACAATAAAATTTCAGAATTAGACAACTCAATAGCAAGTCGTAGGAGAAGAATTGAGGCAATGGAAGTCAGGGTTAGTGAGATTCAACTTACTTGATGAAAAATCAGATAAAAGGATTTTAAAAAATTGAAGAAACCCTAAGAAAATACAGAGAGAATTGTTGAAGATTTGTTGGCAGAAAAGTCCCTGATATCGTGAAAGATGACAAGATATCTATCCAAGATGCTCATTGAACCCCACATAAGGTAGATCCCAAAAGAAAGTCACCAAGACATATTATAATCAAACTTGCCAAAACCAAAGATAAAGAGAGAACTTTAAGAGCAGC
>NW_004444146.1:1992710-1993876 GCF_000243295.1 Trichechus manatus latirostris | reverse complement strand
CTACTGGAACTAACAGAAGATTTCAGCAAAGTATCAGGATACAAGATAAACATACAAAAATCAGTTGGATTCCTTTACACCAACAAAGAGAATCTCGAAGAGGAAATCACCAAATCAATACCATTTACAATCGCCCCCAAGAAGATAAAATAGCTAGGAATAAATCTAATCAGAGACCTAAAAGATCTATACAATGAAGACTATAAGGCACTACTGCGAGAAACCAAAAGAGACCTGCATAAGTGGAAAAACATACCTTGCTCATGGATAGGGAGACTCAAGATTGTGAAAATGTCAGTTCTACCCAAAGCTATCTACAGATGCAATGCAATCCAGATCCAGATTCCAATGGTATTTTTTAACGAGATAGTGAAACAAATCACCAACTTCCCATGGAAAGGGAAGAGGCCCGGAATAAGTAAAGCATTACTCAAGAGGAAGAACAAAGTGGGAGGCCTCACAATAACTGATTTTAGAACCTATTATACCACCACAGTAGCCAAAACATCCTGGTATTGGTACACCAACAGATACATAGACCAATGGAACAGAATTGAGAATCCAGACATAAATTCATCCATCTATGAGCAGCTGATATTTGACAAAGGCCCAAAGTCTATTAATTGGGGAAAAGACAGTTTCTTTTACAAAATGGTGCTGGCATAACTAGATATCCATCTGCAAAAAATTGAAACAAGACCCATACCTCACACCATGCACAAAAACTAACTTAAATTGGATCAAAGACCTAAATATAAAATTGAAAATGGTAAAGATCGTGGAAGAAAAAATAGGGACAACGCTAGGACCCATAATACATGGCATAAACATAATATGAATCATAAGTAACAATGTGCAAGCACCAGAAGAGAGACTAGATAACTGGGAGCTCCTAAAAATCAAACACTTATGCTCATCAAAAGACTTCACCAAAAGAGTAAAAGGACAACCTACAGACTGGGAAAAAATTTTGGCTATGACAAATTCGATCAGCATCTAAGCTGTAAAATCTACAACATACTGGAATACCTCAACAACAAAAAGACAAATAACCCAATTAAAAAATGGGCAAATGTTATGAACAGGCACTTCACCAAAGAAGATATTCAAATGGCTAACAGACACATGAAAAAATGCTCATGATCGTTAGCCATTAGAGAAATGCA
>NW_004444146.1:1984336-1992610 GCF_000243295.1 Trichechus manatus latirostris | reverse complement strand
GGCTTCACTGGAGAATTCTACCAAACTTTCAGAGAAGAGTTAACACGACTACTACTAAAGGTATTTCAGAGCATAGAAAAGGATGGAATACTCCCAAACAAATTCTATGAAGCCAGCATAACCCTGATACCAAAACTAGGTAAAGGCACCACAAAAAAAGAAAATTACAGACCAATATCCCTCATGAACATTGGCACAAAAATGCTCAACAAAATTCTAGCCAATGGAATTCAGCAAAATATCAAGAAGATAATTCACCATGATCAAGTGGGATTTATATCAGGTATGCAGGGATGGTTAAACACTAGAAAAACAATCTATATAATCCACCGCATAAATAAAAGACAAGAGCCACATGATCTCATCAATCGATGGAGAAAAGGCATTTGACAAAGTCCAACATCCATTCATGATTAAAAACTCTCAACAAAATAGGAATAGAAGGGAAATTCCTCAGTAAATTAAGGGCATTTATATAAAGCCAACAGCCAGTATCATCCTAAATGGAGAGACTTTGAAAACATTCCCCTTGAGAACGAGAACCAGACAAGGATGCCCTTTATCATCACTCTTATTCAACATTGTGCTGGAGGTCCTAGCCACAGCAATTAGGCTAGAAAAAGAAATAAAGGGCATCCAAATTGGTAGGCAAGACGTCAAAGTATCTCTATTTGCAGATGATATGATCTTATACACAGAAAACCCCAAAGAATCCACAAGGAAACTACTGGAACTAACAGAAGATTTCAGCAAAGTATCAGGATACAAGCTAAACATACAAAAATCAGTTGGATTCCTTTACACCAACAAAGAGAACCTCGAAGAGGAAATCACCAAATCAATACTATTTACAATAGCCCCCAAGAAGATAAAATACTTAGGAATAAATCTAACCGGAGACCTAAAAGATCTATACAATGAAGACTATAAGGCACTATTGCGAGAAACCAAAAGAGACCTGCATAAGTGGAAAAACATACCTTGCTCATGGATAGGGAGACTCAAGATTGTGAAAATGTCAATTGTACCCAAAGCGATCTATAGACACAATGCAATCCCGATCCAAATTCCAACGGTATTTTTTAATGAGATGGAGAAAAAAATCACCAAGTTCATATGGAAAGGGAAGAGGTCCTGAATAAATAAAGCATTACTCAAGAGGAAGAACAAAGTGGGAGGCCTCACACTAACTGATTTTAGAACCTATTATACCGCCATGGTAGTCAAAACAGCCTGGTACTGGTACAACAACAGATACGTAGACCAATGGAACAGAATTGGGAATCCAGACATAAATTCATCCACCTATGAGCAGCTGATATTTGACAAAGGCCCAAGGTCCATTAATTGGGGAAAAGACAGTCTCTTTAACAAATGGTGCTGGCATAACTGGATATTCATCTGCAAAAAACTGAAACAACACCCATACCTCACACCGTGCACAAAAACTAACTCAAATTGGATCAAAGACTTAAACATAAAAACGAAAACAATAAAGATCATGGAAGAAAAAATAGGGACAACACTAGGAGCCATAATACATGGCATAAACATAATACGAACCATAAGTAACAATGTGCAAGCACCAGAAAAGAGACTATATAAATGGGAGCTCCTAAAAATCAAACACTTACGCTCATCAAAAGACTTCACCAGAAGAGTAAAAAGACAATCTACAGACTGGAAAAAAAATTTTTGGCTACCACAAATCCGATCAGCCCCTTATCTCTAAAATCTACAAGATACTTTAATACCTCAACAACAAAAAGACAAATAACCCAATTAAAAAATGGGCAAAGGATATGAACAGACAGTTTGCCGAAGAAGATATTCAGGTGGCTAAAAGACAGATGAAGAAATTCTCTTGATCATTAGCCATTAGAGAAATGCAGATCAAAACTACAATGAGATATCATCTCACTCCAACAAGGCTAGCATTAATCCAAAAAGCACAAAACAATAAATGCTGGAGAGGTTTTGGAGAGACTGGAACACTTATACACTGTTAGTGGCAATGTAAAATGGTACAAGCACTTTGGAAATCGATTTCACACTTCCTTAAAAAGCTAGAAATAGAAGTACCATAGGATCCAGCTATCCCACTCCTTGGACTATATCCTAGAGAAATAAGAGCCATCACACGAATAGATATATGCACACCCATGTTCATTGCAGCACTGTTCACAATAGCAAAAAGATGGAAACAACCCAGATGCCATCAATGGAAGAATGGATAAACAAATTATGGTATATCCACACAATGGAATCCTACGCAAAGATAAAGAACAACGATGAAGCCATGAAATATCTTATAACATGGAGGAAGCTGTAGGTCATCATGAGGAGTGAATTTAGTCAGTCACAGAAGGACAAATATTGTATAAGACCACTATTATAAGAACTCAAGAAAAGGTTTAAACACAGAAGAGAACATTCTTTGATGGTTACGAGGGTTCGGAGGCAGGGTGAGAGTTATTTACTAACTGCATAAAAGGTAAGAATTATCTTAGGTGAAGGGACACACTACAGAGGAAGTCAGCACAACTGGACTAAACCAAAGCTGTTTCCTGAATACAATCAAATACTTTGAGGGACAGAGTAGCAGGGGTAGGGATCTGGGGACCATCGAGGTCAATTGGCATAACAAAGCTTGTTAAGAAAATGTTCTGCATCCTACTTTGTTGAGTGGCGTCTGGGACCTTAAAAGCTTGCAAGCGGCCATCTAAGATGCATCAATTGGTCCCACCTACCTGGAGTAAAGGAGAATGAAGAACACCAAAGGCACAAGGGGAGAATTAGCCCAAGACACAGAAAGTGCCACATAAACCAGAGAGTTCACCAACCTGAGACCAGAAGAACTAGTTGGTGCCTGGCTACCACCAATGACCGCCCTGACAGTGAACACAACAGAGAGTCCTGGATGGAGCAGGAAAAAGGTGGGGTGCAGAACTCAAATTATAGTAAGAAGACCAGACTTAATGGTCTGACTGAGACTGGAGGAACCCCGGAAAGCATAGCCCCTGGATTCTCTATCAGCCCAGAACTAAAACAATTTCCGAGGCCAACTCTTCAGACAGGGACTGGACTGGACTGTGGGACATAAAGTGATACTTCTGAAGAGTGTGCCTCTTAGCTCACGTATATACAAGAGACTAAACAGGCAGCTTCTGTCCGGAGGTGAGTTGGCAAGGCAGAGCGGGTTACAAGCTGGTTGAATGGACATGGGGGATCAGGGGTGGAAAGGAGGACTGTGTTGTCACAGTATGGGGAGGGCAATTAGAGTCACATAACAATGTACGTACCAATTTTTGTACGGGAAAAAAGAAAAAAAGAAAACAAGGGTAGCGTACGTGTTGCATAGCAACCCTATCTCTTGCCCACAGAATTTTGCACAGAGTTGGAACAGTGGTGCCCCGCTAAAAGATGGAGGCTAACTGCACCACTTTGAATGTGAGTCATTCTCCTCAGTCCTAACAGTAATCCAGTCTCACACATCAGGCTTCTGAAAAGTCTCACTATGCCTCTTCCAAGTTTCCTATTCCAAGGTTTCGACCTATAATTTTCCCTGTTCCGATTATGGTTCTGGATCACCCAAACTGTAAAAATTCAGGTCTTTTCTGGTTTTGCATCATTGGCTGCCTGAACTGGTTCAAAATGGTTCGAAGCCCGCTTTTGTTCCTTTAGACCTTCCAATAGTTTTGTAAATACCCAATTCCATGAATTAAATCACTTTCTGCTCACAGTATCTACAATGGTTTCTGTTTTGGTGATTGAACATTGTCTTAGTCATCTAGTACTGCTATAACAGAAATATCAAAAGTAGATGGCTTTAACAAAGAGAAATTTTTTTCTCTCACAGTGCAGTAGGCTACAAGTCTAAATTCAGGGTGTCAGCTCCAGGGGAAGGCTTTCTCTGTCTGCTCTGGAGGAAGGTCCGTGTCATCAATCTTCCCCTGGTCTAGGAGATTCTCTGCACAGGAATCTCAGGTCCAAAGGACTTGCTCTGCTCCCGGTACCGCTTTCTTGGTGGTATGAGGTTCCCATGTCTGTCTGCTTTTCTCTTTTATATCTTAAAAGAGATTGGATTAAGACGCTATCTAATCTTTTAGACCTCATCAGTATAACTGCTGCTAATCCATCTTATTACATCATAGTGATAGAGTTTACAACACATAAGGAAATCACATCAGGTTACAAAGTGTTACACAGTCATACAATACCGGGAATTATGACTCAGCCACGTTGACAGATATTTTTGGGGGATGCAATTCAATCCATGACAAACACTGACTGGTATAGTATTTGGTGCCAGGGTATGAATTGGGTTTCACTGAGCAGCACTAGGACCCTAGTGTGGATAATTATTCTCCCATACAAAGGGAGCAGACAGCATGCTCTTCCCCTTTGCGTGTAGACTCATGGCCTAGTGCTCACAGATGAAGCTGGGCCACTTATCCCAGTCCAGGAGGTCTCCTGCAAGTAGGACATACCCACCACTCCTAACCACACAAGCTGTCACCCCAGGGTGGGCAGAGTGCTTCTTGGACCTGGACTGGCACCCACTGAGCAAGTTCTGTGGGCTCTGAAGCAATTGTAATCTGCTGAAACTCCAGATTCACCTCGGAGTAAAAGGAAAATCATCTTCAAGGGCAATGTGGACTACAACCAGCTTAGGTAATAAATGTACCACCTCCAGAGAGTGCATTTTAGTAGTTTTGGGGTCTGGCCTAGGAAGAAACATTTAAAAGACCCTTGGGATAGTAATTGAGAAATGCTGGCCTATGGAATGGGTAGGCATTCTTCACAGGAAGAATGAATCTTATTAAGAGAGATGAATTTCTGATTATAGAAAAGGCTATTTAATGGGATGTTGTAAAAGGTTGGGAGGAGGAGTAGCATCAGAACCTGTCTAACTTCAGGGAGGGGATAATGACAAGGATCAGTCTCAAAGCTGATTGGTCCCATGAGGTAGAGGTCAGACATACCTCCACCCTCCAAT
Organism: Trichechus manatus latirostris; assembly: GCF_000243295.1. Taxonomy (NCBI): domain Eukaryota; kingdom Metazoa; phylum Chordata; class Mammalia; order Sirenia; family Trichechidae; genus Trichechus; species Trichechus manatus. The sequence goes on along the minus strand of NW_004444146.1, from coordinate 1,987,611 downwards.
CTTTTTACCAGTTCTGATAACAGCCATCCCTCCCATGGCACTCTCTACTTCTTTTCTGGGTTTGATAATCTATTGCAACGGCCATACATAACTCACAGACCATACTTATAGTAAGTGGTTTATTAAGGAAGTAACAGAGTACTACTCAGGATCAAGATCAACAGGCTACAAAATACCTAGCACTGAGTGACACCTGTACGCCTTCTAGCCAGGCTGTACTTCAACGCCTGGGAGCAACTTCCTCAGACCTTGTAGCTGCACTGGTGGTATCCCTGAGAGCTTTTCTTTTCTTTTTTCTTTCTAATTTTTATTTATTCTTTTTTTCTGTTCTTTTCTTTTTTAATTCTTCTTCTCCTTTTTGTATTTCTCCATTTCATAGTCTCTCATCTCTCCACTCCAATGACAATCTCCCCTAGCACTCTTTTTTGTTTGCATGTTTTTGCCTCCTGTTCCTCTCTTATCTCTCTCCTCTTTCCCATACCCATTTTAGCTCCACACATCACAATCTCCCACCTCCATCCTGCCTACCTGCACCATGTGCTTAACATCACACCACCAAGCAGCACAGAAATGGCCTACCGGAAGCTGCCCTGCACTGATTACTGGCCTGCCCTAGTGGCTGTAGTAAGTGCCACAAACCACCCATCTCAGCAACTCCTCTTCAGCTAGACTTGCCTTGCTGTACCATATCTGAGTGACTGACCCTACCAGTTGGAGAGGGAGTCAAAAAGTATCGTGCCCACAGATGAGCAAACAACAAAGAACACACAGCCCACCTGCTCAGACATAGTAAAATAAAACAAAAAAAGGACAAAACAAACAAATCTACAATCAATAAACGAGAAAAATAACTACTGAATGCCCTAAGACAACAGACAATATCAAAACATTTACAAAAACAGGACAGAATGAATCCAGTAGGCATCCAAAATAAAACACCAAATGACTTTCCAGTAGAAGAAAAGGCACTAGAACTACCTGATAGGGAATTCAAACCTCTAATACTCAGAATTATCCAAAAGTTGAAGGAAAAAATAGACATAAATGAGGAAAAAAAAAAAAAAACGGAAAAGACAGACAAATTCATGAAAATACGGACAAAAAATGGAAGAATTCAGGAAAATAATGCAGGAACAAAATGCCAAAATAAATTCACAACTAGAAATCAGACAAAAACAACAATTAGAAATCCAAAAGATAAACAAGATTTCAGAAATGGACAGTGTCATAGAAGGGCTGAGGAGCAGATTTGAAATGGTGGAAGACAGGATCAGCAAAATTGAAGACAAACACTTGGATAAAACTCTGAGGAAAAATCAGAAAAAAGAACAAAGAAAAATAAAGAGACCCTAAGAATTATGTGGGATACAATCAAAAGCAAAAATTTGCAAGAGATCAAAGTTCCAGAATAGGGGGAGAAAACAGAAAACACAGAGAAGATCATTGAAGAACTGTTGACAGAAAACTTCCCCAATATCATGAAAGAAGAAAAGCTGGGCATCCAAGAAGCTCAACAAACAAAAGACCTCAAAAGAAAGTCACCAAGGCATATCATAATCACACTTGCCAAAACCAAAGACAAACGAATCCTGAGAGCACCTTGAGAAAAACAAGAAGCCACATGAGGAGAAACAATAAGACTAAGCTCAGATTATTTGGCAAAAACCATGCAGGCAAGAAGGCAATGGGATGACATATATAAAACATTGAAAGAAAAAAAATTGCCAGCCAAGAATAATATATCCTGCAAAACTCTTGTTCACATATGATGATGAAACTAGGACATTTCCAGATAAACAGAAATTAAGGGAATATGTAAAAAACAAACCAAATTTACAAGAATTATTAAAGGGAGTCCTTCGATCTGAGAACAAACTGACTGAATCTAGGACGTAAGATCATACCAGCCAGATACCAATGTAGGAAATGAACTCTCAAGGACTATCTAAAACCAAAAGAAATACAACAGGGAATCAGAGCAGTTAATCTGTAAATGACAACATTAGAACAATAAAAGAGGGAATAAACGGTGTAGGTATACAACCTTCTAATGGAGGGGAAGGCGAGGCAATACCAAGTAATAATAAACTACTTCAAGCTTAGAAAGATAAGGGTAAATTTCATGGTAACCACAAAGAAAGTTAACAGACCTACTCATAAAAAGAAAGAGGAAAAATATAAAGTCTTGGTAAAAACAAAACCTACAAAAACAAAGACATGAAAAAAAATCCACAAACAAAAGGAATTCAGCACAGGAGAGTAAGAGGAACAAAGAAAACGTCAGCACCACACAAAAAAAAAAGCACTACAAAATGACAGCAATAAACTCATATCTATACATAATTACCCTGAATGTAAATGGCCTCAATGCACCCAAAAAGAGACGAAAAGTGACAGAATGGATAAAAAAAAATAGGATCCATCAATATGCTGTCTACAAGAGACACACCTTAGAAACAAAGACATAAATTTATTAAAAATCAAAGGTTGGAAAACATATATCAAGCAAACAACTACCAAAAAAGAGCAGGAGTGGCAATACTAATCTCAGATAAAATAGACTTTAAAACAAAATCCACCATAAAACACAAAGAAGGACACTATATAATGATTAAGGGGACAATCCATCATGAAGACATAACCATAATAAACATCTACGCACCCAATGACAGGGCTCCAATTTACATAACTAACAGCACTGAAAAGAGAATTTCACAGCTCCACAATAATAGTAGCAGACTTCAACACACCACTCTCGGTAAAGGACGGAACATCTAAAAAGAAACTAAGCAAAGATACAGAAGACCTAAAGGGCACAATAAACCAACTTGACCTCATACACATATATAGAACACTCCACCCAACAGCTGCAAAGTTCACATTCCTTTCCAATGCACATGGAACATTCTCCAGAATAGACCACATCTTAAGCCACAGAGCAATCCTCAAAAAGATCCAAAACGTTGAGATAATACAAAAAATCTTCTCTGACCACAATGCCATCAAGGTAGAAATTAACAACAGAAAGAGCAATGAAAAAAAATCAGTTACATGGAAATTAAATAACACCCTGCTTACAAAGCACTGAGTGATAGAAGAAATCAGAGATGGAATCAAAAAATTCCTAGAATCAAATGAAAATGAAAACACATCATACCAAAACTTTTGGGACACAGCAAAGGCAGTCCTCAGAGGACAGTTTATAGCAATAGATGCACACATCAAAAAAGAAGAAAGGGACAAAATCAAAACATTAACTACAGAACTTGAACAAA
>NW_004444146.1:1972385-1984236 GCF_000243295.1 Trichechus manatus latirostris | reverse complement strand
AGGAGAAAGGTGTGGTGCAGAACTCAAATTCTAGTAAGAAGACCAGACTTAATGGTCTGACTGAGACTGGAGGAACCCCAGAAAGCATGGCCCCCAGATTCTCTATCAGCCCAGAACTAAAACAATTTCTGAGGCCAACTCTTCAGACTGGGATTGTTTGGACACTGGGACATAAAGTGATACTCGTGAGGAGTGTGCCTGTTAGCTCAGATAGATACAAGAGACTAAACGGGCAGCTTCTGTCCGGAGGTGAGCTGGGAAGGCAGAGCTGGTTAGTAGTTGGTTGAACAGGCATGGGGAATCAGGGGTGGAAAGGAGGAGTGTGCTGTCACAGTAAGGAGAGAGCAATTAGGGTCATATAACAATATATGTATAAATTTTTGTATGGGAGACTAACTTGAAATGTAAACTTCATTTTAACTTCAACAATAAAAGATAAAAATTTTAAAAAGTTTGTTCTTAGAACAAAAAAGTATGATCATCAGTGTGATATCTGTGATATGGGAACAAACAAGGCCATCTAAAGCTATTTTCTTTCTTCTCCAGTTCAGTGTCTACAAAGTGGATTAATGCCTCAGGTGGTCAGTGAGTAACCTTTGGTGTAGGGGATATGAGTTCCAACCACAAGGCATAAGTGTACTTGTAGGTGTGCTTAAAATGCTCCAGGGGACTTCCTATTCCAGAAGGACAGCCTGAGAACCACTGCTGACCCACTCCCTAGTGAAACTGCTGAAAATTATATGTATATAAAAACAACAACAACTTAAACCTCTGGAAATTGTCTTAAGGGCAAATAGCAAACGAGGAAACATCTATGCAAGAAAATCAACAATAATTTGATAAGAAAGGCAAGAACATGTGTAATTTGAACCAAGACCACTCCCTCCCTGCCCTGTCCTAGCTCAGCAAGCAGAGACTGCACTCCAGACTGCCACAGCCAAGAACACAGCCCACTACCCACCTACGCACAGCTGCTACCTCCGCTCTCAGCCAGAGGGCTTTCTTCCAGGGGGGAGCAGGAAGCCAGTATTTCTCATCCTGCCCTCAGCTACCTGTAGCTGACACTGTGTCCCAAAAGAGTGCAGTTGAGACTTGCACTTATTCTGCCCAACCCCCACTTGTGGGAGGAGACTAGAATTGGGCATAGTATCCTGAGAATACTGGGACCCCTATCGTCCTGGTTTGTGAGGCAGTGGTCCCCCATCCCAGGAGAAGCAAGTTGAGAGGACTTCAGGCTGCTGCTCCTGTCAACTGAGTGCTCAGCTTCTAGAGCAGGGATGTCACTCAGAGAGAAACTTGCCATTGCCCTTACCCCTAGCTCCAGAGCCCTGGCTCAGAGATTTTATCTGGGGGACGAAGCAAGACATAAAACAGATAGCTCCTAATCTTTTCCCAAAGAAACTGACTTCAGTTGCGAGAGAGGTGAAGAAGTTCATGCCCAAGAGCACTCTCAAAAAGAGTGGAGGTTGTGGTGAAAGGCAATTGGGAGGGGATTGCTGGATCTAATTAAGCTACAACTTAGACTGTAGGTCAACTAGTTTGCAGAAGAGAACTAGGGAATGATACAACTATTTAGGCAAAAAGGGAAATTGAGCTACATAGGAATAACACTTCAGTATATCACTGGAATTAAGCTAGTTTAAATCCGAAGCTGATTCTGATAAGTTAAAATGTATATGGTAAACCCTAAAGTAACCACACAAAAATAACTAAAAAAAAAAAAAAAAAAGTGAAAAAAAATTATTAAAGAAATGTAAATGCAACCTTAGAAAATATTCACTTGAAGAAAAAGCAGTTAAAAAAAAAAGACAGACATAGAAAACAAAAAGTTAAATGCCAGACATAATTCCAATGGTATCAATAATAATATTAAATGTGAATGGAATTAAGCAACTCAATCAAAAGGCAGAGATTGTCAGGCTGAATTAAAAGGAACATGATCTAACTATATGCTGTCTACAAGAGACACACTTCAGAAATATACAAATAGATTGAAGGTAAAAGGATGGAAAAGATATATGATGGAAACAGCAATCACAAGAAACCTGAAGTGGCTACACTAAAATAAACCTTAAAGCAAAAAATGTTATGAGAGATAAAGAGGGGTTTTTATAATGACAAAAAGGTACATCCATCACACATGCATCTAGTAACAGAACAGTAAAATACATGAGGCAAAAACTGACAGAAAGGAAAGGAGAAATGAATGATTCAACAGTAGTAGATGGAGACTTCAATACCCCACTTTCAATAGTGGATAAAACAACTAGACAGAATATCAAAAAGGAAACAGGAGACTTGAACAACACTATAAACCAAGTAGACCTAACAGACATATATAAAACACTCCATTAAAAAGCAACAGCGTATCCATTCTTCTAAAGTCCCGGGGTTACTAACATCTGACTTATGGACAACTTGTACTTGCCCTTTAATGTTATGTAAATTTGCCCTTACTTTGAAATGACTGAACCAACCCCTACTTGCAACAAATTCTTCATCACAAGGATTTCATTTTACTTGGATCCCGAGGTTCAGGAGCTGGTGGGTTCTAACAGCTGAACTTTCAGTTAACAGTTGACCACTTAACAATTTCATCATCAGGGCTCCTCACAACAAAAGACTAGCAGACCAAATTCAGTAACATAAAATACAGAATCATCTACCACACTATGACCAAGTAGGATTTATCCCAGGAATGCAAGATTGGTTTAACATCTGAAAATCAATGAATCTCAACAGAATAAAAAAACAAAAATTACATGATCATTTCAATAGACACAGAAAAAGCATTTAAAAAAATCCAACATCCTTTCATGTTAAAAAAACACTCAAGAAACTAGGAATAGAAGAGGAAATTCCTCAACCTATTAAAGGACATCTATGAAAAACCTACAGCTAATATCATACTTGGAATCCCTTGGTAGTGCAAACAGTTCTTTTAATGCACTTGGCTGCTGACCAAAGGCTGTAGGTTCAAGTCCACCAGAGGTGACTCAGAAGAAAGGCCTGGCAATCTACTTCTGAAAAATCAGCCATTGAAGTTGTGTAGCTAATGAGTCAAGTCCTCAAGATGCCTTGCAGCTTCTGTTCTCACTCTCTTTGAACTCTGAGGTTATGAGGTGACCAAGAAGTGGAATCCATTTTTGCACCTCCTTGTTTCGTTGCACGGCCTTGTGTCTTGCTCTGACCAACAGAATGTGGCAAAAGTGAAGTTGTGTAGCTAATGAGCCATGTCCTCAAGATGCCTTGCAGCTTCTGCTCTCACTCTCTCAGAACCGTGAGCTCATGATGTAAAGAAACCTGGATTTACATGCTAAAGACACATGACTCTGCAGACAATCGCACAAATAGCTAGACAGAGGTTAAACCCATCTTAGAAATCTCATCCCAGTTAAGCCATCAGATGACTGCGGTTGCATGAGGGAGCTCAGGTGAGACAAGGAGAAAAACCAGCCAGCTGAGGCCAGCCCAAAATGCTGAGTCTCAGAATCATCATGAGCAAATAAAATGGCTGTAATGTTATACTTCTATGTTTTGGGGTGGTTTGCTATGCAGCAATAAGAAGATAACTGATTCAGAGATCAATAAATATTTATTATTATTATTATTATTACCATATAAATCTAAAAGGTGAGAATATGATTCTAAGATAACTAAGCACACTAAAATGTTCTTAATCATTTAATACATATTTTAGTGTCAGGTATGTATAAGTCAAAGTCTTCAATTTTATTCACATCATGGCAGACATCAACACCATAAAGACATCTATCAACATACATTTCCTAATCCCAAAGAACTGCTAAATTATTGGAGATCTTTCTTCACATACAATCGCAGAATCAGGGCCAGAAGAGTCACTCCAAGTCTTCAAAAAGCACACCTTACAGATTTGATGATTAAATACCTAAACCAAATAATTACCATAGCTGCCAGTTTTTTTTAAATTGACTAAACATGCCTACTGTCAGTATTTCAAGTGATCAAAGATTAGGTGATCTTTATTTGAATGTGCATGACAGTATGGTGAAATGACTTCCTTTATACAGCCTTTTGCCTTGGTTCTTTGGAAAAACAGCTTGAGAGATTTTTCTTCTAAGTCCTAAGGAGTTACCTTTGCCTTAGTTTTCTACCCCAGATGGTTGTTACTTTTGTCCAGGTTGATTGACATTTCCTAGGTAAGCTGTAAACAACTTAATGGTTTGATATTTTTTGTCTGGTCCTGGGCTGCAGCCTGCCCTGTGATTGGTCTATTTTATGTACCTTGCAGGCATTGGTCAATAAACTATAGACAATGCAAATGAAGTGACTATAGACAATGCAAATGAAGTGACTATAGACAATGCAAATGAAGTGACTATTCTCTACAGAGGGGATTGATCAGTTTGTGGCCCTGCTCGGAGGGCCAAGCCTCGAAATTGACAAGGATTTTGCATATATATGCCACAGAGGTTTCAGGAATAAAGAAGAAAAGGCAAGAGAATCAAGAAGAGAGAAGAAGCAGAGAAAGATGAGACAAGGAACCCCCTAAAAGAGCTGTAACACAGGTCAAGGCCTACAACACTGAAGACCGTGAGGAGCCCAGAAGGGGCCCTGTGGCAGAGTCAGTGGTAACAGCAGAAACCTGCTGCTAGAAATGCAGCTAAGAGAACTGAACAAAGCTGCTACACTGGCTATAAGCTAGGTCAGTTAGCAGTGGAGAGGCTGATGGCAGGGAGCCCAAGGGCAGAGAGGCCTGCATGTCTGAGAGGGAGCGTGCAGTGCCAACAGGCCTGTCCTGAGGGGGCCGAGAGGGGACATGCACAGCAGAGAGAAGGGCCTGCTTGCTTGCAAGGCCAAGAAGAGCTGAGAGAACTGTCCTGCACTAAAGAAGGGAGGAATGTGCTCTCCACTTCGGGAGAGCCTTCCAGACTTTGCCTACATGTTTCCTGATCGTGATCCTTATCCCAACCTGTAGCCTAGTGATCCTGATCCCAAGTTGTACCCTGTTACTTCCATAATAAACCACTTAACTGTAAGTATAGTCTGTGAGTTCTGTGTGGCCATTGCAATGAATTATCAAACCCAGAAGAGAAGTAGAGAGTGCCTTGAGAGGGATGGCTGGTGACAGAATTTGTAAAAAGGTTGGAAAGGGGAGGATGGAGGTATGTCTGACCTCCACCTCATAGGAATCAGCTTTGGTCTGATCTTGATTTTTTCCTCCCTCATGAATTTAGACAGGCTCTGATGCTACAATATCACAACAATGAATTAGGGAAGGTTTATAATTAAGTGATTATGACAGCAGTGCTATTTTGTTAACGAAGATTTCATGGAATCAGATTTCCTTGGGCACTAGAGGGAAATGACAGAGAATTACACTCTTAATATGTCCCCTTGCTTTACTTCAAGGAGACAGTCAAGATGATGATGATGGCTCAATTTGTTGAGGGCTTGCTGTATAGCAGACACTGTGCCAACTGTTTTATATGCATTTATTCCTTATTATAGGCTATTTGGTATTTTATTATTCTCAACTTACAGATGAGGGGTCTGTGAATCAGAGCAGTTAAGTGACTCAAGATTAACCATCTAGCAAGAGACTGACCTGAAATTTAAAATTAGATCTATCTGGCTTCAAAGGCTCAGCTATTGATCATTAATTAAGCTTTCATAGTTTCCCTCTAGGGCTTATTTCCAGTAAATATATTGTTGAGATCCTATAGATTCATGAGGGAGAGAATTTTTGTTTAATAACAATTTTCAATGTAGTCATTCAAATTAAAAGTTCTTAAAATGGGGTAAGGGGAGTTAAGAGAAATTGCAACTCTTCTGAAAAGGCAGTGCGACCCCTCATTCTCTTCCATCAGCTTAAAATGTACTATAAATGAGATGGTTCTCAGAAGAGCAACCCGACAAGCTGCTAAAAGAGCGGGTTCCCAAGCCTCCCACCGCAGAGTCCATATTAGTAGGAGGGGCTTTGTGATTCATCCCTTTGTTCATTCATATCATTCGTTAGACATTTACTGAGCATCAGCTGTGTGTTGGGCTCTGTGGCCCTGGCCAGGAGCTGGAGATGTAGAGGGGAATGAGACAGGACCTGGGCCTCAGGGATCTTACGTTCTGGACAGGGAGACAGGCCATCAGAAAGTCAGAAAGAGACGTCCTCTGAGAAACCAGCAGGTGGGGGCTGAGTGCAGGAGGGAGGGAGGTAAAGTCCTACCTTCCAGAGGACAGGAAGGGCATCTCTGAGGGGGTGACTAATGGGAGATGTCAATAAGGACAAGGGTCTTAGTGAGGGTAGGGCAAAGGCCTGGGGGGATGTTTTTTCAGGCACAGGAAGCAGCAAGCGTGAAAGTCCTTCTTAGGTGAGGAAGTCATGTGCTGCAGAGCCATGAGTTCTGGGGTGGAAGAAGCAGCAGCACCATAGGTCAGCAGGGGCCGGGCTTCGAGGTCTTTCAGATGAAGTTGGTTTTTATTCTAAACTGCAATAAGAGACATTGAAGACTTTAATCAGGGGATCAAGCCTTTAAAATCGCCCTCTGGTTGTTGGTGAAGAATGGCTCTAGGGGTGACACAGCAGGACCAGTTAGGGGCATCAGGCCTGGGCAGCAGGAGGTGCATCCCAGCGATTCTTGTAGTGGTGCTGCTAGAAAAACATTTTTATGTTCATTTGTCAAAATACAAAGGGTTTTCAGGGAGATATAAAGCAATCTATCTTCTAAGTAATAAGAATACTCTTTCACCTGTACACCAATGTTCATCGCAGCACTTTTCACAATAGCCAAATAGTGGAAACAATCTAAATGTTCATCAACAGATGAATGGGTAAACGAAATGTGGCATAGACATACAATGGAATACTACTCAGCCATAAAGAGAAGTGAAGTCTTGATGCATGCCACAACGTGGATGAACCTCGAGAACACTATGCTGAGTGAACTAAGTTGCAAAAGGACAAATATTATATGACCTCGCTTACATAAAATAAGCAAATACATTAAAATCTGTGAAAACTAAAACCTGTGTAAGGCAGAAACCTGTCAGAGAAGGAAAACTCCAATATTTTCCACTAAAACAAGAGGTTAAATAGTGGTAAGAAAGCACCCTGTCAAAGGCGGAAAACTTGTGAGACCCGATAAAACAAGGCAGTCCCATGGAGTGAGTTCCAGCTCTCGCAGATTTTACTATATATAGAAACTAAAGATTATTAGTGGTTACCAGGGGGTGGAATGGCGGGAAAAAAGAGGAGTTTTGCTTAGGGGGCATTGAGGTGTTAATAGTGGTAGAATGATTTAGAAAACAATTGCAAGAATGTTACACATCTTGAAGAATGTAATCAATGTTACTGAACTGTAGAAATAGAAATGTTGAGATGATGGAGGCGGAGCCAACATGGCACTATAGACAGAAGCACCATGCTGTCCCTCCACAGCAAAGACCAAAAAACTAGGTAAAAAACAGAGAAAAATGTCAATTCTGGAACCTTAAGTGTCAAATGAAGAGATAAAGAACTCAATCAAGCACCAAATGGAAGAAGAAACTGACAGAGAACAGACAGCAAGGAGAGACACGGAGTGGAGGTCCCTTATCAGCTAACGCAGTGCAGATTCGCTATCTTGGACTCCTATCAGAGATTGGTGGACAGGGAGTACAGGAAAGCAGCTTCACGGAGCTCCCAGCAGGAGACAGAGCACCCAGTAACCAGTGATACACACTTTGCCATCCCCCCACCCTTCTTCCCCCTGGTCAACCTCTGCCACTTCCCAACAGGCCATGGTCACTGAGCTGGGAGATGCTGGCTCTGTGCCACTTGGATTCACCCTGTCCACACCAGCCGGCTTCTTTGGTGCCATTTCTTTGTTGCTGGTGTTGCTTTTTTCAGTTTCTTCCCTGTCTCTCACCTCCTCTCCCTCCTTTCTCTTGAACACCTGGCTCCATGTACCATCTTTGCTTCTTCTTGACTGGCCGTGAAGTGCTGCTTGGCTGGGAAACGGCTTCCCCATTCCACGCCACCACACTAGTGGGAACCCTGGGGACTTTTGTTTTTTCTTTTTTGTCATTTCTCAGTTTCTTGTCTCTCTCTTCTTACCTTCTTTTTCTGTCTCCTGAATACTTGGCACTGTGTGCCATCTCCACCCCTTCTAACTGGTCTGTACTTCGAGGCTTGGAAGCCACTTCCCCAGTCTGCGCAGCTGACCTGTGGGGTCCCTGGGACATTTCTTTCCTCTCTTTTTTTAAAATTTCTTTTTCTTTTTCTTTTTCTTCATTTCTTGGTTTCTCATCTCTTTCTACTTACCTTCTTTTCCTGTATCTTGAATACCTGGTGCTGTATGCCATCTCCACCCCTTCTAGATGGGCTGTGCCCCGAGGCCTGGGAACTACTTCCCCAGTCGCCAGTGGGATCCCTGGGGGCATTTCCTTTTTCTTTCTCTTTTATTTATTTCTTTTTCTTTTTCCCTTTTTGATTTTCTTCATTTCTCCATTTCTCCTCTCTCTACTTTCATTCTTTTCCTGTCTCCTAAAAACCTGGTGCTGTGTGCCATCTCCACCCCTTCTAGACAGGCTGTGTCCCAAGACCTGGGAGCCACTTCCCCGGTAGCTGATGGGATCCCTGGAGGCATTTCTTTTTTCTCTTTTTCTTTTTTCCTTTTTGTTTTTCCTCATTTCTTGGTTTTTCATCTCTCTGCTCCAATGGCAGGCTCCCTCACCACTTTTTTTTCTTTTTCAGCTCCTGTTTCTCTCTCTTCTTTCTTATCCCCAACTTAGCTCCACACATCACAACCTCCCCCTTCTCTCCTGCCTATCTGTACTGTGCACTGAACATCGCATCCCCAAGCAGCACAGGCACAGCCTACCGGAACCTGCCCTGCACTCACCACCGGCTTGCCCTGTTGGCCCCAGTACCTACCACAAACAACCCATCCCAGCCCCTCCCCTTCAGCTGGACCTGCCCTGCTGCACCATAGCTGAACGACTGGCCCTGCCCATTGGACAAGGAGGTGAAAAGTATCGTGCCCACAGATGAGTAAACAACAAAGCAAGCACAGTCTGCCTGCTCAGACATAACCAAATATGACAAAAAAGCAGGATGAAACAAATAAATCTACAATTAATAAATGAATAAAATAACACTGAATGTCCTGAAGACAGCAGACAATATCAAAACATATTAAAAAAAAACAGGACAGGATGGTTCAAGTAGGCTTCCAAAATAAAACACCAGATAACTTTCCAGTAGAAGAAAAGGCACTGGAACTACCTGATAGGGAATTCAAATCTCTAATATACAGAGCTATCCAAGAATTGAAGCAAAAAGCAGACAAAAATGAGGAAAAAATAGAAAAATTCATGGAAAAGGCAGAAAGAATCATGGGAAATACTGAAAACATGGAAGAATTCAGGAGAATAGTACAGGAACAAAATGTCAAAATAAATTCACAACTAGAAATCACACAAAAACAACAATTAGAAATCCAAAAGATTAACAACAGGGTTTCAGAAATGGACAGTGTCACAGAAGGTCTGAAGAGCAGATTTGAAACAATGGAAGATGGGATCAGCAAAATTGAAGACAAATACTTGGACATCACTTTGTTTGAGGGAAAATCAAAAAAAGAACAAAGAAAAATGAAGAAACCCTGAGAATGACGTGGGATAAAATCAAAAATAAAAATTCACATCATTGGAGTTTCAGAACAGGGAGAGAAAATGGAAAACACAGAGGGGACCATAGAAGATTTGCTGACCAAAAAATTCCCTGATATCATGAAAGATGAAAAGCTGACCATCCAAGAAGCTCAACAAACTCCATATAGGATAGATCCCAAAAGAAAATCACCAAGGCATATCATAATCACACTTGCTAAAATCACAGACAAAGAATCCTGAGACCAGCTCAAGAAAAATGAAAACTCACATACAGAGGGGAAACAATAAGACTAAGCTCTAATTACTCGGCAGAAATCATGCAGGCAAGAAGGCAATGGGATGACATATATAAAACCTTGAAAGAAAATTGCCAACCAAAAATAATATAACCTGCAAAACTCTCTTTCAAATATGATGGTGAAACTAGGACATTTCCAGATAAACAGAAATTAAAGGATTATGTAAAAACCAACCAAACTTACAAGAATTATTAAAGGGAGTCCTTCAGTTTGAGGACAAACAACATCAGATGACACCCGGAATCTAGGACACAAGGTCACACCAACCACATACCAACCTAGGAAATGAATTCTCAAGGACTATTCAAACCTAAAAGATTTACAACAGGGAGTCAGAGAGGTTAATCTGTAAATGACAACAATCTAAGAACAATAAAGAGAGAATAAACAGTGTAAGTATAGAACTTTCTAATGGAGAGGAAGGCAAAGTGATACCAAGTAAAAAAAGACTGGTTCAAGCCTAGGAAGATAGGGATAAATTTCAAGATGACCACAAAGAAAGTTAACAAACCTACTCATCAAAATAAAGACAAAAAAATGAAGTCTCAGTAAAAACAAAATCTACAAAAAAGAAAGAAAGAAAGAAATGGACAAAAAATACACAAACAAAAGGAACTCAGCACAGGAGAGTAAGAGGAACAGAGAAAACGTCAGCACCACAAAAAAGAAAAAAAAAAAAAACACTACAAAATGACAGCAATAAACTCACACCTAGAAATAATTACACTGAATGTAAACAGCCTAAATGCACCCAAAAGAAACAGACAGTGACAGAATGGATAAAAAAACAGGGTCCATCAATATCCTATCTACAAGAGACACACCTTAGAAACAAAGAGGAAACTTATTAAAAATCAAAACATGGAAGAAAATATATCAAGAAAACAGCTGCCAAAAAGGAGCAGGAGTGGCAATACTAATCTCAGATAAAATAGACTTTAAAACAAAATCCACCATAAAAGACAAAGAAGGACACTATATAATGATTAAGGAGATGAACCATCATGAAGACATATCCATATCAAATAGACACACACCCAACAACAGGGCTCCAAAATACATAAAACAAACTCTAATAACACTGAAAACATAAATTGACAGTTCTACAATAATAGTAGGAAATTTCAACACACCACCCTCAGTAAAGGACAGAACATCTAGAAAGAAACTCAACAAAGATACAGAAGATCTAAAGGCCACAATCCGCAAACTTGAACTCATAGACATATATAGAACACTACACACAACAGCTGCAAAGTACACACTCTTTTCCAACACACATGAAACATTCTCCAGAATAGACTACATATTAGGCTAATAAGCAACCCTCAACAAAATCCAAAACACTGAGATAACACAAAGTATATTATCTGATCACAATGCCATCAAAGTGGAAATTAACAACAAGAAGAGCAAGGAAAAAAATCAATTAAATGGAAACTGAATAACAGCCTGCTTCAAAACCACTGGGTAATAGAAGAAATCAAAGATGGAATAAAAAAATTTCCAGAATCAAACGAGAATGAAAACACATCATACCAAAACCTTTGGGACACAACAAAGGCTGTGCTCAGAGGTCAATTTATAGCAATATATGCACACATCAAAAAATAAGGACAAAAGCAAAACATTAGCTACACAACTTGAACAAATAGAAAGAGAACAGCAAAAGAAGTTTACAGGCACCAGAAAAAGGAAATAATAAAGATCAGAGCAGAAATAAATGAAATAGAGAACAGAAAAACAATAGAAAGACTCAACAAAACCAAAAGTTGGTTCTTTGAAAGGATCAACAAAATCAACAAACCACTGGCCAAACTGTCAAAAGAAAAACAGGAGAGGATGCAAATAACCCAAATAAGAAATGAAATGGGGGACATTACAACAGACCCCAACTGAAATAAAAGGATCATAACAGA
>NW_004444146.1:1943221-1971985 GCF_000243295.1 Trichechus manatus latirostris | reverse complement strand
AAAATAATACACCACGACCAAGTAGGATTCATACCAGGTATGCAAGGATGGTTCAACATTAGAAAATCAATCAATGTAATCCACCACATAAATAAAAGAAAAGAATCATGTGATCATCTCAATCAATGCAGAAAAGGAATTCAACAAAGTTTAACACCATTCCTGATAAAAACTCTCAATAAAATAGGAAGAGAAGGGAAATTCCTCAACATAATAAAGGGCGTCTATACAAAACCAACAGCCAATCTCATTCTTAATGGAGAGAGGCTGAACATTCCCCTTGAGAACAAGAACAAGACAAAGATGCCCTTTATCACCACTCCTATTTAACATTGTGCAGAAGTCCTAGCTAGAGCAATAAGGCAAGAAAAAGAAATAAAGGGCATCCAAATTGGTAATGAAGAAGTTAAAGTGTCTCTATTTGTGGATGATATGATACTATTCATAGAAAACCCAAAAGACTCCACAAGAAAACTACTGGAACTAATAGAAAGATTCAGCAGAGTAGCAGGATACAAGATAAACATAAAACATCAGTTGGATTCCTATACATCAACAAAGAGAACAATGAAAAGGAAATCAGGAAAACAATACCATTTATAATAGCCCTTAAAAAAATAAAATATATAGGAATAAATCTAACCAGGGATATAAACGACCTATACAAGAAAACTATCTAACTCTACTGCAAGAAGATCACATGATAGAATTTTGCAAGAACAACGACTTCATCATTGCAAATACCTTTTTTCAACAACATAAATGGTAACTATACACATGGACCTCACCAGATGGAATACACAGGAGTCAAATCGACTACATCTGTGGAAAGAGATGATGGAAAAGCTCAATATCATCAGTCAGAACAGGGCCAGGGGCCGACTGTGGAACAGACCATCAATTGCTCATATGCAAGTTCAAGTTGAAAGTAAAAAGAATTAGAACAAGTCTATAAGAGCCAAAGTACAACTTTGAGTATATCTCACCTGAATTTAGATACCATCTCAAGAATAGATTTGACACTTCGAACACTAATGACTGATGACCAGGCAAGTTGTGGAATGACATCAAGGACATCATACTTGAAGAAAGCAAGAGGTCATTAAAAAGAGGGGAAAGAAAGAAAAGACCAAAATAGATGTCAGAAGAAACTCTGAAGGTTGCTCTTGAACATCAAGTAGCTAAAGCAAAAGGAAGAAATGATGAAGTAAAAGAAACGAACAGAAGATTTCAAAGGGCAGCTTGAGAAGACAAAGTAAAATATTATAATGACATGTGCAAAGACCTGGAAATAGAAAACCGAAAGGAAAGAACACACTCGGCATTTCTCAAGCTGAAAGAACTGAAGAAAAAATTCAAGCCTCAAGTTGCAATATTGAAGGATTCTATGGGGAAAATATTAAATGATGCAGGAAGCATCAAAAGAAGATGGAAGGAATGAGAGTTACTACACCAAAAAGAACTGGTCAACGTTCAACCATTTCAGGAGGTAGCATATGATCAGGAACCAATGATACTGAAGGAAGAAGTCCAAGCTGCACTGAAGGCATTGGCAAAAAACAAGGCTCCAGGAAGTGATGGAATACCAGTTGAGATGTTTCAACAAATGGATGGAATGCTGGAGGTGTTCGCTCATCTATGGCTGGAAGAGATCCATATATATGCCTATTCCCAAGAAAGGTGATCGAATTGAATGAGGTAATCATCAAACAATATCATTAATATCACATGCAAGTAAAATTTTGCTGAAGATCATTCAAAAGCGATTGCAGCAGTACATTGACAGGGAACTGCCAGAAATTCAAGCCGGATTCAGAAGAGGACATGAAACCAGGGATATCATATCTGATATCAGATGGATCTTGGCTGAAAGCAGAAAATACCGGAAAAACATTTACCTGTGTTTTATTGACTATGCAAAGGCATTCGACTGTATGGATCATAACGAATTATGGATAACATTGCAAAGAATGGGAATTCCAGAACACTTAATTGTGTTCATGAGGAATCGGGACATAGACCAAGAGGCACTCGTTCGAACAGAACAAGGGGATACTGCGTGGTTTAAAGTAAGGAAAGATGCGAGTCAGGGTTGGATCTTTTCACCATACCTATTCGATCTGTCTGCTGAGCAAATAGTCTGAGATATGGACTATATGAAGAGAAATGGGGCATCAGGATTAGAGGAAGGCTCATTAACAACCTGCGTTATGCAGATGACACAACCTTGCTTCCTAAAAGTGAAGAGGACTTGAAGCATTTACTGATGAAGATCAAAGACCACAGCCTTCAGTATGGATTACACCTTAACCTAAAGAAAACAAAATCCTCACAACTGGACCAATAAGCAACATCATGATAAATGGAGAAAAGATTGAGTTTGTCAAGGATTTCATTTTACTTGGATCCGCAACCAACACCCATGGAGACAGCAGTCAAGAAATCAAAAGATGCATTCCATTGGGCAAATCTGCTGCAAAAGATCTCTTTAAAGTCTTAAAAAGCAAAGATGTCACATTGAAGACTAAGATGAGCCTGACCCAAGCCATGGTATTTTCAGTCACCTCATACGCATGCGAAAGCTGGTCAATGAATAAGGAAGACGGAAGAAGAACTGACGCCTTTAAACTGTAGTATTGGCAAAGAATATTGAATATCCCATGGACTGCCAAAAGAAGGAACAAATCTGTCATGGAAGAAGTACAACCAGAATGCTCCTTAGAAGCAAGGATGGCGGATGGCGAGACATAGTTTGGACATGTTATCAGGAGGGATCAATCCCTGGAGAAGAACATCATGCCTGGTAATAGAGGATCAGCAAAAAGAGGAAGATCCTCAATCAGATGGATTGACACAGTGGTTGCAACAATGGACTCAAGCCTAACAACAGTTATGAGGATGGCAAAGGATCGGGCAGTGTTTTGTTCTGTTGTCGCTATGAGTCAGAATTGACTTGACGGCACCCAACAACAACAACAGAAGTCAAATTGCTGGGTCATATGGTAGTTCTAGGAGCCCTGGTGATGCAGAGGTTAAGCTCTTGGCTGCTAACCAAAAGGTCAGAGGTCCAAACCTACCAACTGCTCTGTGGGAGAAAGATGTGGTAGTCTGCTTCCATAAAGATTTACAGCTTTGGAAACCGTATGGGACAGTTCTACTCTGTCCTATAGGGTCGCTATGAGTCACAATCGACTCCATGGCAGTAGGTGGTTTTCTCATGGTAGTTCTATGTCTAATTTTTTGAAGAATTGCAAGACTGGTTTCCACAAAGGCTCCATCATTTTACATTCCCACCAGCAATGCACTAGTGTTCCAATTTCTCCACATCCTCACCAACATTTGTTATTTTCTTTTTTTTTTAATCTGAGCCATTCTAGTGGGAGTGAAGTGGTATCTCATTGTGGCTTTGATTTGCATTTCTCTGATGGCCAAAGGAGTAATTTCTCATTAAAAAGTATCTTTTGTATGTGCTACATAGAGAGAGGCAAAGCATACAACTCTACTTATCTTTTCTAAAATAAGAATAATAATAATTACTAATGCTGCCCTGTTCGTGTTCTTATTTCTTTTATTATTAATTATTAATTTATTATTCTTTTTCTAAAAGATTAGAGTTTTTATAACTATAAAGGTAATACATTCTTACTGTCAAAAATGCTTAACAATATCAAAGCATCAAAAGTAAAGAGAGAAATCTCATGGCTCACTTCCGCCATTCTTCAGATTTAACTACTTTTTTCTGGGCAGATGAAAACTTACACATACTGTGGCAGACACCACTAATTGCCTACTCAATGTTCATTCTCCAGTTTTTCCTTCCTAACAGATTTTCATTTTGTTTGGAGTTGCAATGTGCCTAGTCAAAAATATTGATCTTATCAGCCTCTCTGACAGCTAAGTGATATAACCAGAAATCTACTTGGTGGAGCATCTGATAAAAGGAAATGTTTGCTGACAAGTATCTTTGGCCTTGCACACACATTTCTCCATGCCTTCTGCTGGAATGCAGAGATGCAACACAGGAGGAATGAAAGTGCTAGCCTAGGATGGCAGACTGAATATAAGGACTGAATTGACCAGGTCTCTGGAGGCACTACAGAGCCACTGTATCAGTCACAGTTCACCTCCCTCCAGACACCTTGTTTCATGAGAAAAATAAATCCATTATTTTAGAAACTGAAACTTGGTTTCTTTTATTTGCAGTTTGACAATGTCAGAGTTGATACCTCATATAAAGTTACACCACCTTTTTTTAGTAGAATAAGATCTTAACAATTCATATTGCTTTGAAATTTGTTTATTTCACTCAAAATATGATGGCCTTCTTTCTAGGCCAGTTGCCGTTCAGTCTATTCTGACTCATGGTGACCCCATATGTTACAGAGTAGTACTGCTCCACAGGGATTTCTTGGCTGTAATCTCTACAGAAGCAGATCACCAAGTCTTTCTTCTGTGGCATCTCTGGGTGGGTTCGAATCACCAGCCTGTAGATTAGCACCAAGCACAAACTGTTTGCATCACCTGGGGACCTTCAGTACAACTAGATATATCACATCCTTTGCATTAGCTATTTTGCTGTTATATTGAATAAAGCATTATTTAGCATCATTTGGATTGTTTGCAATTTCTAATCATAACGGAAAATGCTACAATGAACATTTCTGAATGCATCTCTTTGAGCACTTTTGCTAATGTTTGTTGTTGTTGTTTTTCATTTGTAGTTGTTTATCGTTCATTTTATGACCTGTGATAAATTCTCTTTTCATCCTTATTTTCACGTTGGTAATTTTTTTTCCTTTTTAAAATTAATTTATTCATTTAAAAAATGTTTTAGTGTACTTTAGATGAAGGCTTACAGAAGAAATAGTTTCTCATTAAACAGTCAGTACCCATATTGTTTTATGACATTAGTTAACAACCCCATGACATGTCAACACTCTCCCTTCTTGACCTTGGAGGACCTTTTTTTCTTTGGGTGAAAATATACATAGCTAAAGGTACACCATCTCAAAAATTTCTACATGTACAATTCAGTGACATCGATTACATTCTTCTGGTTGTGCTGCTATTCTCACTATCCTTTTCCAAATTATTCCATCACCATTATCTTCAACTCACTGTCCCCTAGGCTTCCCATCTAATCGTTTGAGTTGCTGTTGTCAATTTGATCTCACATAAATATTTTTTCTTGTTTTTTGTCCTTTAGATGAAGGTTTACCAAACAAATAGTTTCTCATTAAACAGTACACATATTGCCCTATGACAATGGTTAACAACCCCATGACATGTCAACACTGTCCCTTCTCACCAGCTTTCCTGTCCCTCCTGCTTTCTAGTCCTTGTCCCTGGACTGCTGTGCCTCATTAGTCCTGCTTTATTTTATGGGACTGTCCAATCCCTGGCTGAACGGTGAACCTCGGGAGTGACTTCACCACTGAGCCTAAAGGGTGTCCGGGAGCCATACTCTCGGGGTTTTTCCAGTCTCTGTAAGGCCAGTAAATCTGGTCTTTTTTTGTGTGTTAGAATTTTGTTCTACATCCTTCTCCACCTCTGTCCAGAACCCTCTGTTGTGATCCCGGTCCGAGCAGTCAGTGATGGTAGCTGGGCACCATCTAGCTGTACTGGACTCAGTCTGGTGGAGCCTTGGTAGCTGTGGTCCATTAGTCCTTTGGACTAATCTTTTCCTTGTATCTTGTTCTCTTCATTCTCCCTTTCTCCCAAAGGGGTGAGGCCAGTGGAGTATCCTAGATGGCTGCTCACAGGCTTTTAAGACTCCAGACGCTACTCACCTCACCTTGGTAAATTTTGCATTAGAGCTTAGGAAAGCATCTTCTAAGCAAGGAGATTCAATTGTTATTGTATTAAATGTTATATCAAGAGTTTACAGCAATTCATTTATAAGCTCTTATTCAAGTTGGAACAATTTACTTTGTTTCAAACTCTTGCTTTATTAAAATTCCTCTTTAAAGCTCGTATCATTTTGTAGTTCTCATTTGTGTAAATTCTAAAGAGAAATAAAAAGAAAGAATGCATACACCTAAATACTACAATTTGTGTTCAGAGCTGGCCCTACAAGGCCAAGCAGGTGGATCGAGGGATGCCTAAAGGCAACTCTATCTATTCTAAAATATAGCTGCAATTCTATGCCTCACAGCATTGAGAAGCTCTGTTTTGGCAAGAGGTGGCTATTTGGAAAAGTTTAGAACGAGGGCTTATATCTAAGAAACCAAACCTCACCATTGTCACCAATTAAAGGTAGTGAGTTTCTTCATTTTCATACTTTCAATGTTTTCCCTTTAATTGATTGATTAGACTGCCCTCAGGTGTCTACATTTTTATACTATGGAGGTTTTGAAAAAGATTTAGTATTAGAATCATACAACTGGGGAGGAAATTTAAATATCATCTTTTAAAAATATATGTTTATTGTGGTAAAATATATATAACACAAAATTTGCCATTTTAACCATTTTTAAGCGTACAGTTCAGCTTGTGACATTAACTGTATTCACCATCTTGTGTAACCATTACCACTATATATTTCCAAACAGAAACTTAATACCCTTAAGCAATAACTCCCCAAGCCCTCCAATCCCCTAGCCCCTGGTAACCACTAATAAACTTTTGTCTCTATTCCAGATATTTCATATAAGTGGGATCATACAATATTTGTCCCTTTGTGTTTGGCTTATTTCACTTAGCATAACGCTTACAAGGTTAACTGATATTGTAGCATGAATCAGAATTTCACTTTTCTTTACTGTTGAATAATATTCCATTATATGTACCACATTTTGTTTATCCATTCATCTGTTGATGAGCACTTGGGTTGTCTTCACCTTGTGGCTATTTTCAATAATGCTGCTATGAACGTCGGCATACAAGGATCTGTTTGAGTGCCTGCTTTCAATTCTTTTGGGTATATACACAGTATACCTAAGAGTGGAATTGCTGGGTCATATGGTAGTTCTATCTTTACCTTTGTCAAGAACTGCCAAACTGTTTTCCACAATGGGTGCAATATTTTACATTCCCATCAGCAATGCACAAGTGTTCCAAATTCTCCATATCCTCGTCTATCATTGTTATTTTCTGTTTTTCTGATAATAGCCATCCTAGTGGGTGTAAGGTAAAATCTCACTGTGGTTTTTTATTTGCATTTCCCTAATGAATAATGACGCTGAGTATCTTTTCATGTGCTTATTGGCCATTTGTATCTCTTCTTCAGGGAATTCTATTTAAGTCTTTTGCCCATATTTTGATTGGGTTGTTTGTCTTTTTGTTGTTGAGTTGTAGAAGTTATTTCTATATTCTAGATATTAAACCGTTATCTGATATATGGTTACCAAATATTTTCTCTCATCTATAGGTTTGCTTTTCACTTTCTTGATGAAATCCTTTGAAGCACAAAAGTTTTTAATTTTGATGAAGTCTAATTCATCTATTTTTTCCTTTGTCGTTTGTGCTTTTGGTGTCATATCTAAGAATCCATTGTCAAAAACTAGATCCTGAAGTAGTGCCCTGTCTTCAGATAAGAGTTTTATGGTTTTAGTTCTTATATTTAGGTCACTGATCTATTTTCATATATGGTGTGAGGTTCAGTTTCATTCATTTGCATGTCTAGGTCAAGTGGTCTCAACACCATTTGCTGAAGAGACTACTCTTTCCCCGCTGGCTGGACTTGTCCATAGATGTATGGGTTTATTTCTGGACTCTCAATTCTATTCCATTGGTCTATAAGTCTATCCTTACTATCACTACCACACTGTCTGTATTACTGTAGTTTTAGTGACTCTTCCTACTTTGTGTCTTTTTACTTTGTTCTTTTTTCAAGTTTTGGCTATTTGGGCCTTAATACAACTCCATATGAATTCGAGGATCATCTTTTCCATTTCTATAGAAAAGGCTGCTGGAATTTTGATAAAAATTGCATATAATCTGTTGGCCACATTGGGTAGTGTTGACATCTTCTTAACAATAGCAAGTCAGCCAATCCATGAACACAGATGTCTTTCCATTTTTTAGGTCTTCTTTAATTTCATTCAGCAATATTTTATAGTGTTCAGTGTAAAATTCTTTCACCTCCTTGGTTAAATTCCTTCCTAGGTATTTTATGCTTTTAAATACTATTGTAAATGGAATTGTTTTCTTAAATTCCAGATTGTTCATTGCTGGTGTATGAACAACTGATTTTTATGTGTTGATCTTGTACCCTGCAACTTTGCTGAATTTGTGTATTAGCTCTTCTATCTTTTTTGTGCCAGCTTCGCTTTTTCTATATATAGGATCATGTCATCTGCAAACAGATAATTTTAGTTCTGCCTTTCCAATTTGGATGCTTTTTATTTCTTTTTCTTTCCTAATTGCTCTGACTAGAACTTCCAGTACAATGTTGAGTAGCAGTGGTGAAAGTGGGCATCCTTGTCTTGTTCCTGATTTTAGGGGGAAAGCTTTCCATCTTTTGCAATTGAGTATTATGTTAGCTGTGGATTTTTCACTTATGTTCCTTATCAAAATGTTGGGGAATTTCCCTTCCTTTCCTGGTTTGTGGAGTGTTTTTATCCTGAAAGGGTGTTGGATTTTGTCAAATGCCTTTCCTGAATTAATTGAGATGATCGAATAGTTCTCTTCCTTCATTGTACTAATGTGGTGTATTACATTATTATCTTATTTGAACCACCTTTGCATTACTGGAATAAATCCTACGTGGTCATGGTGTATTATCCTTTTAGTATACTGTTGGATTCTGTTTGCTAGTATTGTGTTGAAGATTTTTGCATCTATATTCATAACAGATATTTGTAGTTTTCTTTTCTTGTAGTGTCTTTATCTAGCTTTGGTATCGGGGTAACGTTGGCCTCATATAGAATGAGTTAGAAAGTGTTCCCTACTTGTGATGGTTAAGGTTGTGTGTTAACTTGGCTAGGTCATGATTCTCAGTGGTTTGGCAGTTATAAGGTAGTTTGGCAGCTATGTAATGATGTAATCACCTCTGTAATGAGATCTGATATAATGTAATCATCACCATGATGAGATCTGCTATGAGCAGCCAATCAGTTGAAAGGGAGTTTCCTTGAGGGTGGGGCTTGCATCCAATATATGTGGACTTTCTGGCAAAACTAACTGGCTTTTGCTCACTCTGGATCCTGAATCTGGCTCAACATCTGACCTCTAGTACTTGGGACTTGAGCTAGGAGCTTACCTGCAAGTCTTGGGATTTGTCAGCCTGCACAGTTGGTGAGCCAGTGGCCTGCCGTCTTATCTGCTGATCTTAGGATCTGTCGGCCTCCACAGACTGTGAGCCAGAGGCTTGCTGTCTGATCTGCCAATCTTGGGTTCGTCAACCCCATGAGTCAGGAGAAGCCTCCAGCCTGACCCACAGACTTGGGACTTTCCAGCCTCTACAACCTCATGAGCCATTTCCTCAATTTAAATCTCTCTCTCTGTCCACATATATATATGTATACACGCCTCACTGGTTTTGCTCCTCTAGAGAACCCAGCCTAAGACAGTATTCTTCTATTTTTAAGAGTTTAAGAAGGATTGGTGTTAATTCTTCCTTAAAAGTTTGGTAGAATTCTCCAGTGAAGCCATCTGGTCCTGGACTTTTCTTTGTTGGGAGGTGTCTTGGTTGTCTAGAAATACCACAAGTAGATGACCTCAACAAACGGAAATTTATTCTCTCACAGTCTAGGAAGCTAGAAATCTGAATTCAGGGATCCAATTCCAGGGGAAGGCCTCTCTGTCTCTTGGCTCTGGAGGAAGGTCCTTGTCATCAATCTTCCCCTGGTCTAGAAGCTTCTCTGTGCAGGAACCCCAGGTCCAAAGAACGCACTTTGCTCCCAGCACTGCTTTCTTGGTGGTATGAAGTCCCCATGTCTCTCTGCTTGCCTCTCTCTTCCATATCTCAAAAGAGATTGGCCTAAGACAAAAGACAACCTTATAGATTGAGTCCTGCCTCATTAACATAACTTCCAATCCCATCTTATCAACATCATAGAGATAGGATTTACAACACACAGGAAAATCACATCAAATGACAAAATGGTGGGCAATCACACAATACTGGGAATCATGGCCTAGCCAAAATGACAGATATTTTGGGGGGACATAATTCAATCCATGACATTACACTCTTTGTTGTTGTTGTTGTTAGGTGCCATCAAGTCGGTTCTGACTCATAGCGACCCTATGAACAACAGAACAAAACACTGCCCAGTCCTGTGCCCTCCTCACAATCATTGTTATGCTTCAGCCCATTGTTGCAGCCACTGTGTCAATCCATCTTGTTGAGGATCTTTATCTTTTTTCACTGACCCTGTACTTTACCAAGCATGATGTCCTTCTCCAGGAACTGAGCTCTCCTGACAACATGTCCAAAGTATGTAAGACATAGTCTCACCATCCTTGCTTCTAAGGAGCATTCTGGTTGCACTTCTTCCAAGACAGACCTGTTTGTTCTTTTGGCAGTCCATGGTACATTTAATATTCTTCACCAACACTACAATTATCAAAGGCATCAATTCTTCGGTCTTCCTTATTCAGTGTCCAGCTTTTGCATGCATATGAGGCGACTGAAAACACAATGGCTTGGGTCAGGTGCACCTTAGTCCTCAAGGTGACATCTTTGCTTTTCAACACTTTAAAGAGGTCTTTTGCAGAAGATTTGCCCAATGCAATATGTCTTTTGATTTCTTGACTGCTGCTTCCATGGGTGTTGATTGTGGATCCAAGTAAAATGAAATGCTTGACAACTTCAATCTTCTCCATTTATCATGATGTTGCTTACTGGTCCAGTTGTGAGGATTTTTGTTTTCTTTATGTTGAGGTGTAATCCATACTGAAGGCTGTAGTCTTTGATCTTCATCAATAAGTTCTTCAAGTCTTCTTCACTTTCAGCAAGGCTGGCCTCCCAAAATTCATGTCCTTGCCACAGGTAAAACACATTCACCCTATCATATCATAGCAAAAGTCTTAAATCAACTCCAAATCCAAAAAAATTCCTCTTCATCTGTGAAATCTAGAATACAAGTTTTCTGCTGCCAAAGTACAATGGTGCAACAGGCACAAACTAGACATTTCCATAACAAATGGGAGAAATTGGAGGGAAAGAGGGATAAAAGGCACCAAGCAAGTCAGCAGAACACATTACATTAGCCCTCAAGGCTTGAAAATAATTCTCTGTTCTCTGAGACAATTTAGACAATGGCCTTGCCCTCCGGACTCTAGGTATTGGCCACACTCTCTGGATTCAGAGTGGAGGCCCCAGCCCTGGGCTTCACTTCTGCCTTCCAGGCCCACTGGAATGGCAACTCTACTCCCGCAAATTTGGGCAGCCCCATTCTCCCAGTCCATTGAGTGGTGACTCCACCCTTTGAAAGCGAGGCAGCTCGGCTTTCCGTGTTCCTTGTCTCTTCAGCTTCTGCTTTCTGGTTCCTTGGCCTCTTGGCCCCTCAGGCCTCCCTGCCTGCGTCTGCCCTGCTGGGGCAAGTGTTCCAAAGCTCTGTAGCTCCACTGATAAGTGCCTGGAGGCACCCCACTCTGCCAGGAAGCCTCCTGAACAAAGACACTCAGCTCTGTCCCTCCATGGGTCATCACCAGCGCTGTCTCCCGCTGGCCTCCTGGTTCTGCTGCTGCCGGTTCTTGCTGCTGCTGCCATTTATCTGCTGCTGCTTCTGGCCATCTACACCATCTCCAGTGTAACAGCTCTCCTCATTTCCTTCTGAGTCCTCTATCCATTCACAGTTCAAAAACTGCCTCCACATTTACTGATTATTGATTCAATCTTTTCCCTTAGTATAGGTCTGTTGAGATTTTCTATTTCTTCTTGCATCAGTTTAAGGAGTTTGCATGTTTCTAGGAATTTGTCTATTTCATCTACGTTATCTAGTTTGTTGGCATACAATTGTGCATAATATTCTCTTATAATCTTTTTAATTTCTGTTGGGTCAGTAGTAATGTCCCCACTTTCATTCTGATTTTAGGTATTTGTGTGTCCTTTTTTTTTTTTTTTTTTTTTGTCAGTCAGCTAAAAGTTAGTTAATTTTATTGATCTTTTCCAAGAAACAACTTTTGGTTTCGTTTATTTTCTCTATTGCTTTTCTATTTCAGTTATCTCTTCTTTTATCTTTATTAGTTGCTTCTTTCTTGCAGTTTTGGGCTTAGTTTGCTTTTCTCTTTCTAGTTCCTCAAGGCGAAAAGCTAAATTATTTATTTGAGGTCTTTCTTATTTTTTAATGTATGCATTTACAGCTATAAATTCTCTGCTGGCTACTGTCTTTATTGCATCCCATAAATATTGGTATGTTGTGCTTTCATTATCTCTAAGTATTTGCTAATTTCCCTGTGATTTCATCTTTGACCCATTGGTCATTTAATAGTATATTGTTTGATTTCCACTTGTTGTGAAATTAAGTTTTCCTTCTAGCTATTGATTTCTGGTTTCATTCTATTGCGATCAGAGAAGATACTTTGTATGATTTCAATGTTTTTAAATTTACTGAGATGTGTTTTGTTAATTTTCATATATGGTATGCATTTTCCTGTCTTAGTTATCTCGTGCTGTTATAACAGAAACACTACAAGTTGATAGCTTTAAAAAACAGAAATTCATTCTCTAACAGTTTAAGAGGCTACAAGTCCAAATTCAGGGTGCCAGCTCTGGGTGAAGGCTTTCTGTCTGTGTTGGCTCTGAGGGAAGGTCCTTCTCTCTGTTCAACATCTGTAAGCCCAGCATTCCTTGGAGAGCTACCTGTGTCTTGGCATCAATCTTCCCCTGGGTCTAGGAGGTTCCCAGTGCAGGGACCCTGGGTCCAAAGGACATGCTCTGCTCCCGGCTCCTCTTTCTTGGTTGTAGTCAGGTCTTATTGGGCAGCTCTACCCTGTCCTTTAGGGTTGCTATGATTCAGAATTGACTCGATGACAACAGGTTTAGTTTAGGTCTAGTTGGTTGTTAGTGTTGTTCAAGTCCTCTATTTCCTTACTGATCTTCTGTCTAGTGGTTCTATAAATTATTGAAAGCAGTGTAGTGAAGTATCCAACTATTATTGTTGTCTTTGTTGTTAGTTGCTTTCAAGTCAGTTGTGATTCATGGCAACCCCATGTGTAATGGAAGAGAACTGCTCCATAGGGTTTTCTTGGCTGTAATCTTAACATAAGTAGATTTTGAGGTCTTTTCTTCTGTGATATTTCTGTGTGTGTTCAAACCGCCAACCTTTAGGTTAGCAGTTGAGCACAATTTGTGCCACCTAGGAACTTTATTCTTGTAGAATTATCTATTTCTCCTTTCAATTCTGTCAATATTTGCTTCATGTATTTTGGACCTCTGTTGTTAGGTATATATATACTTATAATTGTTATCTCTTCTTGATGAAATTGGCCCTTTTATCATTATATAAAGTCCTTCTTTTTCTCTTGTAACAGTTTTTTACTTAATACCTATCTTGTCTGATATTAATATAACCACTTCAACTCTTTTTGTTACTATTTGCATGGAATTTTTTTTTCATCTTTTCACTTTCAACTTATTTGTGTCTTTGGATCTAAAGTGGCTCTCTGGCAGACAGTATATAGTTGGATCATGTTTCCTTATCCATTTTGCCTGTCTCTGCCTTTCGATTGGAGTGTTTAATCCATTTACATTTAATGTAATTACCAATTAAAGGAGTTCTTACTTCTGCCATTTTGCTATTTATTTTCTGTGTATTATATGACTTTTTTTGCTCATTTCCTCCAATACTGACTATTTTTTGTATTCAGCTGATTTTTTTGTGGTGAACCACTTAGATTCCCTTCTCAGCTCCTTTTGTGTATATTTTTAAATATTTTTGTGATTACCAAGGTCATTACGTTTAACATTCTAAATTTTTAACAACCTAGTTTAAATTGATAGCAATTCAACCTCAATAACACACAATAACTTTGCTCCTATGTCTCCTCTCCCCCACCTTTATGTTGCTGTTGTCACAAATTACATCTTTATACACTGAAGGTCCAATAATATAAATTTATAATTATATTTGTACATCTGTTTTTTTTAATCATGTAGGACATACCAAGTAGGGTTACAACAAAAAATACCATAAAACTGGTCTTTAAAAAAATTATTGTTGTTGAAATTATACACAGCAAAACATACACCAATTTAACAATTTCTACCTGTACAATTCAATGACATCGAATACGTTCTTCAAGTTATGCAGGCATTTTCACCCTCCTCTTATGAATTGTTCCCCCATTAACATAAACTCATTGCTACCTAAGCTTTCTATCTAAACTTTCACGTTGCTGATGTCAATTTGACCCTATATAGATAGTTCTTCAAAAGAGCATGATGTTCAAGGAAGCATTCTTTACTAAATAAGCTAAATTATTGTTTGATTTAAAGAAGACTTCAGGGAATATTTTTGGTTTAAAATTTAAAGATTATCTCAGAGCAACAGTTTCAGGAATTCTCTTATTCTTGTGTATTTCTTAGTGTCTTTATTTGCCTTGGTCAAGTTGTGCAGACTTCACCATATTGAGTATTGCTTTTCCCATCACCAAAAATAACAAGCGTCTACTAGCAATTAAGAGCTACAGCTGCTAACCAAAAGATCAGCAGTTTGAATCCAAGAGCCACTCCTTGGAAACCCTATTAGGGCAGTTCTACTCTGTCCTATGCGGTCGCCATGAGTCAGAATTGACTCAACAGCAATGGGTTAATTTAATTGGTTACTATCTAAAAAGTGATTCCCTCTCCCTTGCTCTCCCATCCCTATTAACCATCAAAGAACACTGCTTTTTGTGTGTATACCTATTCTTGACTTTTTATAAAAGTGAGATATACCATATTTGTCCTTTTGTGATTGGCTTATTTCACTTAGTATAATATCCTTCAGATTCATTCATGTTATAAGATGTTTCACAGACTCCTCATTATTCTTCATAGCTGCTTGTATTCCATTGTATTTAGGTACCACAATTTGTTTATCCATTCATCCATTGATAGGCACATAGGTTGTTTCCATCTTTTTGCTATTGTGAATAATGCTGCAATGAACATAGGTATGCACGTGTCTATTCGTGTCACTGCTCTTATATCTCTATGATCTACACTTTAAAGAATGGGATTGCTGGATCATAAGGTATTCCTATTACTAACTTTTTGAGGATGCACCATTCTGTTCCATGGTGGTCCTACCATTTTGCAATCCCACTAGCAATGTTTAAGTGTTCCAATCTCTCCACAACTTCACCAGCATTTGTTGTTTTCTGGTTTTTTGGTCAGTGCCATTTGTGTTGCTCTCATTTTTAAAGGACAATTTTGCTGGATATGAAACTTGGTAGACAGTTCTTTTTTTCAGCACTTTAAATATGTCATCTCATTGCCTTCTGGGCTCCATGATTTCTGAGAAGAAATTGGCATTAAATCTTATTGAGGATTTCTTGTATGTGACAATTTGCTTCTCTCTTGCTGCTTTCTGGATTCTCTATGTTTTGTTTTCAAGAGTTTGGTTATACTGTGTCTTGGTGTGGGTCTCTCTGGGTTTTTCTCACTTGGAGTTTGTTGAGGTTTTTGGATATATGGACTCATGTCTTACATCAGATTTGGGAAACTATCAGCCATTATATTTTCAAGTATTGTTTACTCCCCTTTATCTCTCTCTCCTTCTGGGACTCCCATAATATGCACGTTGGTCCATTTGAATGTGTCTCATAAGTTCTTTGACTGTCTTAACTTTTCTTCATTCCTTTTTTTCATTGTGCTCCTTCCAAACCCAAACCAAACCCATTGCTTTCAAACCAGTTTCAATTCACAGCAACCCTATAGGACAGAGTAGAAGTGCTCCATAGGGTTTCCAAGGCTGTAATCTTTATGGAAGCAGACTGCCATGTCTTTCTTCCATGGAGTGACTTGTGGATTTGAACTGCTAACCTTTCAGTTAGCAGCCTAGGTTTAATCACTGTGCCACCAGAGCTCCTTATTTTGTTCCTTAGAGGGAATTATTTCAATTGTCCTATCTTTAAGTTCTCTGGTTCTTCCTTCTGCCTGCTCAAATCTGCTGTTGAATTCTCCAGTGAATTTTTCATTTCAGTTATTTTAATTTTCAGCTCCAGCATTTCTCTTTGCTTCCTTTTTATAACTTCTACTGCTTTATTGATAATGTCACTTTGTTCTTGTATTGTTTTACTGATTTCCTTTAATTCTTTTTCTGTGTTTTTCTTTAGCTCTTTGAGCATATTTAATACTGCTATTTTAAAGTCTTTGCCTAGTGTTATGGATTGAACTGTGTCCCCAGAAAATATGTGTGGTAAATTCTAACCTCTATGCCTGTGGTTATAATCCCATTTGGGAATGACTTATCTTTGTTATGTTAATGAGGCAGGATTAGTGTAGGGTGTATCTTGAGTCAGTCTCTTTAGAAATAGAAAAGAAATTAAAAGCAAGCTAGCAAGCAGAAATGAGGGAAGACACATGCCACGTCACATTAAGATTACCCAAGAGCAAGAGACAAGGACATTCCTTCAGAGTCGACAGAGATAAAAAGCCATCCCCTAGAGCTGACACCTTGAATTTGAACTTCTGGACTCCTAAACTGTGAGAAGATAAATTCCTGTTTGTTGAAGCCATTCACTTTTGGTATTTCTGTTATAGCAGCACTAGATAATTAAGACACCTAGTAAGTTCATTAACTGCACTATAGGGACAATTTCTGTCCCTTTATTTTGTTCTTTTGAATAGGCAATCCTTTACTGTTTCTTTGCATGCCTTATGATTTTTTTTTTTAATTGAAACTGGGACATTTGACTATTGTAATGTGGTAACTCTGGAAATCTGATTCTTCCTTTTCCCCCGGTTTGACTGGTTTTTTGTTGCTGTTTGTTTTGATTTTTGTTTTTTAATTGTTAAAGGTTATAGTCATCTATTGTTTTAGTAACATCCCTTAACTAATATTGCAAAGACTGAATTCTAGGATGTATATGGACACTGAAGACTGTTTCTTAGTTTGTGCTCATTTAGGGTTTTGACAAATATTTCTTTGAACCCCAGGGATAAAAAATAAGCCCTCTACTAGGCTTTGCAAATTGTCTCTGTGTCAGGGCTCTACTTCTACACTTAGCCAGGCTTGCACTGAGCCTAGAAATCAGCTCAAGTTGAAAGGTAAATTCTGACCATTTGTCTTGCTTTGGGCATGTGTGGTTTTCTCAATTCTCACATATACACAGTGCTTTTGAAAGCCTTAATTTCTGAAAGAAACTCTCTCTCTGGCCTCTCCTTCCAGTATTTAGACACCTCTTGTATGCCTGAATTACACTCTTTAGCCCCTGGCATCTACAGTTACCTATAGCCTTAGGTTGTTTCCCTGCTGTCCCTCAAACCTGCATGCAATTCAAGACAAGCTAAATCAAGACAAGTGCCTTACTTCAGTTCTCTGGGCAGCCCCTAGACAGATTACAACAGACACACACAATAATTTTCAAATTAAGTCTACTCTGTTCCTTCTTGATCCAGAGACCAGGTTACCTCTCTGGGAACATGTGTCACCACTGCTGTAAGATCATATGAAGCTAGGGAGGACATCATAGGCAGGCAAGTAGAAAATCAAACCTTTTCAACATTCACTTAGTTACTGTAATCCTTTGTCTGGTTTCTAGAGTTTTGACAATGTTGATTCTGCTAGTTTCTGCTTTTTTGGGGGGGAGGTTGGTGTTTTTGTTGGGGGGTATGGGAGCATGCAAGTGCTCCTGCTGCCATCTTTTTCCAGATTGCCATCTTTTTTTTTTTCAATTGAACATTGACTATATACCAGGCCCCATCCTAAACATACATTATTTTGTTGTGCTTTAGGTAAAAATTTACAGAGGAAATCAGTTTCGCATTAAAAAAAATCATCCATAAATCGTTTCATGATGTTAGCTGCGATCCCCAGAATGTGTCAGTACTCTCCCTCTTTCCACCCCGGATTCCCTGTTTCCATTCATCCATAGCCTCTTTCCTTTCCCTATAAAGTTGGTGATTAGTTTTTCTATCTCATTAAAGAATGTTGTTGGAATTTGGATAGGGATTGCATTGATTACTTTGGGTAGTACTGACATTTTCACAATGTTAAATCTTCCTATCCATGAGCATGGCATGTTTTTCCATTTGTGAAGGTCTCTTCTGGTTTCTTGCAGTAGTATTTTGTAGTTTTCTTTGTATAAGTCTCTTACATCCCCAGTTAGGTTTATCCCTAAGTATTTTATCTTATGGGGGACTACTGTAAATGGTATTTTTTTCCTGATTTCAGAGTTCTCTTTGTTAGTGTAGAGGAATCCAACTGATTTTTGTATGTTAATCTTGTACCCTGCCACTTTGCTGAATCCTTCTATTAGTTCCAGTAGCTTTCTTGTCAGTTCTCTGGGATTTTCTATGTATAGGATCATATTATCTGCAAATAAGGATAGTTTTACTTCTTCCTTACCAGTGTGGATGCCTTTACTTCCCTTGTCTTATACTGTAGCTAGGACTTCCAGTACAATGTTGAATAAGAGTGGTGATAAAGGGTATCCTTGTCTGGTTCCCATTCTCAGAGGAAATGCTTTCAATCGCTCTTCATTGAGAATAATGTTGGCTGTAGGTTTTGTGTATGTGCCTTTACTTATGTTGAGAAATTTCCCTTCTACCCCTATTTTGGTGAAAGTTTTTATCAAAAATGGTGTTGGACTTTATCAAATGCCTTTTCTGCATTGATTGAGATGATCATGTGATTCTTGTTCTGTGTTTTATTTATGTGGTGGATTACGTTAATTTTCTAATGTTGAACCATCCTTGCATACCTGGTATGAATCATGGTTGGTCAGGATGTATTTTTTTTTTTTTGATAGGTTGTTGGATTCTACTGGCTAGAATTTTGTTGAGAATTTTTGCATCAATGTTCATGAGTGACACTTGTCTATAACTTTCTTTTTTAGTGGTGTCAGGGTTATGCTGGTTTTGGTATCAGGGTTATGCTGGAATCATAGAATGAATTTGGGAATATTCCTTCCTTTTCCATTTTCTGGAATGGTGTGAGTAGTGTTGTGTTGACTCTTCTCTGAATGTTTGGTAATTCTCCGGTGAAACCATCTGGGCCAAGGGTTTTTTGTTGTTGTTGTTGTTGGTAGTTTTTTATGACCTCTTCAATTTCTTCTTTTGTTATGGGTCTGTTCAGATTTTCTGCCTCAGTTTGTGCTAATTTAGGTAGGTAATGTGTTTCTAGGAATTTGGCCATTTCCTTTATGTTTTCAAATTTGTTGGAGTATTTTCATAGTATTCTGTTATGATCCTTTTTATTTCAGTTGATTCTGTTGTGATGTCACCCATCTCATTTCTTATTTGTGTTATTTACATCTTCTCCTTTTTTTCTTTTGTCAGTTTGGCCAGTAGTTTCTCGATTTTATTGATCCTTTCAAAGAACCAGCTTCTAGTCTTATTGTTTCAATTGTTTTTCTATTCTCTGTTTCATTTATTTCTACTCTAATCTTTATTATTGCCTTCCTTCTCGTGGCTACAGGCTTCTTCAGCTGTTCTTTTTCTATTTGTTTGAGTTATAGGGTTAAAGTATTGATTTTGGCCCTTTCTTCTTTTTTGATGTGTGCATTTATTACTATAAATTGGCCTCTGAGCACTGCTTTTGCTGTGTCCCAAAGGTTTTGGTGTGTGTATTTTCATTCTCATTTGGTTGTAGGAATTTTTAACTTCATTTTTCATTTATTCTATTACCCAGTGTTTTTTAAGCAAGTCGTTGTTCAGTTTCCACGTATTTGATTTTTTTTCCTGGTTCTTCCTGTTATTGATGTCTAATTTTATAGTGTTGTGATCTGAGAAGATGCTTTGTATTATTTTGATTTTTTTTATTTATTGAGGCTTGTTTTATGGCATAAAATATGGTCTATCCTAGAGAACAATCCATGTGTGCTGGAGAAGAATGTGTACTGTGCTGCTCCAGGGTGTAGTGCTCTGTATATATCTATGAGTTCAAGTTGGTTAATTGTGTTATTTAGATCGTCTATATCTTTGTTGAGTTTCTTTCTAGTTGTTCTGTCCATCATCAAAAGTTATGTGTTAAAGTCTCTTACTATTATTGCAGAACTGTCTATTTCTCTTTTTATTTCTGTTAAGGTTTGTTTTACGTATTTTGGAGCTCTGTCATTGAGTGTATAGGTATTTATTATGATTATGTCCTTTGTGGATTGATCCATTAATCATTATATAATTTCATTCCTTGTCTCTTATGATGGAGTTTGATTTAAAGTATATTTTATTACCGATTAATATTAACACGCCTGCTCTTTTTTGGTTACTGTTTGCTTGATATATTTTTTTCCATACTTTGATTTTTAACCTATTTATGTCTTTCTGTCTAAGGTATGTCTCTTGTAGGCAACATATTGATGAGTCATGCTTTTTTATTCATCCTGTCACTCTCTGTCTCTTGACTGGTGCATTTAACCCATTTACATTCAGTTTGATTATCGATAGATATGAATTTACTGCTGTTATTTTGTTATGCTTTTTTTGTGTGTGGTGTTGACTGTTTCTTAGTTCCACTTAATTTTCTGCACTGAGTTTTTTGTTCATGGATTGTCTTTTCATTTCCTTTGTTTTTGTGGATTCTGATTGTCTTTTTGATTTTCTTCTTTATTTTGGTGGGTCCAAACCAACCAAACCCACTGCAATCGAGTGGATTCTGACTCATAGTGACCCTGTAGAACAGAGTAGAACTGCCCCATAGTGTTTCCAAGGAGCGGCTAGTGGATTCGAACTGCCAACCTTTGGTTAGCAGCCATAGCTGTTAACCACTGCACCACCAGGGTTCCATTTTGGTGGGTAGGTGTATTACTTTTCTTTGTGGTTACTGTGAGGTTTACCCTTGCAATCCTCTGCTTACACCAGTCTGTTATTTTTAGATATTGCCTGGATTTCCTCTTCTTATGGAAGTTCAGTAACTACACCATTCATTCCCCCTTTTTGTTTTGAAGTCATCATCGATTTCAGATTGACATCTCTGGTTCCCTGTTTTCTGTTCTGTAGCTTTATTTTACTTTTGAGATTTCTCTATCTGGGTTGGCATCTTGGTGATGCTGTCATGTAGCTTGCTGTCAAGTTGTTGTCTGCTGTCGTTGGCTCTCTATCTGAAGGACTCTTTAATGTTTTTTCTAAGGATGGTCTGGTTTTTACAAATTCCTTAATTTCTGTTTATTTGGGAATGTCCTAATTTCACCATCATATTTGAGAGACAGTTTTGCTGGGAATATGATTATTGGCTGGCAATTCTTTTCTTTCAGGGTTTTATAGAAGTCATCCCATTGAGTTTTTGCCTGAGTGGTCTCTGCCAAGAAGTCAGAGCTTAGTCTTACTGGAGTCCCTTCGTAGGTGATATTTCATTTTTCCCAAGCTGCTCTCAGAATTCTTTCTTTATCTTTGGACTTGGAAAGTTTGATTATGATATGTCTTGGTGACTTTCTTTTGGGGTCTATCCTGTATGGGGTTCGTTGAGCATCTTTGATGGACATCTCCTCGTCTTTCATGATATTGGGGAAGTTTTCTTCCAGTAAATATTCAAGAACTCTCTGTGCTGTTTTTTTTTTTTTTTTTTTTGGTCTCCTCCCGTTCTGGAATTTCAGTCACATGTAAACTATTCCTCTTCATAGTGTATCACATAATTCTTAGGCTTTCTTTATTTTTTTAATTCTTTTTTCTGATTGTTCCTCAAATTGGTATCAAAGGGTTTGTCCTCTATTCTGCTAATTCTTTCTTCCATTGTTGCAATTCTATCTCTATGTCCACCCATTGAGTTATCTATTTCTGATATTTTATTGTTAATCTTCTGGATTTCTAGTTGTTGTTTTTGTATGATTTCTAATTGTCTATTTAATTTGTCATTTTGTTCTTGTATTGTTTTCCTGAATTCTTCTAGTGTTTTATCTGTGTTTTCCTTGATCTCTTTGAGGACCCTATACATAAGCCTTTTGAATTCCTTATCAAGCAGTTACATTACCATCTCTTTGTCAGGAAAATTTTCTGCCTCTTTATTTTGGTCATTTGGTTAAGCCATCTTGTCTTGTTTTTTACATGATTTGATATTGTCTGCTGTCTCTGAGGCATTAAGATGTAATTCGTTTTGTTTGGTTTTGATTTGTCAGTGCAGGCGGGTCAGGCGTGCTTCAGTGATTGCTTATCTGGTGGCAGGGGGCATTCATTTCCTGTCCCTAGTTGGATGGGGCAATGGTGGGCTGGACGAGCTCTCATTGCTGTTCACTGTACATGTGAAACAGCTGAGGGAGTACTGGGTGGGTGCTATCTGGTGGTATGGGAATGCTCACAGTTGTTCATGAGGTGGGCAGGTGGGGGGCACAGAGCAAGGAGTAAGGCAGGCGTCTGGTGTGTGCTGAGGCCCTCCCTCCATTGGGGGAGTTGGGGTAGTCAGCAGGGGGGTGCACAGGTGTTCTCTCCTATGGGAGGGGGTGGGGCAGCTGACCAGGTGTCATGCAGGTGTTCTCTCTAGTGATGGAAAGGTGCAGCAGGCTGCCAGGGAAAGTGCAGGTGCTCTCTCAGATGGGGGAGGGGTGGGAGAGGGGCTGGGGATTGTGCAGGCACTCTCCGAAGCAGGAGAGGGGTGGGGGCAGCTGGGGGGTCACACAAGTGGTCTCTCCTTTGGGGGAGGGGTGAAGAGAGAGAAAAAAGGGGAAGGGTTCTTCTAGTGCTATGTGCTTGCCACCTGACCTACTGGTCAGGTACTGCAACTGGAGAGTCACCCTGTCTCTGGCTCCGGCTCCCTCTGTGCTCTGTGTATGCTGAGATCCCTGAAGCTCTCATTCACCTTCCTTTACTTTCCCTCTGTAGCTCCAGTTCATGTCCTACTCCCCTTGCTTCACTTGGGTATGTCAACACAGTTTCTCTGTTTCCTATTGAGAGGTTCCATGACTTTGTCTTCCAGTGTTCCTCACCCAAGGTCACTGCTAACTTTGCCTCCAAATAGCCCTGCTGTGCCAGGCTATCTGGCAGGGCACCTCTACTCTGTAACTCTCCCGTACACTGCTGTCAAAAGACTCCACCAAAAGAGTAAAAAGAGAATCTACAGATTGTGAAGAAATTTTTGGCTATGACATTTCTGACAAAATCTAATCTCTAAAATCTGTAGGAAAATCCAACATCTCTACAACAAAAAGACAAATAATCCAATAAAAAAATGGGCAAAAGGATATGAACAGACACTTTACCAAAGAAGACATTCAGGCAGCTAACAGACACATGAGGAAATGCTCTCGATCACTAACTATTAGAGAAATGCAAATCAAAACTACAGTGAAATATCATCTCACCCTGAAATTACTGACATGAATTTAAAAAAAAAAAAAAAAGAAAATAACAAATGTTGGAGAGGCTGCTGGGAGATTGGAACTCTTATGCACTGCTGGTTGAATGCAAAATGGTGCATGAATTTTGGAAAAGAATATGGCACTTCTTTAAAAAGCTAGAAATAGAAACACCATATGATCCAGCAATCTCACTCCTAGGAATATATTCTAGAGAAATAAGAGCTGTCACATGAATAGATACATGCACACTCATGTTCATTGCAGCATTAGTCACAATAGCAAAAAGATGGAAACAACCTAAGTGCCCATCAACAGATGAATTGATAAACCAACTGTGGTACATACACACAGTAGAGTACTATGAAACAATAAAGAACAATGATGAATCTGGGAAATACAACATGGATGAATCTGGAGGCATTATGCTGAGTGAAATAAATCAATCACAAAAGGACAAATACTGTATCAGACCACTACTATAGAAACTCATGGAAAGGTTTACACACAAAAGGAAACAATTTTTGATGGTTATGAGGGAGG
Source organism: Trichechus manatus latirostris (assembly GCF_000243295.1). Classification (NCBI taxonomy): domain Eukaryota; kingdom Metazoa; phylum Chordata; class Mammalia; order Sirenia; family Trichechidae; genus Trichechus; species Trichechus manatus. The sequence goes on along the minus strand of NW_004444146.1, from coordinate 1,948,123 downwards.
GGAGGGGGGAGGGAAAAACACTACCTAGACAGTAGATAAGTGGTAACTTTGGTGAAGGGTAAGACAGTACACAATACAAGAGAAGTCAGCACAACTTGACCAAGGCAAAGTCATAGAAGTTTCACAGACACATCCAAACTCCCTGAGGGACCAAATTACTGGGTTGAGGGCTGGGGACCATGGTCTCAAGGGACATCTAGCTCCATTGGCATAACATAGTTTATAAAGAAAATGTTCTACATTCTGCTTTGGTGAGTAGCGACTGGGGTCTTAAAAGCTTGTGATCAGCCATCTAAGATACATCTACTGGTTCCACCTCAACTGGAGCAAAGGAGAATGAAGAAAACCAAAGACACAAGGGAAAGATTAGTCCAAGGACTAATGGACCTCAACTATCACAGCCTTCACCAGACTGAGTCTAGCACAACTAGATGGTGCCCGCTACCACCACCGACTGCTCTGACTGGGATCACAATAGATGGTCCCGGACAGAGCTGGAGAAAAATATAGAACAAAATTCTAACTCACAAGAAAAGACCAGACTTACTGGTCTGAAAGAGACTGGAGAAACCCTGACAGGATGGCCCCCAGACATCTTTTAGCTCAGTACTGAAGTCACTCCTTCAGCCAAAGATTAGACAGGCCCATAATACAAACAATAATACAGATAGCTCAATGAAGTATACAAGACTAAATGAGCACACCAACCTAAATGGGCAAGGATGAGAAGACAGGAGGGGATAGGAAAGCTGAATGAATGTAAATGGGAAACCCAAGGTTGAGAAGGGGAGAGTGTTGACACGTCACAGGGTTGGCAACCAACGTCGCAAACAATATGTGTATTAATTGTTTAATGAGAAACTAATTTGCTCTGTAAACCTTCATTTAAAGCACAATTAAAAAAAAAAGTTTCACAGCCTTGGAAACCCTATGCAGCAATTCTACTCTGTCCTATAGGGTTATTATAGGGTCGCTATGAATCAGAAACAACTCCATGGCAGTGGATTTTGTTTGCTGTTGTTGTTGTTGTTGTTGTTAGGTGGCACAAAAGGAGCCCTGGTGGTGCAGTGGTTAAGTGATCGACTGCTAACTGAAAGGTGGTTCAAACCCACCAGCTGCTCAGTGGACGAAAGATGTGACATTTTGCTTCTGTAAAGATTACAGCCTTGGAAACCCAGTGGGGCTGTTCTACTCTGTGCTACAGGATTGCTATGAGTTGCAATCCACCCTACGGCTGTGGGTGGGTAGGTTGCACAAACGGTTTGCACTCAGCTGGTAACCAAAAGGTTGGCAGTTTTAACCTACCCAGCTGTATCAGAAGAAAACGACAATCTGCGTCTACAGTGTTGTTGTTAGTTGTTGCCCACAAAGATTGTTGTTAGTTGTTGTCCAATCGATGACTACTCATGATGACCCTATCTGCCATGAAAACCCTATGGAGCAGTTCTACTCTGTACCACACAGGGTTGCCATGAGTCAGAATTGACTCCATGGTATAAGACGACAACAACATGGTGAATTTTGGAAGACAGATTTTTTTTCTATTTTAACTTAATCAAGTTTATCAATCTTTTATGGTTCCATAGTCATTGCCATAGAGTGGAGTCCAACTCATAACCACCCTGTAAGTGTTATGGGGCCTTAAAAAAATCCTAATTAATTAGCACTCCACCAGTTATCAGGCCACTCCCAGTCACCTCCCCACCACGTCCGTCACTCACTTCCTTTAAGTTGTTTTGCAGAGTCTCTGGAGAATTCCTGACGGATTTGGATCTAACCAGCTGTCTTAGTCATCTAGTGCTGCTATAACAGAAATACCACAAGTGGATGGCTTTAACAAAGAGAAGTTTATTTCCTCACAGTCCAGTAGGCTAAAAGTCCAAATTCAGGGCATCAGCTACAGGGGAATGCTTTCTCTGTTGGCTCTGCAGGAATGTCCATGTCATCAGTCTTCCCTGGATCTGGGAGCTTCTCTGCACAAGAACCCCAGGTCGAAAGGATGTGCTCTGCTCCTCGCACTGCTTTCTTGGTGGTATGAGGTTCCTGTGCATCTCTGCTCGCTTCTCTGTTTTATATCTCTACAGAGATTGGCTTAAGACACTATCCAATCTTGTATACCTCATCAGTATAACTGCTGCTCATCTATCTTATTAGATCATAGTGATTGAATTTACAACACATAAGGAAATCACATCAGATTATAAAATGGTACACAATTATACAATACTGGTAATCATGACCCAGCCAAGTTGACAGATATTTTGGGGGGACACAATTCAATCCATGACACCAGCTTAAGGAGGTCAGACATATGCAGAGCAGACAAGGGTGACTGACAAGATGACTTCAGATCCCCCACGCATACTCAATAGTATGGGAAAACTCAGGTCAAGGAACCAAAAGACTCATGTCAAGTAACCTAAATCACCAGACTTACATCATCTGCAGTAGCCGAGCCCATTTCAAAGGCAAAGAGTCCGTTGGCCACTTCCGTGCCAAGTCTTACCCCTGCCCCGTAATAAATAATCAGTAAAAACTATGAATATGTAGAACTTCCTGATCCTGCCCACCTGCCTTCCTCCATCCCTATATGAATAATTCCCCAAACCTATAAAATGTAAATGCTTCCTCAAATCGAGGACCTCAATCTGAGGTCGATACCTCTGAGTTCCCGCTTGCTAACCTGAGAAATAAACTCTTTTTTTCTCTCAAAACCAGCGTCTGAGATTGGCTTCTTGCACACTGAGCACGGATCCATTGGTCCGGTTTCATAAGGACAGAGTAAAACTGCCCCATAGGGTTTCCAAGGCTATAATCTTTATGGAAGCTGACTGCTGTATCTTTCTCCTGGTGGGTTCAACCACACCTAGCTGTTACCAGACCTCCAGGTCTCACTCAGCATGACACTGAGACACAAGTCAGCAAAAGCAAACTTTATTTGGTTGGTCAAGCAAAGGATCACACCAGGATCTGTGTGGGCAAGATGGCTGCCCGTTCTGCAGGCACTGGGGTTTATATGGGGAGGAAACAGTAGTGGGTGGGCTCTTCTTCAGGGCATGTTCAGGGGCGTGGTCCATCAGGATTGGTGGACACCTCCTGTGATAATGCCAACGTCATCAGGTGGACGCAGTCTACTGGGGCAACAACAAAGGGAAAATGGCAGCTGAGCTCCTCCCAGCTGCCATCAAGCAGCTGCCTGTCTCAGAGCGCTTAACCATTGAGCCACCAAGGCTCTTTCTTTTATGCTTAGTGCTTTTAGTATCATGTATCCGTCTTCATAAGTCATGAAGAAATTCTACTGTTATCTCTTAAAAGTTCTAGTTTTGCCATTTATACTTAGGTCTTTAATCCACCTGAAATTGTTGTGTGTGAGTGTGTGTGGTGTGGGAGAAGGCCAATTTATCTCCCCCAACCCCAACAGAGATCACTAATTATTTCATCATCACTTACTGAAAAGACCTTTCTTCCTCGCTTTGCATCGCCTCTTTTGTCATATCTCAGGGTCCCGTTTACTTGGGTTTCACAACTCATTATTCTTTCAGCAGAAAGAAGAGATCAGGAGGCAGGGCCAAGATGGCGGAGTAGTCAGATGCTTTGGGAGGAACCTCTTACAACAAAGACCTGAAAAAACAAGTGATTCAAATATAATATGGCAATCTGGGAGCCCTGAACATCAAAGACAGAGTTGAGGAACCGGACTGAGTGGCAGGGGGAAGGAGAACGGTTGGCAAGCAGCAAGGAGTTGCCAGACCTGACCTGGTCAGAGCCTGAGCCCTTCAGGCCTGATCAGCACGTGGGTGATCAGCGAGGCAGGCAACCAGCCAAGCTTGGGAGGAGTGTTTTCCACATCGGGAGAGACCCAGGCCAGACAGTATATACGGCCACGCAGAACTAGTGAGAAGAAGCCCTCCATGAAAGATAAGTACTTGCGTACGGCTTACTGCATGGATCAAAAACACCTCCCTTAGGGAAAATCCTCTCTCCCATTTACCTCCCTGCTCCCTGCTCTGCACTGGATCCCGGACCGGCTTTGGCAACTGGCGAGTCCCCTGGGCCGGAAGTAGGATCCATCACATGCCCGGAGCCATTCTCCTTGCCTTGGAGAGTGAACACATTAACAAACAGGGGAAAAAATAAACTGCTGGCTCCCCTAAGCCAGGAACCCAGGATAGGCACAGCTCCTTTGCCTACGCACAGGCATAAGGGATCCACGGACTTCGAGTGCCTTTCCTCCTGCATAGACTTGTGTGGGCCCATCTCAACAGCGTAGACCCTTATTACGGCAGTACAACAGGGTATATACTGGAACTCTAGCTTCAACTGTTTCAGCTGTGAAGTGGCAGGTTCTTGACATTTGACACTGCTCTGCCCATTAAGCAGGGTCTTCACCTACCCACATCAGGGGCCTGAGGACTGGTGGCTCCACCCATACCACCTAGCCACCTGCGAGAGGGGCCCATGAATAACAGGTGCCCCCTAGTCCTTACAGCCAACAGCATTAGGTGCTCATAGTTTGGCTGCAAAACGAACCCACCCACCCGCTCTAGGGAACAGGGACACGTCTTCCTCCAGGATACTAGGGGGGAACCGTCAGCCCCCTGCCTTGTTCAGAGTGTGACCCCTGCTACAGCCAGATGCCTATGCCTACACCAATCACCCATGCCTGTCTAGGAGTGTAAGTGAGGGCCTACACCACACACTTGGTGGCTATCTACCTGGGCACCTGAGCTGAACCTATACAGAAGAAGTATAGGTGTTGTTATAGGACTCCTGAGCTCACATACCTAGTAACAGATCTAATCACCTGGTGACAAGACATTAGAGCTTCAACGGTGCCAATAATCAAACTAGCTCATACGAGCAGTCTATTGGGGAATATCAAAACAAAACAAGAAGGTAGGA
>NW_004444146.1:1906098-1940678 GCF_000243295.1 Trichechus manatus latirostris | reverse complement strand
CCATCTGCAAAAAACTGAAACAAGACCCATACCTCACAGCATGCACAAAAACTAACTTAAAATGGATCAAAGACTTAAATATAAAATTGAAAATGATAAAGATCATGGAAGAAAAAATAGGGAGCCCTAGTACATGGCATAAACACAATACGAACCATAAGTAACAAAGCACAAGCACCAGAAGAGAGACTAGATAAACGGGAGCTCTTAAAAATCAAACACTTATGCTCATCAAAATACTTTACCAAAAGGTAAAAAGACAATCTACAAACTGGGAAAAAAAATTTTGGCTACAAGAAATCTAATCAGCGTCTAATCTCTAAAATCTACAATATACTGCAAAACCTCAACAACAAAAAGACAAATAACCCAATTATAAAATGGGCAAAGGATATGAACAAGCACTTCGCCAAAGAAGATATTCAGGTGGCTAACAGACACAAGAGGAAATGCTCAGGATCATTAGCCATTAGAGAAATGCAAATCAAAACTACAATGTGATATCATCTCACCCCAACAAGGATAGAATTAATCCAAAAAAACACCAAATAATAAATGCTGGAGAGGTTGTGGAGAGACTGGAACACTTATACACTGTTGGTGGGAATGTAAAATGGTTCAACCACTTTAGACATCGATTTGGCGCTTCCTTAGAAAGCTAGAAATACCATACGATCCAGTAATCCCACTCCTTGGAATATATCCTAGAGAAATAAGAGCCGTCACACGAATAGATATATGCACACCTATGTTCATCGCAGCACTGTTAACAGCAAAAAGATGGAAACAATCTAGGTGCCCATTAAGGGACGAATGGATAAACAAATCATGGTATATATCCACACAATGAAATACCTCACAACTATAAAGAACAACGATGAAGCCATGAAACATAATACGGAGGAAGCTGGAGGTCATTATGCTGAGTGAATTTAGTCAGTCACAGAAGGACAAATACTGTATAACACCACTATCATAAGAACTCTAGAAAAGGTTTAAACACAGAAGAAAACATTCTTTGATGGTTACAAGGATGTGGGGAGAGGGTTATTTACTAGCTAGATAGTAGATAAGAATTATCTTAGGTGAAAGGAAGGGCAGCACTCACTACAGGGGAAGTCAGCACAACTGGACGAAACCAAAGCTAAGAAGGTTCCTGAATAGAATCAAACACTTTGAAGGATAGAGTAGCAGGGGTAGGGGTCTAGGGACCATGCTTTCAGGGGACATCGAGGTCAACTTGCATAACAAAGCTTGTTAAAAAAATGCTCTGCATCCTACTTTGGTGGGTGGCGTCTGGGGTCTTAAAAGCTAGCAAGCGGCCATCTAAGATGCATCAATTGGTCCCAACCACCTGAAGTAAAGGAGAATGAAGAATACCAAAGACACAAAGAAACTATTAGCCCAAGAGACAGAAAGGGCCACATAAACCAGAGACTTCATCAGCCTGAGACCAGAAGAACTAGATGGTGCCTGGCTACCACCAAGGACCGCCCTGACAGGGAACACAACAGAGAGTCCCAGATGGAGCAGGAGAAAGGTCGGGTGCAGAACTCAAATTCTAGTAAGAAGACCAGACTTAATGGTCTGACTGAGGCGGAGGAAACCTGGAAAGCATGGCCCCTGGATTCTCTCAGAACTGAAACAATTTCTGAGGCCAACTCTTCAGACAGGGATTGGACTGGACTGTGGGACATAAAGTGATACTCATGAGGAGCGTGCCTCTTATCTCAAGTAGATACAAGAGACTAAACAGGCAGCTTCTGTGCAGAGGTGAGATGGGAAGGTAGAGAGGGTTAGGAGCAGGTTGAATGGACACGGGGAATCAGGTGGAAAGGAGGAGTGTGCTGTCACAGTATGGGGAGAGCAATTAGAGTCACATATTTTGGTATGGGAAAAATTAAAAAAAAGAAGCAAGGTTGGTGAGACTTCATCTCACATACTTTGGACATGTTATCAGGAGCGACCAGTCCCTGGAGAAGGACATAATGCTTGGTAAAGTAGAGGGTCAGTGAAAAGAGGAAGACTCTCAACGAGTTGGATTGACACAGTGGCTGCAACAATTGGCTCAAGCATAAAAATGGTTGTGAGGATGGCACAGGACTGGACAGTGCTTCGCTCTGTTGTACATATGCTCAGTATATGAGTCGGAACTGACTCGACAGCAGCTAACAACAACAAAAGAATGAAATAAATACAACACTACATCAGCAGTATTTTAAAGGATTTCCATAGGTATTTGCAATCTATTGTCATGTTAAAAACACTTTGAAATTAAAGCTAATAAAAATATTCCTCAATTAACTATAAGACAAGACAAGCTACATACTCTATTTAACATAAATATATGAAGATCAGTTTTGATAGTCATTGACATAGTTGCAGAAGCAAGGCTTGAAAACTGGAACTGTAATATTGCTATTTATAATTGCAACTGACCTTTTCTGTACTGTAATTTTTTTAACATTTATTACTGGCATAGTTACATACATGTGAAGTTTAATAAAAGAAATTTTTCACTGTCAAAAAAAAAAAAAGATCGACTTTTCTCTGGTAAAGGAATGCTGTTGCTTACTCATTGCCATGAGTATACACTGTCTGTAATGTTCTAAAGCATTTTGTGTTTACTAAGGTTTTCATTATTACGTATGAAAACGCCAATTTAAGTTTATTTTGCCTGGGAGAACTTAGGGAAAAAAAAACTAGGCAACTACACGCCTGTCAACAGACCGCTAGCGCACGGCTGCCAAAGAACCCGGCACCATCCCGCAAACGCTTCCGTCGCCGGTTCCACCCTGGAGCCACGGCGCAGGCGCGCCAGGGTCCCGTCGTACGACCCATACAGTGAAGGGCGCCTGCGCTAGGGACGCCGCGCCCCTTCGCCCCTCCACCCACCCCGCTCGGTATAAAGCCCGCGCGCGCTTCTCCTCGCGAGAGGCTTGGTTCTCATGCTTGCGGTTGGGGTCGGAGGTCAGAGCGAGCGTCTCGCGGGCCGGAGGAGGAAGATGGCGGTGGAGTCACGCGTCACCCAGGAGGAAATTAAGAAGGAGCCGGAGAAGCCGATCGATCGGGAGAAGGTGATGGCCCAGGCGCTCTGGGGTCCAGGCGGAGGTGGGGCCGCGCGCGGCAGCCTGGAGAGCAGCAGGGTCTGCGAATCGGAGGAGGCGGCGGCGGCCTGGTGCGCTGGACGGCCGGAGGGACCGCCGGGCTCACAGCGCTTTCTTTAACTGTTGTCTTTTTCGCCTCTTTCCCAGACATGCCCGCTGCTGCTGCGGGTCTTCACCACCAATAACGGCCGCCACCATCGAATGGACGAGTTCTCCCGCGGAAACGTGCCCTCCAGCGAGCTGCAAATCTACACTTGGTGAGAGACCGCGCGCGGCGGGTGGGCACTGGGGGTTAAGGACCCCCTTCATGCATCTGCATCTTGAACTAATTCCCTTTGCTAGTGAAGAGCTGTTCTTGATTTCAACTTCTCCCTTCCATTCGGGGCCTTTGGGCGTAACTCTCGGAAGGTTAGAGGTTGTAGCTTGTACGGTAGAAAGGGATTTGCCCATCTTGTCATGTTTCTACTGTTAATGTTGAAACTTTTGGGTTGTTACGAAATGACAGATCCAAGATTGCTATCACTATTATGTCTGCCTGGTTCAAGAATGATAGAGAATTAAAATGTAGTAACCAGCCTTGAGAGGCTGTAAAGTTGCATAAGTGGTAGTAGAACAACATGGTCGGAGGAAGTGATGCTGTGTAATGATTGATATTTGTTAGCCTCAAAGAGCATTTCCATATGGTATTAAGCTTTGGGTACCATAGCACCAAAAAATTAATCACCAACAAAAAACAGATGATTTCTGATCTGGATCTCACTGTAAAAATTTCTGGTGTATGTTTGGTGAAGACTGGCTCCTGAATCTTTTTCCTTTGTGTACCTTCCCTACCCCACAGGTCTGATTAAGGCCACCCCATACTACAAGCTTGTCTTTAGTGCTGCATGTAACTCTTTGGTTTGATACCACAATGGCTGTTTAGTAGCAGTAAAAGGTGTGTAAGTTTAAACTGTAAGCCGTGTATGCTAGGACTCAAATCCTTTGAAGATTGGGACCTTATTTGTCTTTTTGGAGGTGCTTGTTAAATTTATGTAGTAGTATGATTCTAGTTTAGCATCAATTACTTAAAGGGTAAAAGTTCCAGGAAGGTTGATTTAACTTATAAGGTAGAGTGTTCAGTAATGGATTGATGAAAACCTCTGTTCAGAAATTAAAGCATGTATTTCTTCCAACAAATAAGAATTATTTACTGGAGTCCCTGGGTGGTGCAAACAGTTAATGTACTCTGCTGCTAACCGAAAGGTTGGAAGTTCAAGTCCACCCAGAGGTGCCTTGGAAGAAAGGCCTGGCGATCTACTTCCAAAAGAACAGCCATTGAAAACCGTATGGAACACAGTTCTACTCTGACACATGTATGGTCGCCATGAGTCTGAAGCAACTCTACAGCAATTGGTGATTGGTATTATTTGCCAAGTGCTGTACTTACACCCTTAGACACCGAGGGTATAAAGTAAAGAAGGTACTGCCGTTGCCTACCGTGAGTTTAGTCTAGTGGAGAAGGCAGATGAATAAATGAAATACCGTGTAAGACTTTAGGATTACAATGGCAAGGTGAGGTTGTACCACTATTTTCTACTCCCAGTCCAGAAACAAAGATTACCAAAAATTCATGTCCTAAATTCATATACTTCAAAGAAAGAGCAACCTTGTGTCATACTCATAATGGTGACCAAAGAAGACAAAGATTCTGAAAGAATGGATGGTTGGTGTGGTGGGGATGGCACAACCCTCCCTGCCCCTACTCCCATAAGCAGTAATGAGGAAATACTAGTTAACAAATCTGGAGAATTCTCATTAACATTGTCCAGTTTGGAAAAGTAGACTGAGGGGCTAAAGTAGGCAGCCCTAAGAATAGTAAAGGAAAAAATGAGAGGACGTCCAGAGGAGCTCAGCAGAGGTAGATTGAATTTACCAAAGTCCAAGGCACTGTGTGGAGTTGGGGGAAAAGCCATTAACTCCACAAGTGGAATGTATATTCTGTGCTTGAGTGATCATTAAACAGGTATTGGAAGAGAACTACGTAGGTCAATTTATCAATCAGGTTCAACCAGAGAGAGAGAACCAGTTGGAGATATATATAAAGAGATTTATTGCAGGGAATTGGCTGATATGATAGTGGGGTCTGGCTAGGCAAGTCTCAACTCTGTAGAGTAGGCCTCTAGAAAGTATAGGCCGGAATTCTTGATTCTGAGCTCAAGGTGCTGTCCACAGATGAGATTTTTCTTCAGGGAAGCGACAACTCTCTTACGGTTTCCAACTGATCGAATCAGGTTCACCCAGATTATCAAGGATAATGTAATCTCCTTTATTTAAAGTCATCTGATTATGGCCTTTAATCACACCTGCAAAATAACTCACAGCAATACCTAGATCATTGTTTTGAATAACTGAGTACTAGTAGTCTAGTGGACACATAAAACTAACCATTTTGGCACCCATAAAACCTCCTTAAACCATAGTTAGTGTCCAAGTAAAGCCAATAACAGTCATACTTCTGCCTGATACGATACAGCTACCTAGTTACAACTGAAAGCACTCTAATCCTTTCCCAAGAAGAGGATGCAAAGTCTTTGGATGATGTTCGCTCTTCTCTTTTGATATCTTATAACTTGAATTCTTTGATAAAAAGTTAACTATTATTATATTAACTATCATTTTATGTTAGATGATAAAGGGATAAGAGAAGGAAAAAACAATATTTGGTTTGTAGACAAACATTCATAACAGAATAAGGAAGAAATACTCATAGACACTGTAATATGGTTGTAGCTGGTATTTATAACTACTCTCTTTCACTATCCATCCCACATTCCCTTTCCCCTGAGTAAGCACTTCAGCTGGTTGGGTTTCTTTGCCTGGTGGAGTGACACAGACCACCTTTCTGAAAGGTCTAAACCATTAATAGTCCTGCCTAAATTGGGCTATTGTAATTTCCCATTGACTTTTATCACAGGCCATGGTAGTAGTAAGAGATGTCCTAAGGGGTCTTTTCTGTATTCCAGACATACTCTTAAGTTGTGCACTAGCACAATTCTGATCATCAGAATCAGTCACCCAAGCAGTATAGTAACTCCCTGTTGATTCAGAGGCATGAGGAGCCCAAAGTGGTTGGGTGGCAGAGTCAGCTTCCAGCTTAGTGAAATCATTGTGTCTCCTGGTGAAAGCATTCCTCATTTTGGAACTAAGATCTCTAGACCAGCAGAGCCTAAGGTTGTGGGGATGGAAAGCAGAACTTTGGCTAGTGGATCACCAAGGGCAGTACTGAGTGGTGCTACTCTCCACCCCTTGATCTCTGGACCCATGAATACTGGCTATTGAGAAACAGCACTGTATATTGGATGCTGATTTAGAGCATATACAGCATCCTGGAGGACATTGCTGTATCTCCACAAGGTATTCCCACTTAGCTGGCACTGTAGCTGGGTCTTCAAAAGGCCATTTCCCCATTCTGTCAAGGCAACTGCTTCAGGATGTTGGGGAACATGGTAAGAACAGTGAATTCCCTGAGCATGGGCTCATTACCTCACTTTATTTGTGAGAAGGGAGTTCATTGATCAAAAGCAATGTTATGTGGAGTATACCATGATAGTGGAGAAGGCATTCAGTAAGTCCACAGATGGTGGTTTTGGCAGAAGCATTGTGTTCAGGGAAGGCAGATTCATACCCAAAGTAAATGTTTATCCCAGTAAGAGCAAAGTGCCGCCCCTTCTGTGATGGAAATGGTCCAGTGAAATCAGCCTGCCACCAGGCAGCTGGCTGATCATGTTGGGGAATGGTGTCATATCAGAGGCTTAGCATTGGTTTTTACTGCTAGCAGATTGGGCACTTAGCAGTATCCGTAGACAGGTCAGCCTTGGTGAATATGGAAGCCCATGTGGGTAGGCCCATGCCAAACCTCCATCCCAGCCACCATGACCACTTTATTCATGAACCCATTGGATAATGACAGGAGTGTCTAGGGAAAGAGGCTGACTGGTTGCCACAGACTGCATCATTCTATCCACCTGATTATTAAAATCCTCCTCTACTGAGGTCACCTTTTGGCACAGAACTATCCGTAAACCAGACCCAAGTTTTTTCTTTCTCAGTCAACTGATCATGATATACATGCAGGCTGGGAGAGAGAAGGTAATGTACAGGAATGGGGGCCATGGGCATTTGGACCACTTCTTCATGTAACTTGTACTTTCAGGGCCTGCTTGAGCCCAGTCTTGCATATACCACTTCATTTGATGATGGAGTGCTGCTGCACACACCCAACTTCATGGCTTGGTGGGTCAGACAGCACCCAGTTCATGATGGGCAGCTCAGGTCGCCCATACAGTCTACTTCATTTAGTCTTTGCTAAGGCCTGATGGCAACCTAAAAGCTGTTTCTCAAAAAGAGTAAACCTCTTCAGAGGATGGCAAGCTTTGCTTCAAAATCCTAAGGGTCTGTGCTGTGATTTCATCTATAGGGGCTGTTAAAGGCACCAAACAGCATCTCTCTCTGCTGCTGACATTCAAAGCACTATTGGATCTCCTGGGTCATATGGCCCAAGTGGTAGAGTAGCTTGCATGGCAGCCTGGACCTGTTGCAGAGCCTTTTCTTTTGGGGGGCTGCACTTAGAATTAGCTTTTCCAGGACACTTGGTGAACGGGCTGGAATAACACACCCAAATGAGGAATATTTTGCTTCAGAAATCCAGCCACAAGCCCACTAGGCATTGTGCCTCTTTTTGGGTTGTAGGAGGGACCAGATGTAACACTTACCTTTCACCTTGGAAGGAATACCCTTTTTTTTTTTTTTAATTTAAAAAAAAATTCTGATGTTGAGCATATATACAGCAAGACATACACCAATTCAACCATTTTTTTATGTACAATTCAGAGACATTGATTACATTCTTTGAGAAGTGCAACCATTCTCACCCCTCATTTTCCGAGTTGTCCCTAAGGTTCCAGACTAATATTTTGAGTTGCTATTTTCACTTTGATCCCATATAGATAGTTCTTAAAAGAGTATAATGCTCAGCAGACATTTTTTTACTAGTTAAGCTAAACTATTGTTTGGTTTTAAGAAAACTTTAGGGGATATTTTTGGTTTAAAGATTATCTCAGTGCAGTAGTTTCAGGGGTTCATCTAGCCCTCTTGGCTCCAGAAAGCCTGGAGTCCATGAGAATTTGAAATTCTATACTTTCCCCCCTTTGATCAGGATTCTTTTATATAATCTTTGATCAAAATGTTCAGTAATGGTAGCTGGGCACCATCCAGTTCTGGTCTCATGGCACAGGAGGCAATTGTTTCTGGAGGTAATTAGCCACATAGTCCATATGCTCTTCCTATTCCTGACTCTCTAGAAGGAATTTCTTAACATGCCCCACACCACTGGATCCCAAGCAATTTCACTGGGGTACAAGGCCCCTGGATTTTTGTCAGATTTTTTCACCCTTCGACAAACACAAATGTCTTACTGATATGTCTAGTTGCTATTTCTTGCTCATCAGGCCCAGCCAATATGCTGGTTCAGTGTAATGAACCAGCATGATGTCTTATGGAGTAGAAAGGTGATCGAGGTTCCTGTGGACTAAATTACGGTATAATTAGAGAGCTGGGGAGTTGGTATCCCTGTAGAGTAGGACAGTGAATGTGTATTGCTGGCCTTGGCAGCTGAAAGCAAACTGCTTCTGGCGGACTTTACTAACAGGAATTGAAAGAAAAAAAATTGCCAAATCAATACCTGCGTACCAGGTAGTAGGAGATATATTTCGTCAAGCAATTAAACCATATCTGGAACAGCAGCTGTAATTGGAGTCACCACCTGGTTAAGTTTATGATAATTCAATGTCTCATTCTCCAAGATCTGTTTTCTCCACAGGCCAAAAAGGAAGTTGAATGGGGATCACCATCCCTGCATCCTTTGAGTTCTTAATGTGGTATTAATCTCTGCAGTCTCTCCAGGAATGTGGTTTTGCTTTTGGTTTACATTTTTTTTTTGTAGGGAGATGTCGTTCTAGTGGCTTCCACATGGTCTTTCCTACCATAATAGCCCTCACTTCACATGTTAGGGATCCAGTGTAGATTCTGCCAGTTGCTCAGTATGTGTCTTCAAATTATGCATTCCAGAACTGGGGAGACCATAGGATGGTTTGGGGACCCACTGTGAGATTAACCTGAACTAAAGCTCCATTGATTGCCTGACCCCCTAATGTGACTGGTAGACTAAAGTGATGTGTTGAATCTCTATGAATTAATGTCACTTCTCAGCCAGTGTCCAATAATCCCCTAAAATTTTGACTATTTCCCTTTCCCCAGTGCAGTTACTCTAGTAAAATGGCCATAGGTCTCTTTGGAGAAGGCTGGGAGAAAGACTAATAGTATAATTTTTTGGCAGTGTAGTAGGATCCTTCCTAAAGGAGACCTGGACTGCCTTTCATTCAAGGGTTCTGGGTCTATAAACTTGTTCAATTCAGGGAATTGATTGAGAGACCATGACTCTGGTGATTCAAGTTAGACTCCTGTTTACTTGATGTAGAGCTCTTACACTTACACAAATCAAGTAAGCTTTTGGTACACCGCCCTAGAAGGGGGACCCCGTGATCAACTAGTCAGTGCCTTTAAATGTTTTCAGATTAGACAGTCAATTCTAGAAAACCCAGAACAAATTCAGAAAACTCATCTTTAAGATTCTGTTCCCCTGGAGCCATTTCCAGTACCAAAATCTCTGTCAGGGTTTAAGTAGAAAAACAGAACCTGTCGGGGATACATATTAAGAGATTTATTGAAAGGAATTGGCTTATGCGATTGTGGAGGCTGGCTAGGCAAGTCCTAAATCCACAGGGTAAGCCGTCAGGAAGGGCTTTCTGGAACTCTCCAGCAGGAGCTGATACTGCTGTGCACAGGGGGGATTTCTTCTTTAGGGAAGCCTCAGGTCTGCTCTGAATGAGTCAGGCAACCCAGATTACCTACGATAATCTTCCTTATCAACTGGTTATGGATTTACCATATCTACAGAATACTCCACAGCAACACCTAGATTCGTGTTTGATTGAATAACAGGGCTATCACCTACCACAGTCACTGAGCAAGTGCTTCAGCCACAGTGGAGCTCTTACTTCTCTGCCCCAAGTCCTCAGGTTCTATATACTAGTGGTTAGAAAGCAGCCACTTGGCACTCAAACTGGTCTGGAAAGATAGGCCACAGAAGGTAGGAAGCTTGGGGAAGATTTACACTGTCAGAACTGATAAAGGGTGTGAACCAGATTCCCCAAGTTAATGATGAGCAGGATGATAATATGAAAATATTTTTTTAGAAAAGAAGGAAGAATTAAATCTGCATATCGTAAGTATATACTTTGTGCCAGAGAATAATTTATATAAAATAATTAACACCAGAATATCAAGACAGAGAAGAAAATATCAGTCTGGCCTCAGACTCCATGCTACTATTGGAAAAGAAGGGGGCAAAGTTAAAATAACCAGAGTAATATGAACTCTGGCAAAGTAAAAATAAACTACAAAATTAGAAGATGAGGAAGGGTAACAACGTCAATCTTTATCTGAAGTTTTAAAATTCCTTCAGTTTCACACCAGTTTTTCTGTTGAATTCAAATAAAGTTACATTTAATAACTTAAAATATGTATAATAGTTAAAGCATAAGTGATGTTTTGTAGTCTGAGACTATAATACGCTTGATAGTTTAAGAAAGTTTTTTTTGTTAGCATTATGTAGAAACAAAAAGATGCTTACAGTGGTGGTAACATGTTGAACTGGTTATTTATTGCATTCTTGCATGTGGGTTTTTTTTTCTCTTTAAATAATAATACATCATTTTTATAAAAAGACAACAGTAACTTAACAGGCAGATGAGTTGAAGGCAATTTATAGGGGGTTGAATGATAGATTGAAATGAAGCAGAGTAAAGAGATTGATTGGCTGTGTATTTAGAAGGACTCTGTATGGAGAAGGACTCTGTGTAACAGAACAGAGTTTGGAAGATGTGAATAATTCTTAGGTTTATGACCTGGACAACTAAGTGCATGATGGTATTTTGATAGGAATATGAAGGGAAGGGCATGTTTTGGGGAAAGTCTGTTGAGTTGAGAAAGATTTGGTAGCTGTAGAGAATGGAAGATGATGTCGTCGTCCTGGCTGTTTTTACTGTTGGATATAGTTGATGCCTTGGACTTACATGAGGATGATATGGTGGGGATTTGTAAATAGGGTACTGAGTTAAGCTAAATGATCTCTTTGGAGTTTGAGTCCCTGCTTGGTGTAAATTAGGAGTTAGGTTCTTCACCAGTGCCTAGCATCCTTGTGCCGTTTCATAACACAAGGCAACTCTACAGGCAATACTGTTTCAAGTTCCAAACCATCAATTTCATTTTCCCAGATGTCATGGAAGAAAACAGTATAAAAATATATACTAGGTTGTTCTTATTTCTGAGATACTTACGTTTTAAAAGATTTTTACAGATTGTGATATATTAGCTTAAAGGGCTGTTAAAAGTTCTGAGTTCAAATAAGTATTTTCAGACTAATAAACCATCAGTAAGGTAAAAGGAGCTTGTGCTTTTAGTCTTGAGAAATTTTCATATATTTTATTTGACTCTAGGACTCCATGTTATAAAATGAATCATAAACTTTCATCTAGAAAAGAAAAAACACCGCACATCTTTCTGAAACTACTTTCTTAGAACATCAATTTTAGATGTATTCCAATTTTAAAGAATGTTAAAATGTGGGAAGGAACATGTCTTAGAAATAATGAAATACAATTATTTTAAGTACTTGGTGGCATAATGGTTAAGCACATGGCAGCTAACGGAAAGGTTGGCAGTTTGAACTCACCTAGCAGCTCCACGGGAGAAAGACCTGGCTATCTGCTTCCGTAAAGATTACAGCCTAGAAAACCTTATGGGGCAATAAGATGTTACATAGCAATAGAAGATGCACATATGTTCTCTGAAGTCCCTTTTAGCACTAAGAATTTGACTTTATTCATCAACATTTCAAACAATGAGGCTGGTAATGAGGGGGTAAATAGTAATTTAGACACAGGTAAATAACTCATTGTAGTCAATATCTGTGTTACGTTATTGCTGATTAATGAAATGTAAATGTCTTTTTTAAATTCAGGATGGATGCAACCTTGAAAGAACTGACTAGTTTAGTAAAAGAAGTCTACCCAGAAGCTAGAAAGAAGGGCACGCACTTCAATTTTGCAATTGTTTTTACAGATCTTAAAAGGCCTGGCTATCGGTAGGTAACTTTTAATTTAATTCTTATCATCTCTCTTTGTTTTGGGTATGTTTTAACTGGTAGGGGCAACCCCTGTAATGAATCTCTTTAGTGGAAAGAATATAGCTTAATTTTTGTATCTGGTTTAGCTTAATATATTATTGTTAGGTGTCGTTAAATCAGTTTTGACTCATAGCAACCCTGTGTGTAACCGAACGAAACACTGCCCGGTCCTGTGCCATCCTCACAGTCGTTGCTGTGTTTGAGCTCATTGTTACAGCAACTGTGTCAGTCCGTCTTGTAGAGGGTCTTCTCTGTTTTGCTGATCTTCTACTTTACCAAGCATGATGTCCTTCTCCAGGGACTGGTCCCTCCTGATAACATGTCCAAATTACGTGAGACAAAGTCTCACCATCCTCGCTTCTAAGGAGCATTTTGGCTGTACTTCTTCCAGGACAGATTTGTTCATTGTTCTGGCAGTCCATGGCATATTCAATATTCTTTTGCCAGTACCGTAATTCAAATGTATTGATTCTCCTTTGGTCTTCCTTATTCATTGTCCAGCATTCCCATGCATATGAGATGACTGAAAATACCACGGCCTGGGTCAGGCGCACCTTAGTCCTCAAGGTGACATCTTTGCTTTTTAACACTTTAAAGAGGTCTCTTGGAGCAGATTAGATTTTTGTACTGTGCTGTAAAGATGATGATGGAGCAAATCCATTCCTTTATTCATTTTGTAAGTAGGTGTTACATTTTATTGATTTCTGAGCCGTTAACAGTTTCTCTCCTTTCTTCCAGAGTAAAGGAGATTGGCAGCACCATGTCTGGCAGAAAGGGGACTGATGATTCCATGACCCTGCAGTCGCAGAAGTTCCAGATAGGAGATTATTTGGACATAGCGATCACCCCTCCAAATCGGGCACCACCTCCTTCTGGGCGCATGAGACCATATTAAATTTTACTTACTGCTTCTTGAATGTATTTTCCAGTCAATTATGTAAAATAAACTTGCTCTTTTCCTCCCCCTGATTATTGCCATTAAGCCTTTAAACTCTATAAACAAATTGTAATGCATCTGTTTAGGTTAGATTTGGCTGTGTTGTGGTATGAATATTAATAGAAAGTCCATATTGTTTCAAGGTCTGCTGTAAAATATGAAAAGTGCTCTTAGCATTCTGTGTTAAATATATGTGTGCAATCAACCTGAGTTTGAAAGTTTATTGGAGGAATGGGAATAGGATTTAATCTAATAATTGGGGTTTATGCTAAGTGATGGGAAGGTGTGTTTAAGCCCAAATAGGGCAGAAAAGCCATGGGATTGTGTTAAATTGACCACTAGTTTGTAGTATGGACTACAGCAGGCAGTTAGAAGAAGAACCAGTGTGAATGTGAATGAGGAGGCACTTTGGAATAGTATGAGCTGAGGGAAGCTGGAAAAAGGAGAGTGGGTCCCACAATGAGGGCCTTTATTGTTTAAAATGGGGAGAACGGCATTTTGAAGGCAGGCCGCAGTATAGAGGAAACGGGTTAAAATTTAGGGGTCAGGGTAGAAAGGTTTACCTTGAAGATCTGAAAATGTAGGGAGGGATTAAAAGTAATCTTAGTTAGACCAAGTGAAGCAGAGCCAGGGATGAAGTCAGGCTGAGACAGTAGGGGATATTCACATGTTCTGTTACGTGCTAAGGACTGGTAACGTATTTAAAATTTGAGATTACATAAGCTATCTATCTGATTTGGGAGTCCCACTGAGTGAGGCTAAAGGTTTAAATCCTGATTGCACCATTGGTTCTGCAACCTTGGACAAGTTACTTCAATCAATTTTTATGAATTTGTGAAGTGAATATAATAGCCTATACTGTTGTGAAGATTAAATATTCATGAAAGGCTAACATACAAGAAACAAATATTAGCTACTAGCCATAAATAGGAGTTTAGCTAAAACTGGGAACTAAACTTCCATGGACTATTACACCTTGTTTTGAAGTATGGCAGTATGTTGTAGGTAGAATCCAATAGTAATTCCTTGCTGTAGTCTAACTACTTTTAGTCTCTTACAATAAAAAATTGAAAATGTATATTCCAAGAAGAAAATATATATACTAATGATTTTCAATGTAAAATTGCATTAGTTTTATCTTGTACATATGAACACAGCCATTTAAAATCTGATGATTCTGTAGAATTGGTATCACTGCTGGAAAATAAATCAGCACGTGGCAGAGACAAGCCTGGAATCTAGATTTAGTACCTTTTCTACCCAGTAGCTTATCCCAAACCTTCAGATTACATATCCATTCAGATTGGATAGACTTGCGTTCTTTATGCTGTAAAATTAATTTGAACCTAATTTTTTTTAACAGGAGTTATGATTACCATCCTATTTTTAGGAAAAAAAGTGCTGATTTACTATGCAGATGAATATAAAATGGTAGGAACTAAATAAAAGACCTTTGTAAGGCAGTTTTTCATATGTTGTGAACTCTTTAACAATGAGGATTTCCTATAATTTCAGATTATTCTCCCACTAGTTTAAAATAAAGTGGTTTGGCTGATTTACCAAATTCTACCCTTCGGTTTCAACATGGAATTTTTCTTTTGTGTCAATTTCCCACCAAAAGTACTATTAAAGAATACCTGGTGATTTTACTACTGTGGGTAATGCTAAGAATCAAAAGACTTTTTTTTAATTCTAATTTTCCTTTTGACTTGGTAAGTTAAGTATGGCTTGGTAAGTAATGAATTGTTTCCTTAAATAGAAAATAGAAATGGTCATCACGACGGCACTGCGCTTAAGTACCTTATTATTTGCCCCGACTTCCTCACTCATAAGGTGTCTTCCTCACTTACTCATAAGGTGTTTGGGAGTTGAAATTTTCCCTATGGAAAATGTGAGTATAGCACATGGCATTTCCTGTATCTTCATTTTTCTCACAGTGTGCATTAAGTTGGAATTTTCAGTTATTCACCAAGACCCTCAATAGGGAATCTTAAGATTATGAGTTTATAATTAAATTTTTGGGTTTTATGTACAAAAAGTAACCACGACTGTTACACCCATCATAATCATTGGCTCAGGTGATGTTCAGGTATCAATTTTGTGCATGTGTGTGTATGACATTATTAAACTGGCTAAGTTTAAAATTCAAGTACTGTCAATCTTAAGAGCTAAATCGGCCTACATTGTATTCCAAAAAACTTGTTTTTTGTGAAATTGAGAAGGCAATATCATAAAACCAATAGGAGTATATTATAATGATTGATTTGAGCATATAACCTTCACATTACATACAATTATTGTTCTGTATAGTTACCAATTTACTGATGAGATTGAGGCCTAAATTAAGTAACAGTTCATGGCGGGACCAAGATGGCAGAATAGTCAGATGCTTCCTGTGGCCCCTCTTAAAGATCAAAAAGAAAAAATAAGTGAACTGACTGACTATATATGACAATCTAGAAGCCCTGCACATCAAAGACAAAGTTGAAGAGTCAGAACGAGTGGCAAGGGGAGGGAGAGACAGTTCAGAAGGAACGAAGAGATGCCAGACCTGAGCCAGCACCCTGCAGGCTGGATCCCTTGGCACATGTGGGCTGAGGCAAGCGGTGGTGCTTGGGACGTGTTTTGCCATGTGGAGAAAAACCAAGCGGCAGAGAGTCTGTGCGAGCCTCCAGAGCCAGGGGAAGCAGCACTGGATCTGTGAAAGTTAAGTGCAAGCATCTAACCTACCACACAGGATCAAAATAACCCTTTCCCTGGTGGGACTTTCGTAAGGGAGAAGGCATCTCTTCCCCTCATTTGCCCTCTCCCCGCTCTTCTCTGGTGCCTGTCTAGCAGTGTCAGCAGATCTGTAATGCCTGACCCAGTCTCCCGGCTTTGGGGGGGGAACAAGTAAACACACACAAAAAGGCCGCCAGTGCCCCTAAGCTGGAAGCTCAGGGCTAACCCAAACCAGTCCCACAGCTTTAAAAAATCAAGCCAGGAACTCAGGGCAGGCACTATCCCTTTGCCTAGACACAGGCATAAGGGGTCTATGGACTTCGAATGCCTTTCACCCCTGCCTAGACCTATGTGGGCCCATTCAACAGTGTAGGCCCTCGTTAGCATAGTATAATAGGGTATATACCTGAAGCCTATTTTCAGTTGCAACAGCTAAGTGAGTGGCAGATTTGTGACATTTGACACTACCCTGCCCATTAAACGGGGTCCTCACCCACCCACATCAGGGGCCCGAGGACTGGCGCTTCACCCTATCTACCTAGCCACCCATGACAGAGGTCTGAGAATAAGTGGTGCCTCCCAGTCCTTACAGCCAACAACATTGGGTCCTCAAAGTCCAGCTGCAAAACCCATCCACCTATGCACTCTGGGGAACAGGGACACACCATCCACCTAGGCACTCAGGGGCAGCCATCAGCCACCTACCTTGCTCAGCACATAACCCCAACTGTAGCCAGATACCTGTCCTTGCTCCAATCACCCCTATGTAGCCCTGCCTGTCTAGGACTGTAGGTGAGAACCTGCACCACAGTGACTGACAACCTGGACACCTGAGCTGAATCCACACAAGAAAAGTAAATGGACTCCTGGACTCATACACTTAGTAGAAGATCTAACCACCTGGTGACAGGAGGTGAGAGCTTCTAAGATGACAATAATCAAAGAAAGGGGTGGGGAGGGGGTGGATAACAGAAAATACAGAGAGAATTGTTGAAGACTTCCTAGCAGAAAACATCCCTGATAACATGAAAAATGAGAAGATATCTGTCCAAGAAGCTCAACGAACCCCACAAACGGTACATCCCAAGACATAACTATAATCAAACTTGCCAAAACCAAAGATAAGAGAGAATTTTAAGAGCGGCTAGGGATAAACAAAAAGTCACCTACAAAGAAGAGTCAATAAGACTAAGCTCTGACTACTCAGCAGAAAGCATGCAGGCAAGAAAACAATGGAATGACATATATAAAGCCTTGAAGGAAAAAAATTGCCAGCCAAGAATTATATATCCAGCAAAACTGTCTCTCAAATATGAAGGTGAAATTAGGGCATTTCAAGACAAACAGAAGCTAAGGGAATCTGTAAAAACCAAATGAAAATTACAAGAAATAGTAAAGGGAGTCCTCCCAATAGACAATCAATGTCACATAACAACACAGGATTAGAACACAGAACAACCAGATATCAACCTAGATAGGGAAGTCACAAAAATAAGTCAAAGCGAAAACACTGAAAATAGGGAAACAGAGACGCCAATATGTAAAAGATGACAACACTAAAACAAAAAAGAGGGACTAAATAGTGTAGTCATAGAACTTTCATATGGAGAGGAAGTTAAGGTGATATTAAGAAGCAAAAGATTGGTTTAAACTTAGAAAAACAGAGGTAAATTTAAAGGTAACCACAAACGAAACTAACAAATCTACACATCAAAAGAAAAAAGAAAAAAAACATACTCAGCAAATACAAAAGAAACAACAATGAAAATACAGAAAGAAAAACGACAACACAGAAAATTAACTGTAATAAAGAAACTGTCAACACCACACACACACAAAAACATCAAAATGACAGCAGTAAACTCATACCTATCAATAATTACACTGAATGTAAATGGACTAAATGCACCAATAAAGAGACGGGGTGGCAGAATGGACTGAGAAAACGTGATTGGTCTATATGGTGCCTACAAGAGACACACCTTAGACTCAAAGACACAAACTAAAACTTAAAGGATGGAAAAAAATTTATCAAGCAAACACTCAAAAAAGAGCAGGAGTGGTAATTTTAATCTCTGACAAAATAGACTTTAAAGCAAAATCCACCGCAAAGGATATGGAAGGACAGCATATAATGATTAATGGGTCAATACACCAGGGGGACATAACCATAATAAATATTTACGCACCCAATGACAGAGCTCCAAGATACATAAAAGAAACTCTAATAGCACTGAAAAGAGAAATAGCTCCACAATAGTAGTAGGACACTTTAACACACCACTTTCAGTGAAGGACAGAACATCCAGAAAGGAGCTCAACAAAGACACAGAAGAGCTAAATGCTACAATCAACCAACGTCAACTCATAAACACATACAAAACACTGCACCCAACAGCAGCCATGTATACCTTCTTTTCTAATCCACATGGAACATTCTCCAGAATAGATCACATATTAGGCCACAAAACAATCCTTAACAGAATCCAAAGCATCAAAATATTACACAGCATCTTTTCTGACTATAAAGCCATAAAAGTAGAAATCAATAACAGAAAAAGCAAGGAAAAAAAATCAAATACATGGAAACTGAACTATACCTTGCTCAAAAACTACTGGGTTATAGAAAAAATCAAGGACAGAATAAAGAAATTCATGGAATCAAATGAGAATGAAAACACACCCTACCAGAACCTTTGGGACACAGCAAAAGCAGTGCTCAGAGGTCAATTTATAGCAATAAATGCACACATCCAAAAAGAAGAAAGGGACAAAATTAAAACATTAACCCTACAACTTGAATAAATAGAGAGCAGGAAAAGAAGCCCTAGGGCACCAGAAGAAAAAAATAATAAAGATTAGAGCAGAAATAAATGAAATAGAGAATAGGAAAACAATTGAAAGAGTTAACAAGACCAAAAGTTGGTTCTTTGAAAAGAGTAACAAAATCAGTAAACCACTGGCCAAACTGATAAAAGAAAAACAGGAGAGGAAGCAAATAACCCCAAAAAGAAATGAGATGGGCAATATCACAACAGACCAAACAGAAATTAAAAGAATCATAACAGAATACTATGAAAAACTGTACTCCAACAAATTTAAAAACCTAGAGGAAATGGACAAATTTCTAGAAACTCACTACCTACCTAAACTAACACAAACCGAGGCAGAAAAACTAAATAAACCTGTAACAAAAGAAGAGATTGAAGAGGTAATTAAAAAAAAAACTCCCAACAAACAAGCCCTGGCCCACACAGCTTTACTGGAGAACTCTACCGAACTTTCAGAGAAGAGTTAACACCACTACTACTAAAGGTATTTCAGAGCATAGAAAAGGACGGAATACTCCCAAACTCATTCTATGAAGCAAGCATGACTCAGATACCAAAACCAGGTAAAGACACCATAAAAAAAAGAAAATGACAGACCAATATCCTTCATGAACATTGACACAAAACTCTTCAACAACATTCTACCCAATAGAATTCAACAACGTATCAAAAAAATAATTCATCATGAGCAAGCGGGATTCATAACAGGTATGCAGGGATGTCTCAACATTAGAAAAACAATCAATGTAAACCATCACATAAATAAAACAAAAGACAAGAACCACATGATCTTATCAATTAATGCAGAAAAGGCATTTGACAAAGTCCAACACCAATTCCCGATAAAAACTAGCAGCAAAATAGGAACAGAAGGGAAATTCCTCCACACAATAAAAGGCATTTATACAATGACAACATCTAACATCATCCTAAATGGAAAGAATCTGAAAACATTCCCCTTAAGAACAGGAACCAGACAAGCATGCCCTTTATCATCACTCTTATTCAACATTGTGCTTGAGGTCCCAGCCAGAGCAGTAAGACAAAAAAAAAAAAAAAAAAAGAAATAGAGGGCATCCAAATTGGTAAGGAAAAACAGAAAACCCCAAAGAATCCACAAGAAAACTACTGGAACTAATAGAAGATTTCAGCAGAGTAGCAGAATACAAGCTCAACATACCAAAATCAGTTGGATTCCTCTACACTAACAAAGAGAACTTCGAAAGGAAATCATCAAATCAATACCATTTACAATAGCCCTCAAGAAGATAAAATACTTAGGAATAAATCTAGCCAGAGATGTAAAACTCCTATACAAAGAAAACTACAAGACAGAACTGCAAGAAACCAAAAAAGATCTACATAAGTGGAAAAACATAAACCATGCTTGTGGATAGGAAGACTCAACATTGTAAAAATGTCAATTCTACCCAAAGCGATCTACAGATACAATGCAATCCTAAACCAAATTTCAGTGACATTTTTTAACCAGATGGAGAAACAAATTACCAACTTCATATAGAAAAGGAAGAGGCCCCGGATAAGTAAAGCATTACTGGAGAAGAACAAAGTGGAAGGACTCACACTACCCGATTTTAGAACCTATTAGAGCCTATTTAGAACCAGTCAAAACAGCCTGGTACTGGTACAACAAACAACAGATACATAGACCAATGGAACAGAATTGAGAATCCAGACATAAATTCATACACCTATGAGCAGCTGATATTTGATAAAGGCCCAACGTGCATTAAATGGGGGAAAAGACAGTCTCTTCAACAAATGGTGCTGGCATAACTGGATATCCATCTGCAAAAACTGAAACAAGACCCATACCTCACACCATGCACAAAAACTAACTCAAAATGGATCAAAGACCTAAATATAAAATCTAAAATGATAAAGATCATGGAAGAAAAAATAGGGACAATGCTAGGAGCCCTAATACATGGCATGAACAGAATACAAACCATAACTAACAATGCACAAAAACCTGAAGAGAAACTAGACAACTGGGAGCTCCTAAGAATCAAACACTTATGTTCATCAAAAAACTTCACCAAAAGAGTAAAAAGAGTACCTATAGACTGGAAAAAAATTTTTGGCTATGACATATCTGATAAGGGTCTAATCTCTAAAATCTGCAAGATGCTGCAACACCTCAACAACAAAGACCAACAACCCAATTAAAAAACGGGCAAAGGATATGAACAGACACTTCACCAAAGAAGACATTCAGGTGGCTAACAGTACATGAGGAAACACTCACGATCATTAGCCATTAGAGAAATGCAAATCAAAACTACAATGAGATACCGTCTCACTCGAACAAGGCTAGCATTAATTTTAAAAAACACAAAATAAATGTTGGAGAGGTTGCTGAGAGACTGGAACACTTATGCACTGCTACTGGGAATGTAAAATAGCACAACCACTTTGGAAATCGATTTGGGACTTCCTTAAAAAGCTAGAAATAAGTTTACACACAAAAATAAACAATCTTTGTTGGTTACGAGGGATGAGAGGGATGGGGGGGAAACTACATAGACAGCAGGTAAGTGGTAACTTTGGTGAAGGGTAAGACAGTACACAATACTGGGGAAGCCAGCACAACTTGTACAAGGAAAGGTCGTGGAAGCTCCATAGACACATCCAAAACTCCATAGACACATCCAAACTCCCTGAGGGACTGACTGGCTGGGCGGAGGGCTGTGGGGACCATGGTCTTGGGGAACATCCGGCTCAACTGGTGTAACAGTTTATAAAGAAAATGTTTTACGTTCTACCTTGGTGAGTAGCATCTGGGGTCTTAAAAGTCTGTGAGCAGCCATCTAAGATACTCCAATAGTCTCACTCCTTTGGGAGCAAGGGAGAATGAAGAAAACAAGACACACGTGGGAAAGATTAATCCAAAGGACTACTGGACCACAACTAATGCGGCCTCCACCAGACTGAGTCCAGTACAACTAAATGGTGCCTGGCTATCACCACTGATGGCTCTGACTAGGATCACAACAGAGGGTCCCGGACAGAACTGGAGAAAAATGTAGAACAAAATTCTTACTCACAAAAAGAATGCCATATTTACTGGCTTGACGGAGACTTGAGAAACCCCAAGAGTGTGGTCCCCGGACACCCTTTTAGCTCAGTAATGAAGTCACTCCTGAGGTTCACCGTTCAGCCAAAGATTAGATAGCCCCATAAAACAAAACGAGACTAATGGGGCACAACAGTACAGGGACAAGGACTAGAAGGCAGGAGGGGACAGTAAAGCTGGTAATAGGGAACCCAAGTTTGAGAAGAGACAGTGTTGACATGTTGTGGGGTTGTTAACCATTGTTATAAAACGATATGTGTACTAAGTGTTTAATAAGAAACTATTTGTTCTGTAAACCTTCATCTAAAGTACAATTGAAAAAAAAAAAGCTAGAAGTACCATATGAATCAGCAATCCCATTCCTTGGAATATATCCTAGAGAAATGAGAGCTGTCACACAAATAGATACATGCAGACCCATGTTCGCTGCAGCACTGTTTACAGTGCCAAAAAGATGGAAACAACCTAGGTGTCCATCAACAGACAAATGGATAAACAAATTACGGTACATACCCACAATGGAATACTACGCAATCATAAAGAATGATGAGTCTGCAAAGCACCTCACTACATATATGAGTCTGGAGGACATTGTGCTGAGTGAATTTAGTCAGTTGCGAAAGGACAAATATTGTATAAGACCACTATTACAAGAACTCAAGGAAAGGTTTAAACACAAAATAAAACATTATTTGATGGTTAAAAGGCTAGGGAGGGTGGGAGAGGGGAGTTCACTAACTGGATGGTAGACAAAAATCATCTTAGGTGGAAGGGAAGGACAACACACAATATAGGGGAAGTCAGCACAACTGGACTAAACCAAAAGCTAAGAAGTTCCCTGAACATTACCAAACACTTTGAGGGACAGAGTAGAGCTGGGACTAGGGTCTGGGGACCATGGTTTCGGGGGACATCTAGGTCAATTGGCATAACAAAGTTTGTTAAGAAAATGTTCTGCAACCCACTTTGGCGAGTGGCATCTGGGGTCTTAAAAGCTTGCGAGCACCCATCTAAGATCTATCAGTTGGTTCCAACCCACTTGGAGCAAAGAAGAATGAATACCAAAGATACAAGGAAAATATTAGCCCAAGAGACCAAAGGTCCACATAAACGACAGACTCCATTGGCCCGAGACCAGAAGAACTAGACGGTTCTCAGCTACCACCAATGAAAGCCCTGACAGGGAATATAACAGACAGTCCTTGACGGAGCAGGAGAAAAGCGCCCAGCAGAACTGAAGTTCACATAAAAAGAACAGATTTAATGGTCTGACTGAGACTGGAGGAACCCCCGAAGCCATGGCCCCTTGATGCCCTGTTAACTCAGATCTAAAACCATTCCCGAAGCTCACTCTTCAAAGATTAAACTGGTCTATAAAACATAAAAGAATACTTGTGAAGAGTGTACTTCTTAGTTCAGGCACATACAGGAGATCAAATGGGTGGCTCCAGTCTGGAGGCAGAATGAGAAGGCAGGAAGGGACAGGAGCTGGTTGGATAGACACAGGAAACCTGGGGTGCAAAGGGGGAGTGTGCTGTCACATTATAGGGATTGCAACTAGTGTCACATAACAAAAACATGTATAAATTTTTGTATGAGAAATTAACTTGAGCTGTAAACTTTCACCTAAAGCCCACAGCCCCCCCAAAAAATGGTTCAAAAGTAGAGCATATGAACCTAGGTAGTCACCATAGAGAATTACTTGAAATAGTCTGTTTCCAGAAATAAGTGTTTTCTTAGTTTCTTTTATCCTCAACTCACTATAATCCAGCTTCCACCACATGGTTCCACTGAAACTGGTTCTGTAGTGAAGTTACCCCTGAAATTATAAATTTCTGCCAAGGTAATGATCCAGAATATGTGGACCTTTTTAGTCAGTTTTTATCAAGCCAAAAACATCATCTTTTTAAGCGATACGGTTTCCAATTTTATCATGGTAAAGAGCAGCCAAATGAGGTCTGCCTGTTCTGATTTGTATTTGATTGCTTAGACAGAGGTGGTTTTTGCCAGTAGCTGTAATATCCTGGAGTCTGCAGTGGAACAAGTTTGAAGGACATATGTTTATTTTGTAAAAAAGGATTAACCATGACTAGGCAACTATTTTACGAAGATCAAGTCATGGATATTTTTTCCCATAAGAAATTCCTAGAAGGGAATAACTTAAAACCTAAAAAGCCATTTTAACACTAAATACTTTAGTAAAAAGTAATTTTAATAAGCAAAAACCATTAGCCTAGAATTGTTTGCAGAAGTTAAGGAAGTGCTGCATAAAGGACTGCCTGGTAAAGTGTTCAGTAAATGTATTTGCTATTTAAAAAGAAAGAAGAAAGGCACTCCATTTCTAGCCCTCTCACTTTGTGCCTTGAGCTGTTTTCTCTCCTCACCTAGCAAGCCAGCCCAGTCACAACTTACAGGAAAATTTCATAGAT
Organism: Trichechus manatus latirostris; assembly: GCF_000243295.1. Lineage (NCBI taxonomy): Eukaryota > Metazoa > Chordata > Mammalia > Sirenia > Trichechidae > Trichechus > Trichechus manatus. The sequence goes on along the minus strand of NW_004444146.1, from coordinate 1,916,273 downwards.
AGGAAAATTTCATAGATAGGATATGATGTAATTAAAGCAATTAAAATTATGAAGGTTTACCTCCTAAGGGATTTTTAAAATCTGTGTAAATTCTAAAGATAGTAATTGTTGGAAATTGTCAGAGAATTTGGAGTATAAATGATCAACTCCCTTCACGTTTCAGCACTTTGCCTCTCTTATGCACCAGGTACTATTCTGGGCCTGGGAATACAAAGATAAACCTGACAAATACAGGTCCTTTCTCAGAAAGTCTGTGATGAAACCCATGTGAAATTGTTCACTACAGATTAGTAAGTGAACACAAGCCCATGCATACCTTGCTTATTGGTTAATCTGCCCCAGCATGAACAAAGGCATGAAAGTAGAAATGACAGACCTCAAACTACCATGGAGCACTTACTGCGTAGTAATTTTGGCTGGAGTTCAGGATAAACTATGAATGTCAGAGGCTAAAGAGGCTAATTTAGGTGAGAACTGGGGTAGACAGGAGGGAATACAAAACAGAGATGTTAGAGACCATCAATAGGGGTTGGCAACCAACAAGATTTGGGGTGAGAAATGGGACATGGAAGAGGAAATAGTCAATCATCAAAGCCTGAATTTCCTCATCTCAAAATTGGGATCGATAGTAGCTGCCTCTTATGAACTAAATGTAAAACTTTTAGAACCATACCTAGCACATAGTAAGATCTGGATAATTGTTTGATGTTATCATTAATTCATTCAATAGATGTTTTCAGTCGCTAGATACCAGCAGGATGAACAAAGGAAACAAACTGAGTCCTTGCCATTTGTCTTAGTCATCTAGTGCTGCTATAACAGAAATACCACAAGTGGATGGCTTTAACAAAGAGAAGTTTATTTTCTCACAGTCTAGTAGGCTTGAAGTCCAAATTCAGGGCGTCAGCTCCAGGGGAAGGCTTTCTCTCTTTGTTGGCTCTGGAGGAAGGTCCTCGCTGTCATCAGTCTTCCCGTGGTCTGGGAGCATCTCAGTGCATGAACCTCAGGTCCAAAGGACGCGCTCTGCTCCTGGCACTGCTTTCTTGGTAGTATGAGGTCCCCATGTGTCTCTGCTCGCTTCTCTCTTCTATATCTCAAAAGAGATTGGCTTAAGACACTATCTAATCTTGTAGACCTCCAGTATAAGACACTATCTAATCTTGTAGACCTCCAGTATAACTGCCACTAATCCATCTTATTAGATCATAGTGATTGAATTTACAACACATAAGGAAATCACATCAGATTACAGAATGGTACACAATCATACAATACTGGGAATCACGACCCAGCCAAGCTGAAAGATATTTTGGGGGGACACAATTCAATCCATGACACCATCACTGAGCTTCTGGTCAGTGGGAGAGACAAACATAAATAAATGTACACCAAAATAAATTCTTAATTACAAATTCTACCAAGAGCTAAAAAGAAAGAAAATACAGAGCTGAGAAAGAATTAAGAGGGAGGACTACTCTTCCACTAGGAAGATGGGGAAAGTATTTGATAAAATGACATTTCATCTGAGATGTGAAGTTAATCAGCCAGGACTGTTTCACATGATGCAAAATGTTTAAAAACAATACGGTGATTCAAAAGTTTCAAATAATGAGAAAACTCCAGCTAGCTTAACATATTTTTTTTTGGTGAAAATATACACAGCAAAACGTACACCAATCTAACAGTATCTACATGTACAATTCAATGACATTGATTACATTCTTCAAGTTGTGCAACCATTCTTACTATCCTTTTCCAAATTATTCTACCACCATTAATATAAACTCACTGCCCCGAAAGCTTCTCATCTAACCTTTCAAGTTGCTGATGTCAATTTTCTTCCATACAGATAATTCTTTAAAATAGCACAATGCTCAAGGCAGATATTCTTTACTAATTAAGCTAAATTATTGTTTGGTTTAAAGATGACTTCAGGGGATAACAGTTTCAATTTAAGGTTTAAAGATTATCTCAGGGCAAAAGAGTCAGGGGATTGTGAGGAGGCTCATCCAACTTCAATGGCTCCAGAAAGTCTGGAGTCCATGAGAGTTTGAAATTTTGTTCCACATTTTCTCCCTTTTTACCAGTAATGGTAGCTGGGCACCATCCAGTTCTTCTGGTCTCATGGCAAAGAAGGCAGTCGTTCATGGAGGCAATTAGACACACATTCTAGTACCACCTCCAATTCCTGCCTCCTGCTGCTGCTCCAGGTGAATAGAGACCAGTTGTTGTAACTTTGATAGCCATTCACAAGCTTGGAAGACCCCAAGCACTACGTGATGAACTTGGAGGCGGAACAGAAACACTAAAAACAGTATTAGGCCAACTGACTGAATGTCCCATGAAACCATGACCCTGAATCTCCAAACCAAGAAAGCAAATCCCACAAGGTATTTGGTTGTACATTAGCATCAGCAATGAGTTTTCATTTAAATGAAAAGTCAAGGAATAGAGCTAGCTGGCCTTAAGCCCAGCTGAATCTTGGGGCTCAAATAGTTATCACACCTCAACCCTCTCTCTCTCTCTTGCTTGGGTTATTCTGTGTTGGCGCCATTCTCAGGCAGACTCTTTATGGTGGGAAAATGGTGGCCAGCAAGCATCTCCAGGTATATATCTCTGCATCTCCTGAAAAGAAGTGTGCTTCTCATTCCCATAGTTCCCCAACATCCCAGAATCATACTGCCTTGTTTGGGTCACATGCCCATCACTGATTAGGGTAGCCAGAGGACTGTGATTCACTTAGCTGAGCCTGGAACTGAGGATATGTTCTTCAAGGAAAATCGGAGTTTTGTTTCCTATGAAAGCGTAGTAAACTATGGGGCAGAAAAAAACGTTAGTTGTCTACTGCATAAGGATGAGAGGGAGAGTTAGCTAAGCAGAGTCCTACTGCCGTCGAGTCAACTCTGATTCATAGCAACCCTACAGGACAGAGTAGAACTGCCACATAGGGTTTCGAAGGCTGTAATCTTATGGAAGCAAGCTGCCACATCTTTCTTCCATGGAGTGGCTGGTGGCTTGGTACCTCAGACCTTCTGGTTAGCAGCTGAGAGCTTAACCACTGTGCCACCAGGGGTCCTCAAGGAAAAAGTGGGTGGGAAAAAGTATTCTAGACAGAGAGGACATAGCAGTGTGTGTGAGGCTATGGGGCCGGGATGAAGTGAAGGATGGCTTGTGTGGCTACAGAACAGGTTGCAAGAGGGAGACTGACATGAGATTTGGAGAAGCTGGGGTCAAATTATGTAGGCCCTGGGGGGGTCTTAGATTTCATTTTAAGAGCAAAGGGAAGATACTGGAGTTTTAAGCAAAGGAGAGACATGTTTCAAAGATCACAATATTTGAAGCTTGAGAAGTTAGAAGCATCAAAGTTCCAGTAATGGAAATTAGGATCAGAGGAGAAAAGCAGTAAGGGATAGGGAAAGAACTTGTTTTCATCTTGTTCAGAACTTCTTTTTTTAACCAGCAGGATTCCTTTTTCACAAAAAATCTTTCCCTGAGCCCCAATATGCAATACAGTTGAGAGAGGGTCAGCTCTGGTCAAAGGTGGGGAGGAGACTCTTGTATTTTTTAAATTTTACTTTGCTTTAGGTGAAGTTTAAAGCACAATTAGTTTCTCCTCAAAAAGTTCATACACAAATTGTTTTCTGACATTGGTTGCAATCTCCGCAGTGTGTCAGCACTCTTCCCCCTTTCCGTTCATCCAGTTTTCTTGTCCCTTCCTGCCTTCTTGTCTTTGCTTTTGGGCAGGTATTGATCATTTGGTCTCATATACTTGATTGAACTAAGAAGCACATTCCTCACATGTGTTATTGTTTATTTTGTAGGCCTGTCAAATCTTTAGCTTGAAAGGTAGACTTCAGGCATGGCTGCAGTTTTGAGTAAGAGTGTATGAAGTTCACAGTCTCAGGGGTTCCTCCAGTCTCTGTCAGAACAGTAAGTCTGGTCTTTTTTTGTGAATTTAAATTTTGTTCTACGTTTTTGTACCGTTCTGTCTGGGACCCTCTGTTATGATCCCTGTCAGAGTGGTCGGTGGTGGTTGCTGGGCACTATCTTGTTCTTCTGGGCTCAGGTTGGTGGAGGCTGTGGTTCATGTGGTCTGTTAGTCCTTTGGACTAATCTTTTCCTTGCGTCTTTGGTTTTCTTCATTCTCCTTTGCTCTGGATGGGATGGGACCAATATGTATCTTAGATTGCCGCTCGCAAGCTTTTAAGACCCCAGACACTACTCATGAAGGTAGGATGTAGAAATTTTCTTTATGAACTGTTATGCCAATTGACCTAGATGTCCTATGGGAAAGATAAATTTCTGACAAACTGAATCTGAGGGCCATCATGAAACAAGTGGAGATATCCATCAGGCAGTCAGAAATGCTTAATACAACATTCTTTACTTCCCATCTTAAGTCCCTCTCTAGCTGCTACACCATTTCTCTGCTCCCTTCTTTAGCAGAACTCATCAAGACAGCTGTTTAAACCCATTGTCTTTACTGCCTCACCTCTGTTCTCTCTTCAGTGCACTCATGACTGCTATCCTCAGTACTCCACAAAAATTAATCTTGTCAGGGTTGTTAATAATATCGATCTTGCCAAATCAAATGGTTAATTCTCAGTTCTCTTTTTACTTGAATTCTCAGCAACATTTAGCAAAGTTGGTCACTCTCCTTACAATATTTTATTCCTACTTCACTGTCCTCTTTTCATTCTCCTTTAGATTACTCTGCCTCTTTTCAGTCTCTAAAGTTTGGAGAAATCCAGGATTCAGTCCTTAGTACTCTTAGAAGACACTCACTCCCAAGCAATCTTATCCAGTTCTGTGGATTTAAATACATGTATTTTATGGTAAATAGTAAAAGAAAGATTGATATAAATGTGGGAGTCATCAGTATATATAAGGCTGACCTTGAAAAATAAAACTAAATTTTTTAAAAATAATTTCTTTTACTGTATATTTAACAAAAATTAAATTATAATTGCAACTACATGCTAATTCCTAGAACAAAGATTAAATCAAGTGTTGAATTTTCAAGTGGGACGATTTTCTGACATTTTAAGAGCACAATATGACAGGTCTTCACATTTGACTTTCGAAGCACAATCGTAAAAGAGGGTCATCTTTACTGCATGAGAGTCCCCAAAGCCTGTTTCAGCCTTTGAAGTACCTTGTCATGACACTTGTCAATTGTTTCTTCTCAAATTTTTACTTGGTCTCCACATTAAGCCAGGTCCTTATTTTCTTACTGTCTGTAATTTGAAAAGTTCTCCAACAAGCATTTTCATGAACTTAATAAAGGTAAAATTACTTTCCCAATTATAGATAGTACCCAACTTATGACAGGGTTCTGTTCCTACAACTGCGTCATAAGTCAATTCTGACATAAGTTGAATACCTAATTTTTTTTTGTTTTTAAGTTTTCATTATTATTGCCTATTATTATTAGTATCTTTATAAATTCAGTCTTTATTTGTCTTTAGGTGTTGGCATGAGAATGATAACATCAGCAAATTATGCACTGCAACACTGTATGGAGTACATATTACTAACAATAGGACGTAAACAAACAAAAAAAAAAACAGAACCAAAAAATGGATGGTTTTAAGTGTGGTTCATCGTAACTCAAATATGTCGTAAGCCAGGGACTGCCTGTATACTTAAATCAGAAGGATCTTAGCCTTGATCTGAAGGGCAATTTGAAGCTATCAGGGAACTTTAAAGGTATATGTATATAGTCTCCCATCTCCTCTGGCCAGGTGATTGTCCAGGGGAGGGCACCTTGCTCCAGATGAGTCAATGAGAAACCTTCCCTGAGATTTAAGAATTTGGGACCAAAGTGAGGCACAGTGTCTGTTGGGTGGTCAAACTGGAGAGGTAAACCTGGGTGATGCCAGCAGTCATGTGGTGGAAGAAGCTGATTTGAGAGGATGAAGTTGACACACAGAGAAAAGTTGAGATGAAAAAAGAAGAAAACCACATATCCTGACAGCATGTGAGTCTCTAATACCAACTGCCTGTGACCTACCACAGTGTGGTTTATCTAGGACTGTAAAGGCCTCACTTTCCCTAAATTTAAGCTGTGTTTGTCACTTGCAGACAACAACCGAGTCTTAAATAAAAGAGCACTGCTGAAATAAAAAGGGTAAAAGATGTTGGGAGAGTCACGAGAGGAGAAGAGAGCAGGCAAGGATAGAATCCAGGGAAAAGCCCTATCTGCATGAGAAGATCATGCTTTGCTTTATTTGAGTAACAAACAGTAATACTCTTTTTTTTTTTAATTATTTGATCTGCTTTCTGATTTATTTTAACCACTCAGTTAGATTAAACAAGGTAAATTTGAAATCACAAAACAGCGATTATCTTTAAAAGCTGAATGACTGGAGTACAGTTTAACAAGATTGAGATCAAAACAAATCAAAACTTAATAAAAAGCATGCTATGACATCAAATGTCCATGGTTCTTCTTTAAAATGGGTTGGTTTTAACAAGGGGAGAAGAGGTACGGGAATGTGAATAACAAAACTAAGTCCATCTCTACTTTCATTTCATTTACTCAGTTTCTATAATGGATGACTCCACTAGAACTTCTGCAAATAGAAACAGATACATACAAATAAATAATATCAAGTATAACTAAAAGCCGTCAACAAAGCAGATGACACACTGCTGAAGCTATATATTTTTACACTTCTAAAATAGTTGGGAATAGATGCTGAATGATATCATCAAACTGATAATTTGGGAGTCTGAGATGCAAGGACCTCACACTCTATATCAAAAGTTAAGATGGGCTATTAAGCTAAGCTGTCAAATTCAATTAAAAACAAAACTTTTTTACTACCATTAAAATATTGATTTTTAAATGTCCTCGGATAACACACATACTGTCTTTAGAATGGTAACATACTCACTTTCACCAGTTTTCTTTGTTGCAAACATCTTGAATGTTTGGTCCTTTGTGTTTAGTAAGAAAGACTTTCCTGGGTGGCACTGCTTTAACGGCTACTGGAGTAGCTAGGTTTGAATTGTATTTTGACAAAATCTAAAACAAAAAGCAGATTACTTTTTACCAAGTTATACAAACAACATAACAACATAAATTTGGAAGGTGTTATAAAAATTTCAAGAAAAGTCATGGGAAAGAAGTCTACGGAAAAACTGAAGATGTGGATTACTTACAGCACTATGAATTTTTTAGCAGCATATACAAGATATTCAACAGCAGTGAATAAAAGATGGATTCAAATTTAATTTGGATGTGGAGCCTTGATTTCTAAAGCTTTCTAAAATGCACTCTAAGGTTAATGGAAACAAGTAACAATGCATTCCTGAAAACAAATGAAGTCTTTACAAAGATGTTTGGGAAAATATATATAGAAAATATCAGCTATAAAGACTATAAAAGGAGAAATCTGAAATATCAGCAATATTTTTTTCATAAACAAAGACGTGATACTTGAAATACAAGGTTTCCTTTCTTTCCTACAGAAAAAGGAGAGAAGAGTCACCCAAAGGGAAGTGGAAATAATACAACTATAAAGAGAGAAAAGGCTCTTTCCTCACCCAGTTTACTATAACTCCCAGGAAAGCAGAAAATACACAGAAAAAAAGATAACAAACATTTAAACAATATCTTAGGATGAGTCAGTTCTAACGGCATTTGGGTATTTTCCCAAGTGGCTTTATCCTTCTCATGGCTTTCCATAAGCTAGGAGGATTTCTAGAATGTTTTTTAGGAATTCCACTTGCCTGAGTAATGATTTCCAGACACCGTGACTTCTGTTAAAGGGGAGCTCAAAGAATCAGACCGGTTATTTAGCAGAGTTAACAACTGTTCTAAATTCATAGTACACTAGTGGTAAATGGGACACCCTGGTGGCGTAGTGGTTAAGTGCTATGGCTGCTAACCAAAAGGTCGGCAGTTCGAATCCACCAGGCGCTCCTTGGAAACTCCATGGGGCAGTTCTACTCTGTCCTATAGGATCGCTATGACTTGGAATCGACTCAACGGCAACGGGGTTTTTTCTAACGGGGTTAGTGGTAAATGAGGTTGCACTAAAGAACCAGAGGTTCTAATAACATAAATCAGTATTTCTCAAACTGAGGTCTCCAAGAAGTCTCAAGTTCAAGAAATGCTGATTAAGTTATTCATGATACTCCGTTCTGGAGAATGGTAAGGTAAATGACATTTCTGCCGTTTCTAGCAATACCTCCAATGGAACAATTGTCAGTATGGTGACCACAGCTGAACACCTATTAGAAAATGTTGTAAGAACAGAGTTCAGACCATGAAGTTAAAGACAAAGAGAAAAAATTCTGTGAGGCAAAGTATAACTAAAAACATGATAAAATAACTAGTTTGTGCTTTTCTGAGAAGAGCCTTAGCCAGGTCGTCTTAAAAAGGCCTCACGGAGCCCAGAATTTAGATTTTCTTGATACCTAAATCAGCACATTAACCAGATGGTAAATAAGACAGCTTATATGCAGTTTCAGTTCTTTAATGTAAATCTCTAATTTTTAAAAGACTATATCAGAAAAAGAAAAAAGAAAATCTCCTGGAACAATAAACTGGAAAATATCTTCTGGAATTGTAGTTACTTCTGGCGGTGTAGGTGTTCTGAGCAGATTCTCATAAGAAGAAATCTTAGGAGAAGAGGGATCTGCAAGATTCTCAAAGCAATCCCTTGAATTTAAAACTAATGAAGTACAATCTTTCCTTTCCAAATCATTTGTTGAATTCTTTGTTTTTGATAATGGATAATCTGTGGGTACCTATTGAATAAAAATAAATCACTATATTATGGTAGTTTAAAATAATGTAGCAAATAAAAGTATACCTTCAATTGTTAGTTCTGTTTGGGTCTCTAAATAGGTCCAAAAATGCCACCTCTCTTCCCTGAGTTTTAAACAAACTTGAGAAAACAGTGAAATAGCATATGGAGACCAAAATACCAATTAATTACTAATAAAGTCTAAGTTAGAGCTTAACATAGAACTAAATGGACTTGTCAACTGAACCCAAGATTTAAACAGATTCACCCACCCAGTCTCATGCAACACTAAACTGGGCCAAATAAGAGTCATAGCATTGATGAACAAAAGTGTTACCACATGCCTTCAGCAGGCAGGCCCATTTCCACAAGGAAAGCGCACTTAGCGTGCATTTTAGTTCACACTAAATTTACCAATAAATAAGTCACTCCATCTCCCTAGAGTCAGAGGAATAGAGGGAGGGAGAGAGGCTAGAAATATGACATCAGTAGAGTACCTGTCACATGAAAGGGAACATCAGGAATGTATTAAGTATAAATGGCAAGTATCAGCAGGCAGATAACCTGATACTTCAATTGATAATACAACATTATGTTTGTCCATTGTGGAGCCCTGGTGGCACAATGGTTAAGGGCTACAGATGCTCACCAAAAGGTCGGCAGTTTGAATCCACCAGCCGCTCCTTGGAAACCATATAGGCAGTTCTACTCTGTCCTATAGGGTCACTATGAGTCAGAATCGACTCTATGGCAACGGGCTTGGTCTTTTTTTCCTTTTAAATAGCTGTGTTGTATAATACAGTAGCCACTAGCCATATGGACTATTTCAATTTAATTTTAAATTAAATAAAATTTTAAAAAAATTAAGTTTCTCTGATGCACATTTCAAGTACTCGATAGCTACATGTGGCTAGTGGCAACAACAATGGACAGCACAGATTATACAAAATATCCACTACCGTAGAAAGTTCTATTGGACAACCCTGGTCTACAGCTGTATGAAGTGTTCATACTGACTTTGAAAAGGGGTAAGGTTCTGATTATAGTAAATTTGTTCATTGGGAAAATTTTGGGGAAAAAGGCATAAAAACCACCCATTAAATCTATCACCCAGAGATAACCACATTTTACTGCGTTTCAACCCATTCCTTTTCCTTAAACTAAAATGTGCATGTGTGTATAACCATACATGTATATAATCATACATACACACATGATTGTACATACATACACATATACACTTACTCACATAAACATAAAATTGAGTTGATATTATAGTTAAAGTTTTATATACTCTAAGGATATTGTTGATGTGTTGTGAGATTGTGAACCATTGTCATAGGGCAACATTTGTAGTAACTGTTAAATGAGAAACTATTTTGTTCTGTAAGCCTTCATCTTAAGTGAGAATAACAG
>NW_004444146.1:1904851-1905998 GCF_000243295.1 Trichechus manatus latirostris | reverse complement strand
ATGGTGTATCTTTGGCTATGTGTATTTTCACCAAAAAAAAAAAGAGGTTGAGAAGTTAGAGGGTTGATATGTTGTGGGGTTGTTAACCAATGTCATAAAATAACATGTGTACTTCCGTTTCATGAGAAACTATTTGTTCTGTAAGCCTTCACCTGAAGTACGATAAAAAAAAAAATAAAGAAAAAATTTAAAAAAAAAAGTTTTATATACTCTTTTTGAAAAACAAAACGTATGAGCATTTTTCTATATTATTAAATGTTTTTTGGAAGCATTCTTTTTATATATTTTCAGAACAAATGATAGTTATATAACACGCTAGATCTTACGAATATACCTTAATGTATTTCACTACTCCTATCACTTGACTTTCAAATTAATTTCAATGTTTTGCTCTTATTAAATAATGCTATTAAAAAAACTTCATTGTACATAAATCTTTGTCCCAATTTACCTTAGAATTTCTGAGACATGGTTGTTGTGTGTGCCATCTAGTAGATCATGACTCATAGCAACCCTACAGGACAGAGCAGAACTGCTCCACAGGGTTTCCTAGGCTGTAATCTCTATGGAGCAGATTGCCAGGTCTTTTCTCCCATGGAGCAGCTGCTGGGTTCAAACCACTGACCTTTCAGTTAGCAGACGAGTTTCTAACCATTGCACCACCAGGGATCCTTCAAGACATGGTTAAAAGGTATAAAAAAAGTTTTAAAGCCATTGCTATATTCTGCTAAATTACTCTCCAGAAATGTATGGTAAATACATTCTTATAAGCTGTACTAGTTTAAGTTTTTCTGAACAGACTTGTTTCAGAGTCTGGAAGTAGTAGTGTTTCTGAAGGATTAGAGTTTTCAGTTTTATGGAAACTTACCAAAGCTGTACTGTTCTTTGTAGAAGGAAGTTTCAAACCAGGGGTGCAGAATGTAGGTGCCAAGGGTGAATTTATATACTCAGCATCTAGAAGACATACGAAAATAAAGTTGAAATAAAGATTTGTTATATAAGATTTGTCAATATAATTTGTGTATTTTTTTTTTTCTGTTTATTTTTTTAATTGTACTTCAGGTGAAGGCTTACAGAACAAATAGTTTCTCATGAAACAGTAGTACACATATTGTTTTATGACATTGGTTAACAACCCCACATGTCA
>NW_004444146.1:1897680-1903306 GCF_000243295.1 Trichechus manatus latirostris | reverse complement strand
ATCCAGTTTTGCCAGCACCATTTGTTAAAAAGACTGTCTTTTCCCCATTTGATGGACTTTGGGCCCTTGTCGAAGATCAGGTGACCGTAGGTGTATGGATTTACATCTGGGTTCTCAATTCTGTTCCATTGGTCAATGTATCTGTCGTTGTACCACGTGTACTTTATTTTTAATGACTTAAAAAAAAATGATAACTATAGTGTGTGCTTGACTAGACAGGAAAAAACAACACTGTCATTATTCACATATATTAGTATTATTAGCACTAACATTAGCACTCATAAAAGCTCAACAAGATTCTAAGGTACAAGATCAATATACAAAAATGAACGGTTCTTACATAAGAGTAATGAGTAATAAAAAATTGGAAAAAGACATCATTTATCACAATAGCAAGATACATACTAAAAGAAGCCACCTACAAATAAATCTATTAAAAACTGTGCAAGATATTAATGGAGAAGAGTATCAATCTTCTGAAGAAGAAGAAGAAGGAGGAAGAGCCAGCCACTTGACCTCCAAAATATCAGGACTTACTCTAAAACTAGTAATTACAAAGAGTGGATCACTGGCCAGGAACTAAAAAATGGACTATTAGAACAAACCAGAAAACCTGGGAATAGACTCAAGCATACAGAGATATTTGATATCTATAACACAGAATATTATCAAAACATCCTAAAAAAAAAAAAAAAAAAACTGAAGAGAAGAAGCAAACGTGTTAGAAAAATGATCTAACTGGCAAAATTTATTAGGTCTAAAAACCACCAAGTGTTGGAAAACTTACGGAAAAACAGGAACTCAAACACTGCCGCTAAGAATATAAATCAGAACAGCTACCCAGAAGTGGCAATTCAGCATTTCTAAAATAAGTGATGATGTGCATACCCTTTGACCTAGAAATTCCACTCCTAGATGTTTACCTAGAGAAACACGTGACAAAAGGATACTTTTATTAGAGCATTGCCTATAATAATAAAAAATAAAAAACAACTTAATTATCTGTCATGGACTGAACCATGTCCCCCCAAAAAATATGCTGATGTCCTAACTAACCCCTGGTACCTGTGAATGTGACTTGTTTGGAAATAGGGTCTTTTGAAGATGTTATCAGTTATAACATAACCCAGAGTAAGGGGGGTCCTAGTCCAATAAAAGACACAGAGACGCACAGAGACAAGGGAGTTATGCTGCAGTTACAAGCCAAGGAACACTTGGGGCTACCAGAAGTCAAGAGAGACAAGAAAGGATCTTCCTGTAGAGCCTTCAGAGAAAATATGGCCCTGCCGACACCCTGAATTTGGACTCCTAGCCTCCAGAACTGTCAGACAGTAAGTTTCTGTTCTTATATGCCACTCAACTTGTGGTACTTTGTTATGGCAGCCCTAGGAAACCAATACAATATCCCTTAATGAGAAGAACGAATATAACATGGTTTATTCATAAAATAGAATACCATACAGCAGTTAATATGGATGACCTGCATGGATAAACAGAAAAAAAAAATACTATTGAGTGAAAAGAGTTAGTTAGAAAAGAATATGAATTGGATGCTGCCACTTACACAGAATTTTAAAACACAACACAACTATACCCTAGATCCAGGGACTAAAATATATCTGCCACACTGGCTCCAGGGGCTAAAGGTACAGAGTCTTTGGAAAAATAATTAAAAACCAGAAGATCAAGTCCATATAAGTGTAGAGTTGTGGGTTCTGAATTCAGCCTACATGTCCAGTACAGGTATCCTGAGCCAAGCAGTTAACTGAAAAACTTGCCTGAAATTGGTGAAACCCATAGGACATTAGCTGGGGCAGGCATGAAACTGCCCTCTAAGGACTATGTGGCAGTCCAACACAAACAAAACTTCCCTTGAAAACAATTTCCTTTGACAATGAGTTCAGTTCAAAATTAAAAGTATATGATATGAGGAAACCACCTACCAAGAGAGAATCAACAGCAATAAACAAGACAATAAACATCTTAGAGTCTTTCAGATATATGTTTTAAATGTTCAAACAGATAAATGGAGGCACAGGACTCTTAAGGCAAGAGAAGGATATTACGGAAGGAGAAAAAAAGCGAAGAGTCACATTTGAAAGAAAAAACTATAAAAGAGAAAAATGTAGTCTCTAGAGCAAAAATTCAATTGCTAAATTAAAATAATTTAGACTCAGTATAAGAGAAAAATAGACAATTGTAAGAAATATGAAGCTAAAGCACAAAGCAGCATATAGAAATAAAATATGAAAGGGAATTTAAGAGACCCTGGAGACAGAATGACAAATTCTAAAATATATCTTAGGGGAATTTCAGTGGAAAAAATTAAAGAGCTAGAAGAAAGGTATTATTATTAAACAAATAAAGTCAGAGTGTTTTCCAGAATTGATGACATGAGTCCTTAGTTTGAAAAATTATACCAAATTCTAAACATAAGTAAAAACACACATATATATAGATAAATGCTAAGTTATATTCAACAATGAAAGTGAAACAAGAGAGGTGTTTCAAGACATACAAAACTACAAATTACCTCTCATAACTAGAAATAATGTATCTGAAAAAAAGACTAAAGGATGCACTTCACAAGAAGAAAACTGAACTCAGAAGGAATGAGTGAGATATAAGAAGTAATGATAAACATAGAAATTGGTCAACAAATTACTAAATGTTAATAAGTATGGACTATAAAAATCGTAATAGTGGCACTTTTGTGGGATTAAAACAGGGTCAAGCTAAAATACAAGAGCAGCTCTCTTAACAAACCTCCATTTAACCAAATTACTGCCACTGGATAAACCTAAGCTCTCCATTCCCTCCATAAAATGTACTGCCTGTGGTACTGGTACTGCCTGTGGTACACTGAATGATTTGAGTTAGTAAGCTATTCTTAAGAAATTCTTCCCACTTTCAGAAGTCATGTTGTTGTTGTGTGCCATCAAGTCCATTCCAACTCATAGGGACCTTATAGGATACAGTAGGGTTTCCAAAGCTGTAATCTTTATGGAAGCAGATTGCCACAACTTTCTCCCATGGAGTGGCTGGTGGGTTTGAACCACCAACCTTTCGGTTAGCAGCCAAGCTCTTAACCCACTGCACCACCAGGGCTCCTTCTCAGAAGTCAGGAAGATACGCTTCTACATCATCTTCTAAAAAGTTTATAATCCGTTGGGAATCGATTTCAGAGTATGGTGTGAAGTGGTGGTCAAATTTCCTGTGTTTTTTTTTTTTTTAAATAAGCTACTCTTTAATATTATCATGCTTTTTTTTTTTTTATAAGCTGAGGTATAAGCTTACTATAAGTGAGTTGTAATTTTTTTCAGTCAATGAAATTAGTAAAAAAGGAATTTTTATCTGAAACATATGTCAAAAACTTTGAAAAGACCTGATAAAGTTAAAAAAAAAAATTGCCGACACATTTGGTGTAGATAAGACAATTATTAAAAAATTACTCAAAAAATAATAAAATTCTAGGATTTTGCATTTGATATTTTCATGAAAACCAGTGTTTTCATGTTTGCTAAGGAAAAATGATGTAGAACTCTAATCCACAGACTCAAACAAAACTAAGGGAGTAAAAAGTACTGTTGGCTCTACATCAAAATATTGGTGAACAAATAGATATTTCTATGTTTTAAGTTAAAATGTTAGAAATAAACAACATGACAAACACTGAACATAATCAGGAAGGGTATTCAAAATATACCAGAAAATTATATCCTTCTCTTGTACAAAATCAATCGGAACCTGAATAATAATGTAATTCAAGAAATATATGTATGATACAAATTGAGAAGATGAAGAAGGCTAAGGAGACAGAGCCATTTTTGTACAAAGACAGTCTGGAAAGAGTATAGTTGAGAAGTAGTTTGATTTTTATACTTACCATTTTTTTCCAACTGCTGGATTATGGAGCCAGGAGACGCAAAGATATTATCATTGGTCATTGGTTCTGTTTCTATGGTTTCTTCACTGGCATGATTCATAGGGTAACTGTAAGGTAAAAAAAATAGTTAATATTAAACCTCTGGGAAAAAAAATAATTTTACTATATCTCATCAAGTCTGAACTAATGTTAAATTATGCTTTGTGGAACAGAAGTACCAAAGAACAATTCTTTTTTTTTTTTTTTTTAATACCCATGACTCAAAAGAGATTGAAAAGAACCATGTTCTATTGATGCTCTTGACTTAGAATCTGGCATTTTTTAAGACTAAAAACACTGATCCTGTCATCTTATTAAAGTTGTCCTAGACAATTACTCAGATCTCTGGAATACTGTTACAAGCAGGAGTATCACTGAATACTACAAGATGGTTCAGGATTGATTTTCACTTAGAACGTTTCCAATTTTAAATTGGGACATGTTGAACCATGCTGTCCTGTATAAACACTTAAAAAAAAAAAAAAAAGTGAGTGTAAGATATGGCACACATACAAAAGAATGTATATATAGTATGAAAACTTTAAGAATAATAAAATTAACACATATTTGTCCACTATCATGCTTATGAAATAAAATACCACCCGTACCTTTGTCTTCCTGTATGGAACCTTCCCAACTAGGTGTCCTCTCTACCTCTTAGGGGGTAATCCTTCCGCAGATTTGCTGGGTACTTTAACTAATCTACGTACTCTTAAACAATTGATTTTTTACATGTTTTTAAACTTCATATAAATGAACTCACAGCGTTATATAGATATCATTGCACACTTTTTGATTATTTCTCTTGAATTCATTTGTATAAGTAAAATTTCATAAAGGCTTTCGTATACATTGCCAATCTGCCCTACAGAAAGATTCACCAATGCCCACTAGCATTATAAACAATTTATTTTCCCACATCCTCATCAACACTGCTTATTGCCCATCTTTTCTGATATTATTTCTTTTAATATTAATAAACTCTTTAAAACCTGAAAATTGAACACATGCATCTGGATAGGCGAAAAATAAAATCTCATTTTTTACTTCAATTTATTACTTGTGAGGTTAAATGTGTGATCATATGCTTACTGGCAATTTGTTCATTTTAAAAATTGGAGTGTTTATCTTTAATTGTTATTGTTGTTATTAGGTGCCGTCGAGTCGATTCTGAATCATAGTGACCCCACAGAACAGAGCAGAACTGCCCCATGGGGTTTCCAAGGAGCGGCTAGTGGATTCAAACTGCCAACCGTTTGGTTAACAGCCATAGCTCTAAACCACTGTGCCACCAGGGCTCCTGTCTTTCATTAATCAACTTAAAAAATGAGTTTTTCTGAAGAAAGAGATAGACAGCTCCACAATAGTGGTAAGAGACTTAAACACACCACTTTTGGTGAAGGACAGAAAATCCAGAAAGAGGTTCAACAAAGACACGGAACAGCTAAATGCTATAATCAACCAACTTGATCTCACAGACATATACCGAATACTCCGCCCAACAGCAGCCAGCATACTTTCTTTTCCAACGCACATGGAACATTCTCCAGAACAGACGACATATTAGGTCATAAAGCAAGCCTTAACAAAATCCAACACATCGAAATATTACAAAGCATCTTTTCTGACAATAAAGCCATAAAAGTAGAACTCAACAACAGAAAAAGGAAAAAAAATCAAACACATGGAAACTGAACAACA
>NW_004444146.1:1815832-1886327 GCF_000243295.1 Trichechus manatus latirostris | reverse complement strand
AAGCATTCCCCTTGAGAATGGGAATCAGACAAGAATGCCCTTTTATCACCACTCTTATTCAACATTGTGCTGGTGGTCCTAGCCACAGCAATTAGGCTAGAAAAAGAAATAAAGAGCATCCAAATTGGTAGGGAAGAAGTCAAAGTATCTCTATTTGCAGATGATATGATCTTATACACAGAAAACCCAAAAAATCCACAAGAAAACTACTGGAACTAATAGAAGATTTCAGCGAAGTTTCAGGTTACAAGATAAACATATAAAAATCAGTTGGATTCCTTTACACCAACAAAGAGAACCTCGAAGAGGAAATCATCAAATCATTACATTTACAATAGCCCCCAAGAAGATAAAAAACTTAGGAATAAATCTAACCAGAGATGTAAAAGATCTATACAATGAAAACTACGAGACACTACTGCAAGGAACCAGAAGAGACCTGCCTAAGTGGAAAAACATACCTTGCTCATGGATAGACAGACTCAACATAGTGAAAATGTCAATTCTACCCAAAGCGATGTACACATACAATGCAATCCTGAGCCAAATTCCACCAGCATTTTTTAATGAGATGGAGAAATAAAGTCACCAACTTCATATGGAAAGGGAAGAGGCCCCGAATAAGTAAAGTATTACTCAAGAAGAAAAACAAAGTGGGAGTCCTCACACTACCTGATTTTAGAACCTATTATACAGCCACAATAGTCAAAAAAATGCGTTTTTAAGATACATATCAACAAACTTGAAATTGTCTACTGTCAATCTAGTTAATGTGAGACAATTAAATGCCTTTCTTGCTTAAAAAAAAAAAGATATATACAGTATAATGCATGTAATATATATAATATAAATCCACACATATTTGTTTTATCACATTATAAAAACTTTCTGCTTTGTTGTTTTGTTCTTTATTTCAGTGGTTTAGATTTTGTATGTAGTTAAATCTTATCTGTTTTCTTCACTATGATTCTGATTTCTGACTTTGATGTCATGCCGTAATTTAACTAGTTCTCTACGGTGGGATATTTTAGCTTTCAATTTTCCCCTATTATAAATAAGGCTACACTGAATACTACTGTGCCAAAATGTTCAGTGTTCCTAGAAATGGAATGAGTATGTAAACGTTTTGAACATTAAAAAATCAGCCCTTTTCATAAAACATTCCCAAGAGCAGCAGATGAACCTATCCATCTCATTGTACTCTTATAGCAGCTAAAACAAACATAGCTGTGCATTATTTTAATAGACAAAAATTTTGTTTATCGTTAGTAGTCATTCATATTTAATTTCTGTGAGTTGTCCACACATGCCCATAGCCTAGTAAGCTTTTGGATGTTAGTGTTTTCTTACTAATACGTGTATAACAGCTATTGTAATGATACTTCGTCATATTTGTTACAAGTACTTTCTTGATTTTTTTAAAAAGTTTTACTTTTACTGGAACATAATACAGTCGCCCCTCGGTATCCATGGGGGATTGGTTCCAGGACCCCCATATCTGCAGATGCTCAACTCACTTAGATAATATGGCATAGCATTTGCATATAACCTAAGCACATCCTTCTGCATACTTTAAATCATCTCTAGATTACTTATACTGCCTAATACAATGTAAATGCTATGCAAATAGTTGTTACGCTGTATTGTTTAGGAAATAATGACAAGAAAAAAGATGAAATGGCAGGAGGCTACAGATGGGTATACATGCATTGTGCCCCTCAGCACCACCCCACCCCACCCCACCTGCATGTCTTGCACTTCAGCCAGAGAATGAGCCTCACCTCCATGTCCCAGCCTGCGCCAAGGCCCTGGCCCTGCGCAGCATGCTGCTTCCTACCCTGCAGAGAGCTGCCTAGCCCATGCCCTGCAAAAAAGGAACACTAGGAGGTAAAGGCCTGAGGACTGTGGGGAGCCAGACTCCTGCAGGCAAGGGCGAAGTAACCAGTAAGCAGGTATGCATGCTGTCATGGATTGAAGTGTGTCCCTCAAAAATATGTCAACTTGGCTGGGTCATGATTCCCAGTATTGTATGACTGTCTACCATTTTGTCATTTGATGTGATTTCCCTGTATGTTGTAAATTCTATCACTATGATGTAATAAAGATGGATTAGCGGCAGTTACATTGATGAGGTCTTTAAGATTAGATAATGTCTTAAGCCAATCTCTTTTGAGATATAAAAGAGAGAAGTGAGCAGAGAGACATGGGAACCTCATACCACCAAGAAAGCAGTGCTAGGAGTAAAGCGTGTCCTTTGGACCTGAGGTTCCTACACAGAGAAGCTCCTAGACCAAGGAAGACTGATGACACGGACCTTCCTCCAGAGCCGACAGACAAAGCCTTCTCCTGGAGCTGACGCACTGAATTTGGACTTGTAGCCTAGTAGACTGAGACAATAAATTTCTCTTTGTTAAAGCCACCCACTTGTGGTATTTCTGTTATAGCAGCGCTAGATGACCAAGACACATTGGGCTTACCTGTGTTTACTTACTAATCTGTAATGAACAATTTCACATGGGTTTCAACACATTAAAGATGTGAAAAACAGGTGAGATTGTTCACTACAGATAAGGGAGTACACACAAGTAAATCTGTGCATTACTTTGCATATTAGGTAATCTGACCCTGCCAGCAGGCCACCCTGAATACGTGGCACGCCAGGACCATGGGTAACTGAAACTATGGAAAGCAAAACCACAGTAACTGGGGACTGCTGTACTTTTGATCCGTGGTTGGTTGAGTCCACGAATGCAGAACCCACATAGGGAGGGCCAATTGTAATCACTTTTGGTTTCTATATATTTGCTCATTTCATATAAGTGGTATCATATAGTATTTGTCCTTTTATGTCTGACTTATTTCGCTCAGCATAATGCCCTCAAGGTTCATCCATGTTGTGGCATGCACCAGCACTTCTTTCCTCTTTATGGCTGAGTAATACTCTATTGGGTTTGTTTCTTTTTTATGTTTTATATTTTTTTGTGTTCCATTCTATAATACTGAATGGAATGACTGAGTATTGTTAAGATGTCATGTCAAATTAATTTATAGGTTTTATACAATTACAAATACACCTACTCCTCACTTATGGACTATCTCGTTATCCCACATTTCGTATTTACAACAATAGTAAAAAATCTACTATCTGACTATTTTGTGCATTAATAATTTCCTACGTACTTGTTTTCATTGTTTAAATGGATAACTCATCTACATTTTCTTCTATTTTTAAATGGTTTGTTTAAACATTTATCTTTTTTAACTACCTGCAATTTATTTTGACATGGGACAAAGATTATTTTTTTCAAACAGTTCACCAATTATCCCAGCATAATTTATTGAATAATTTTTACTTCAAAAACAACTTCAAACTTCAAACCAAAACACAAACCTGTTGCCGTTAAGTCCATTCCAACTAATGGTGACTCCATGTTTCAGAGTAGAACTGTGCTCCAGAGTTTTCAAGGCTGTCACCTTTCAGGAGCAGATCAACAAACCTTTCTTCAGAGGCTCCTCTGGGTAGGTTCAAACTGCCAATCTTTCAGTTAGTAGTCAAGTGCCTAACTGTCTGCACCACCCAGGGACTCCACAAAAACCAGCTGCCATCAAGTCGGTTCAGACTCATACAACCCCATGTGTGTCTGAGTAGAGTTGTGTGCCATAGGATTTTCAATGGGCTGATTTCTCAGAAGTAGATCGCAAGGCCTTTCTTCCAAAGCACCTCTGGGTAGACACAAACTCTAACATTTTGGTCAGCAGCAAAGCATGTTAACTCTTTGTACCACCTTACATTCCTATATAAATTAGAGTCTGTTTCTGTGCTATTCTGTTTCAATGATACATGCCAGTTTTGTGCTGTTTGACTTACTGTATGTAGCTTTATATATTTTAATATGTAATACATCAATACCACTCATTGCTGTTATTCCTCAATCCTTTTTTTTAAGCTATCCTCATGTTTTATTCTTCCAAACAAATTTTAGTCATTTTGTCAGATATCTTTCTCCATCTTAAAAGAAAAATTCTATGGAGCCTTTGTATTGTATGAAACCTATAAATTAATTTTATAGACAACAATATTCAGTCATCCTATTCAGAAATATAATATCTTTTTTCATCCTAATTACCCCTTTATATAACTCTGAAATATTTTATGGTCTTCATCATATAGGTCTTTCACTTATGACTGGATGGGTATTATCATTTTCTTTTTGTAGAAATTTTGAATGTTTTTTTTTTTATAATATCTACCAACTATTAACGAAATATAGGAGAACATATTATTTTAAATAGCTATTTTATATAACTATATAAAAAAACCCTATATCTGCCTCTTTTTTGAGCTTTTATTATTTCGAAGAGTTTTTTACCTGATATTCTTGACTTGTCTAGAAACACAACAGAAATACTTACTTCTGTTTCATATCTCATTACATATGCCAGACCATCAAGAATGATGTTGGTGACAGCAAACTTCACTATTAAGTTAGGTACTGGTATTCTTTAGCACGTTAGGGAAGTACCCAAACATTTTAAATCAAGAATGAGGTCAAATTTTATAGAATTCCTTATTGGCATCTATTGAGATTATCCTACTTTTTTTATTTCCCTTATCGAATCATAGAAATAGTGTTATCATATGAGTTCCCAAATATTAAACTATGCTTGCATTCCTGGGATAAGCTTAACTTGGAAGTTATTCATTATACTTTTAATATTCTGGTGAATTCCATTTGTGAGTATATTAATTAGGACTTTTACATCTGTATTCATAAAGTAGATGGGGCAATAGTTTTCTTTTGGGTGCTTTGTCAGGTTTTATCATGGCTATATCAATTTCATAAGCTAAACTGAAGAGTTTTCTTTTTCTAGCTTTAGAAAAAAGAAACTTTTTATAAAACATGGAACTTATATGTTCTGTGAAGTTATGAAAGCATTCATTCAGGAAAGTAATGGGCATAGAGCTTTTCAGGACTAGCTCTTTGATAACTTTTTGTTTTCTTCTTTGATTATTGGGTCTATTCAAACTTTCTACATCAATTTTGATCATTTGTACTGTTCTTCAAAAAATTTTCATGTATTTGAAGATTTCAAATTTCCCAGCACTACACCTTATAGTAGTTTCTCATAGTTTAAGAAATAAAAATATATAGCCCTTAGTTCCTAATTTTGTCATTTGCATTTGTTTAAATAAGAACCAGTTCTTAGATTTATCTACCCTTCTAAAAATTTTTTGTAACGACATTTTGTTTTATCTTTAGTGTTTCTTCCCTTCTATTTCCCCCAGAATTGTTGGGTTTTTTTTTTTTTCATTTTTTGACTTGAAGGTTTATTTTCCTTCTTTAGTAATGAAATTTCTTAACAATATGGATTTAACTTTAGGTATTGCTTGGCTATATTGATATGTGGTAATTTCATTTTCATTGTAACTCTTATGGTTTTAATTATCATTTCCAAGCTAATCACCCCCAAAGCTTTTTGGTCTCATCTCTGAGCTTCAAATTCATATTAAAATACCTGAGCTTACAAAGCAACTCAAAATGCCTAAGGTTAACTCAAAACTAACTTGTCTAAAGTAAACACTGAAACCCTGGTGGCACAGTGGTTAAGAGCTACAGCTGCTAACCAAAAGGTCGGCAGTTCGAATCCACCAGGCACTCCTTGGGAACCATATGGGGCAGTTCTACTCCGTCCTATGGGGTCGCTATGAGTCAGAATCAACTTGACGGCAACAGGTTTTTAAAGTAAACACCTCACTTTTATCCCAAGCTGCAGGTATTCCTATCTTTTTGTTTTCCCTAGCATCGTCTCAGGCAAGCAAACAGAAATCTGGGATTTATCCTTGATATCCCTTTCTTCCTAAGTCTCCATGACAAATCAATTGTAAGTTCTCACTAATTTTACCCCCTCTTCTCTATCACTACAAATATCTTTTTTTTCAGATCCTTATCACTCTTGCTATGGGCTCCTAACCCAAAGAAACCAAGAGCTTACAATTTACTGGTATAATTGTTGATTCAGGGAGATTTGAAAGGAAAGATATAGTCTGAAACATTGTATTTCTTCTAGGAAAAATCAATAAATGCAAAATATTTAGAAAGTTAGATAAAATGTGTCTTTTTCATAAGGTATCATGCAAGAGCCTTAAGAAAGCTGCTTACCTTTTATTATTTTTCACATGTTTAAGCCCCACTGTATAATCTTCATTTAAATATGTATATTCAGAGATACCAAAGTGTTCTAATTTAGGAGTCATACACTCAAAATCATCCATCTTTAGTGCACACTTTGGAGTTTTCAGTACTGTAGTTGGTGACTGTTTGGTAGGTGGAGAGAAAATTGTTAGCTCTTCCTTACAGTTATTTACTTCTTGTGGATGATTTGGCAGAGTTTGGGATATCATGTACCGCTCAAGTCCAAAATCTGAAAGTTGTGGACTGCGTGGAGGTATCTCAGAAATAAAACTGCTTGGAACAGTAAAATCAGACAGATCATCCTTCTTATCAGGCTTTTGAAGATTATCACATTTAGCCAATTCGGGTTTAGAGTTAATGATTTCATGTTCATCCACTAAGGGGAAAAATCAAAGAGAAAACATTCTGGTCATATATCAAAACACAAAATCTCATGTACCTGAATCCACTAAAACCACAAAAAATAGCTCCATTTGAAATTTCCCAAATCAGTAAAAATCCTAATTCTCTCCTTGGTTTCTAAATATTTTATTTTAATTGCCCATTAGGTAAATTTCTAACATTAGGTAAACTTCTCTTGTCCACCCGTATCCCATGTTGATGATACGCTGGAGCAGGGAAGTAAAAAAAGTGTTAAAAGTTGAAAAATTAGTATCTTGAAACAAAAGTCCAATTTCCTTACTTCCTCAGAGTTAATGTAATTTACAACAGTCTTTCTTAATACCATGTAGATGACATTAATTACAGTGTGGAGTTAACTGTGTTCTAGATTTAATACAAAATATACTAGTATTATTTTAGATTTTTGCCTTTCAGATGATTAAATTAGAAACGAAAAACTGCTCTACAAAGATAAATTTTTTCCCTGAGTTCAGTCTGGAACAATCTATATCAAAAGCCTGGTTGAGAAAAACAATGGAAGCGCATTTGAAAGATATGTAGTTTCGTAACCATTAATAGGTTTTACACTTTGATTTCTTGGGTTTTGGCCCTTAGAAGAGCTACTGATTCACTGAGTTCTGTTGTGGTATTGTGCTTTCTGTTAATTCTGAAGATGCTACAAAACTACCCAAATTCTACTGTTGTTATTTATCACAGGACTGTCAGTGATAAAATAAAATAAAATTATTACCATTATCCTACCCTTAAAAAAAAAAAAACCACTGCTGTTGAGTTGATTCCAACTCATGGCGACCCCATGTGTCATAGAGTAGAACCAATCCATAGGGTTTCCTTGGCTTTAATCTTTATGGGAGCAGATAGATCACCAGGCCCTTCTTCCATGGTATTCCTAGGTGGGTTCAAGCTACCAACCTTTACGTTAGTAGTCGAGTGCAAACCGTTTGCGCCACCTAGGGATCTTCACGACCCATGTTGTTGTTTGCCGTCTAGTCAATTCCAACTCATAGCAACCCTATAGGACAGAGTAGAACTGCCCCATAGTGTTTCCTAGGCTGAAATCTTTATGGGAGCAGATTGCCAAGTCTTTTCCCCTGTGGAATGGCTGGTGGGTTCAGGGGTTATTATTATCCCCATTTTTACAAGTGAGGAAAAAGCAATTTAAAGAAATTATCCAAGGTCACACAGGTAGTGCAGCCAGAATTTGAATTAATGGCTCTGTCACATCAAAGCCAACTGCCTTCTTTCTATTATACCATATGGACTATTTAGTATATGTTCTTAATAACATTTCTGCATACACATCCCCAATGAATATTTGTTTAATTAATGTTTTATTTATGTACAGAGATCATTCTTTTTTTTTTTTTTTTAAAGTAAAAAGAAAGTTTTATTTGGCATATATTCAAAAGGACAAAAGTGGGAAGAGGACAAGCATGCTGCCACAGCCATGTCTGCCCGAGTCCAAAGAATATCACAGAATAGGCAAGAATGGGAAAATGGACAAGCATGCTGCCACAGCCATGTCTGCCTGAATCCAAAGAACAGTTACAGAGCCATCAGTATATATCAACATCACAAAATGGGTAGAATCATTGAAAGCATCACTTTTTCACTGATTGGCTAGAAATTATAATCTTACATTTTGAATCATCTTTGTTAACCATCATTGGTACTGGTTTCAGTTACGAAAGTCAGGAGGGTCTTCACTGGTCCAACAAATTTCTATTCACTAAATGCTAATAGAAAAAGATAAGAGTGGAAAGTCTTTGGTGTTCTGTTTGATGGGCTTTTGTGAAAACTTCCTTAAGATGTTTTCCAAGATTATCTTAGCTATTGTCTTTATACCTCAGGGCCCAGTTGATGTGTCCTTGTGAATCCTTGTGAGCCCTTGTGAGCCCAGCTTCAGCTGGGTCACATTCTGTATGCTCAAGGAGACGGAATAATAACTCCAATATTATTTCCTAAATCAGTCCCTCCTTTTGATCGGAGATTGGAGATAACACATCGATGATCAATACCTGGACTTAGTCGAGCCCCTAGATGGCGGCCATTGCAGGCTGTTTAAACTCATGGTGCTGGTTTTCCACCGGATACCATCTGGTTCTTCACCAGGTTATAAAGTAAGAGCGATGTTACAGAGCTCATTCTTGTAATAGAAGTGAATACACTGAAGCATATTGAAACTAATCATTCATAACTACAGGCACAACAGTAACAACAATATTTAACAATGGGTGACTGTTACATGCCAGGCACTGCTCTAAGCAAATTCTGTCTCATTTAATCTTTATACAAACTCATAAGGTAGATACCATTAAACATCCTTACTGTGTAGATGAGAAACTGAGGCACAAGGTCAAGTAACTTGCCAGAGATAATACAGCTAGTAAGTGGTGGAACAGAGATTTGAACCTAGGCAGTTCGACTCAGGAAACTGAGAACAAGAAAAATGAAATAGCATGCCTAAGGATACTCAGCTATTGATGAGCAGAGCTGACTTTGTTGTTAGCTGCCATCCAGTTGGCCCCCGACTCATGGCGATCCCATGCACAATGGAATGAAACACTGCCTAGTCCTGCGCCATCCCCATCATCAGCTGCAGTTTGGACTAAAACTACCTATTCTAAGTCACAAAGATTTATATTGTACTTTTATCCTAAGCAGCTCAAAGAATTCTTCCATTTAGCATTGTGTTAGTTCTCATCTAGCATTTTGGCAAATAGCGCAAGGACTGTGTTCTTTACCACAGATCAGCACTGCATCCAGCACACATTGAGTGTTCAATAAGTGCTTATCAAATGATAGTCACATAATGGTACAGCCAGAACTAGAAACCTTTGCCAAGCCTACAGCTGACTGACTTAATCATGCTGCTTTTTTTTAAAATACAAAAACAAATGCTATAAAATGAAAGTGATTCAAACCTGAATTTTCCTTCGCCCGTGGATTATATCCATACTTCTGGAAAAACTCTCTTATTTTCATGATATCCACTGAATTTCTTTTCATCAGTACCTTGGTTGCCTTTATGAAATCAGTGTTTTCTTGACTTTCTAAGCTTGCTTTATGAAGAAGAATAGTAACATCCTCCTTTCACAAGGAAAGAAAGTACATTAGAACTTCTCTGTTGACTAAGTCTATTTAGATTAATAAAAATTACACATAACAGAAAAATGACAAATTAATATTGTAGCAGTGCTACCTTTAAAGTCCAGACTTCTGAATGCAGGTCATGTAAAATCTTCACTGCATAATCTTCAAACCCTTCAATATGAATATTGAATACACATGAGGAAAGGAAAAGAAACAGAATAGAAAATATAATTTAGTACCGTTTCTTGGAATTGTAAAATCCATGTAGATATTTATTTATAATTTATATCGTGTCCATTGCTAACAAAAATATTAAAGTCTTTAAAAATGTAAGCTTTAATTGAACTATAGTATACATACAGAAGTATACAAATCATAAGTACATGGCTTGGTGAACTTTACAAAGCGAACATACCTCAATCACCAGCGCTCAGATCAAGAAACTGAGCATTATGAAACCCATTGCCGTTGAGTCAATTCTGACTCATAGCGACCCTACTGTTCCACTGGGTTTCCAAGGCTGCAGTCTTTATGGAAGCAGACTACCACATCTTTCTCCTGTGGAGCAGCTAGTGGGTTCCAACCGCTGACCTTTCGGTTAGCAGCTGAGTGCTTTAACCGCTATGCCAGAACTTCAGAAACTCTCTCTTGGAGTCTCTACTTTCCCCTCAAGAATAACCACTACCCTGATTTCTAACATCATGAATTAGTTTTGCCTATTTATTAACTTTATTTAAGGGAATCATGCAGTATGTATTCTCTTCTGACTGGCTTCTTTCACTTAACGTTATGTTCATCCATAGCCTAATCTGTTCATTCTCATTACCGTATAGTATTCCACAGTGTGATTATACCAAACTTACTTGCCAATTCTATTGTTGATAGACTTTGAATGGTGTCTAGTTTAGTACTATTATGAATACTCTTGCTTTGAACCTTCCCGTACATGTCTTTTGGGGCCTATATTCACATTTACGTATGCTCAAGATCTATAAAATGTGCTGCATTATATAGCACATATTCTGCTTTAGTAGCTATTGCCAGTTTTCCAAAGTGGTGTTACAATTTACACTTCCACCAGCAGTATATGGGAAAGTTTCATTTGTTCCACATCGCTGCCAACAGTTGGTATTTTCTTTTTCATTTTAGTATCCTGGCGGGTGTGTAACTGTATTGCCTTGGGATTTAATCTGCATTTCCCTGATGACTACTGAAGTTAATGACTTTTCACATGCTCACTGGCCACCTGAGGATCCTTTCTTTTGAAGTGCCAATTTAAGATTTTAGCCATTTTTCTATTTTGTTATCAGCCTTTTCTTGCTTATTTGTAAGACTCTTTATAAATTCTGGATATAAGACTTTTGTCAGATATCTGTATCACAGTACCTTCCACGACTCTAGTTTGCTTTTTCATTCTCTCGTGTCTTTTGATAAATATAAGTTCTTAACTTTAATGTAGTCCTATTTATCAATTTTTATTTTAATGTGGGCACTTTTTGGTTCCTACTATAAAAAGTATTTGCCATTGACAATACTCTCTTATGCTTTCTTCTAAAAGCTTTGCTTTGCCTTTTGCATTTGGAGCTACAATTCACCTGGAATTGATTTTTGCATATGACATGAGATAGGGATCAAAATTTTTCTATATAGATATCCAACTGAACTGGCTTTATTTACTGAAAAGATAACCTTTACCCACTGTTCTGTCTCCTTGGTCGTTAATCAGCTGGTCAAATATATGTTTTCTAAAACATGACTCCTTTGAAGATCTCCTTCTTCTTCCACTGTTAAAAGTCAACCAATTTTCATTAAGGAAATACAAATCAAAACCACAATGAGATACTACTTCACACGCACTACGATGGCTTGTTAGACAATAACAAGCTTTGGGGGGATGTGGAAGAACTGGAATCCTTATTCATTGCTGGTAGAAATATAAAATGGAGTAGCCACTTTGGAAAACAGTTTGGCAGTTCCTCAAAAAATTACACATACATATGCTAACATATGACCCAGCAATTCCACTTCTAGAGAACTGAAAACACATGCTCTCGTAAAAAACTTGTACACAAATGTTTATAGCAGCATTATTCATAATAGCTAAAAGGTGGAAACAACCCAAATGTCTGTCAATAGATGAACGGATAAATAAAATGTGGTATATCTATACAATGGAATATTATTCAGCAATAAAAAATAATGATCACCAAAGAGGACATACAAACTGCCAACACATGAAAAGATGCTCAACGCCATTAGTCACTAGGGAGATGCGAATTAAAACCACAGTGAGATACCACTTTGTCCCTACTAGAATGGCTACAAGGTGTTGACAAGGATGTGGAAAAATTGGAACCCTCATCCATTACTGGTGGGAATGCAAAATGGAACTGCCACTGTGGAAAAGAATTTGGTGGTACTTCAATAAGTTAAACAGACCTACCACATGACCTAGCAATCCCAATCCTACCCAGAAATAAAAGCAGGAATGCAAACAGAAATCTGTATACCACTGTTCACTGCAGCATTTTTTACAATAGTCAAAAGGTGGACACAACTGAAATGTCTATCCACAGATGAATGCATAAACAAAATGTGGTACATACATACAATGGAATATTACTCAGCCATAAAGAGAAATGATGTGCTGATACATGTTACAACACAGGTAAACACTGAAAACACTATGCTGAGTGAACTATGTCAGTCACAAAAGGACAAATACTTTATGATCTCACTTATATGAAATATCTAGAACAGACAAATGTATAGAGATCAAAGTTTATTAGTGGTTACCAGTGGTGAGTTACATACACTTAGGGGACACTGAGTTTCTTTTAAAGGGTGATGGAAAAAAATCAGGAATGGGATGGTTGAACAACATGATGAACATATTTAATGTCACTAAACAGAGGGGCCCTGGTGGTGCAGTGGATAAGAGATCGGCTGCTAATCAAAAGGTCAGAAGTTCGAATCCACCAGCCACTTCCTGAAAACCCTACGGGGCAGTTCTACTCTGTCCTATAGAGTCACTATGAGTTGGAATCGACTCAACGGCAAGAAGTTTCTTTTGTTTTGTTTTTAAATTGTATATGTGAAGATTGTTGAAATGGCAAATGTTTTGTTACTTATATATTTACAATTAAAAAAAAAAGAACTCAAACAATTTATGATTCATCCCCATGTTCAGGAACGGTGAAATTTTCTGTGATCATTTTCTTTAGCTATTACAATTCCACACTCTTACAGTATGGTCTCAACTATGTAAACAAAAGCAAAACAAAACATCTAAAAAATAAGAATGATAAAAAAATCTACTATAATTATCAAATACCATACTAATTTATATTTATCAATTAAAAAAAAAAAAAAAACAGTTGCCACGGAACTGACTCCAATTCATGAAGACCCCACGTCTGTGCTCCATAGTTTTCAAGGGCTGATTTTTTACAAGTAGGTTGCCAAGTCTTTCTTCCAAGGTGTCTAAAGTGGACTCAAACCTCCAACCTTTTGGTTAGCAGTCACATTAACTGTTTACATCATTCAGGGATTCCAAGATATCAATAGTGGTGTCCTTTGATGGTGGGGTTATGGAGAATATTAATTTTCTTCTTTTCCATATCTCAAATTTCCTACAATGCACATATATTGGTTATTTTTTTTAATAGGTTTTATTTTTTAGAACAATTTGAAATTTATAGAAACAAAGAAAAGAGAATACAGAGAGTTAGGAACCCTCTCCCCCTTTTTTCTGGGTTAAATAACATGTTTCTTTCCAGCAGAGTTTTGTCTTTGTTTTTATTTTATTGTGTAAAGGATATGACAAAAAATTTGCCACTTCAACTATTTTAAGTGTACAGTGACATTAATTACGTTCACCATGCTGCACAACAATCACAAGTTTCCCAAAGTTCATCACCCCAACCAGAAACTCTGTATCCCTTAAGTAATAACTCCCTATTATTCCCTCTCCCCATATGTATTGTTTTTACAGTCACAAAAATAAACATTTTTACACATGGTTAGACAACAAATATAATTGAAGTAAAATGAGTCTGCATCTATAGAGTGCAACATTATCAGAAACATTACATTTATGACATTTATGTACGACTCAAAATCTGAACTACTCTTGCAAGAACTTTAAAAAATCTCTAATACAGACTGCATCATCTTGAGACCAGAAGAACTAGATGGTGCCTGGCTACCACCAATGACTGCCCTGACAGGGCACACAACAGAGAGTCCCTGATGGAGCAGGAGAAAGGTGGGCTGCAGAACTCAAATTCTAGTAAAAAGACCAGAACCCCGGAAAGTATGGCCCCAGGACTCTCCACCAACCCAGAACTAAAACAATTCCCAAGGCCAACTCTTCAGACAAAGACTGGACTGGACTGTGGGACATAAAATGATCCTTGTGAAGAGTGTGCTTCTTAGCTCAAGTTGATACATGAGACTAGATGGGCAGCTTCTGTCCAGAGGTGAGATGAGAAGGCTGAGAGGGTTAGCAGCTGGCTGAATGGACATGGAAAATCAGGGGTGGAAAGGAGGAGTGTGCTATCACAGTATAGAGAGATCAATTAGGGTCATGTAACAACATATGTATAAATTTTTGTATGAGAAACTAACTTGTAAACTGTCACTTAAACTACAACAACAAACAAAAAAAAAAGGAAAAATCTCTAATACAAAGGATCGTGACAGTGAATTCTACTTTATTTATAAAGAAAAATAATATTGAGTATTATTGTTTGGGTAGGCAATATAGTTCATTGGCAAAAATGCAGAAGTTTACTGCAACTGTGGACCACTTGGATACATGCAAAGAACAACGCTAAATAGCTACATTTCAAAAAGAAATTGCTTGATTTTGTGTACCTTATTTTTATTGATAAGCATATAACATTATAGCTGACTTGAAAACATACTGTTGTTATCCTGTGCTGTCCAGTCGATTCTGACTCCTAGCGAGCCTATATGGCCGACAGAACTGCCCTATAGGGTTTCTTAGACTATAATCTTCATGGGAGCAGATCGCCAGGTCTTTCTCCCGCCTTGAAAGCATATCATGTATAAATTAGTGTATGCATTATCAGCTCAATCTGTCAACTTAATTTCGATTTTTATTCAAAAGTGCAGCTGTTTTTCTTAGTAACATAATAATAATGCTACTTTCATTATTTGAGGAGAGAATCGTGGCTGTACAGGGAACTAAAAACAGAGACATCACACTTGAGGGGCCATAAGAATAATAAAAAGGTGGCACCTTGGAGCTGTTACCGACAAAGATTAACTGAGCATTTTGATATGTGCACCTACCCCGCCCTTGCCCCTTATCTCTTTCGAAGCACTTCTCACATAAATGAATACATAACCACATCTGTAGGTTTACTTATTTGTATTTGTTTGATGACTTTCTGACCCGCCCGACTTTCAGCACGAAGACGCCCTCAGCGCCTGGACCTGCCACCTCACTCACCGCTCTCCTCTCCGTTCAGCGCCCGCTGCAGCCGGGCCGTCTCGCTGTCCAGGGTAATGGCCACAGACCGCAGTTTTCCGTAGAAGTTCCGGATGAGATCCATTGGCGAGGACAGAGAAGCTGCCCCAAAACAGGAATCCGGCGGAACAGCTAGCTCACCGCGGCTCACCGCCCGCGACCAGTTTGAATCTCACGTCGCCGGAAACTTCCGACGAGACGCACAAATCCTCTCTCGCGAGAGCTAGAGGCTCTCGAGAAGCGGCAGACGGTCCCAGGAGGCGGGCGTGTTTTCGCTGCAGTGTCCTCTAGCTTCCGGTGGGCAGCCAGAGCACTGGGGAGTAGGCTGGTGAGTTGCTGGTCGTACGTCGGTACTTTGGAAGTCCCCTTCTTCGCCTGTCGACCTTAGCTGGTTCCCCATTTTCGTTCGGGTGGCAGCGCGCGTTCCTGGGTCTGAGATGGCGAGTGAGCAGGGCTCGCGTGCCCGGTTTCTCTCTTCGGCCCCGGTGGGCTGCCAGTTTGATTCCGCTTCTAACCCCTCTCCCCAACAGGCACCATGTTCCTGACCGCTCTCCTACGCCGCAGTCGCATTCCTGGAAGACAGTGGATCGGGAAGCACCGGAGGCCGCGGACCGTGTCTTTCCATGCGAAGCAGAACATGATCCGTCGCCTGGAGATCGAGGCGGAGAACCATTATTGGCTAAGCATGCCCTACCTCACGGCGGAGCAGGAGTACGGCCACGCTGCAATCCGCAGGGCAGAGACCTTCGCGGCCATCAAGGCAAGCAGCACTTCCAAGTTTCCCCCGCATAGATTTGTTGTAGACCAGCTCAACCATCTCAATGTCACCAAGAAATGGTCCTGAGTCTCCGCTCTTCGGTTTTATAGGTTACAGGGCCCTCTCTTCACCTGATCCCGGAAGTGAAAACCACTAGAAAAATGTGAGCTATTGAACCAGCTTTTTTAAAAAAACAACAAACAAAACATGAGCATAGTGGTCTGCATATAAATCACTGTGGCATTGTATTTCATGCATCTTCAGTCTGTTAGGGAAATACCGGTGATTCCCTGGGTCACAGATGATGTGAAACTTATTTGGATGAACGCTACAATAAATCTCCAAACTTTATGGTTTCGGTTCTGTCCTTAAAGATACACTTGATGGGGGATTGAAAATGCAGTATCAGTGTGTTTATCGTCTGTCAGAATTAATCTCCTAAACTTAACGGAATTGTGAGCTTTTTCTCATTAGACATACTCATAAAAGTAGCATTTTCTGCTGTGATTTTGACTACTAGAAGTGAACATTTAAATGAAGTAAAAGATATTTTTCAGAACTGTTACATGTAGGTGTATTTTTAAAAACAGCTTTATTGAGGTTTAATTCACATACCATACAACTCACTAATTTAAGCTGTTTTTTAAAATAACTTTTTTCTGAATGTAATAAAAGTAGTTAAGCACTTTACAAGTGTTAGTTACCAAATACAGCAGCTCTATGAAGTTGGGGCTATTTTGATTTTAGCCTTGAGGAAACAATTAAGGAGCTTGTCCAAAGTCATTCTCCTGTTGCCGGGGTCTTCTGCCCAACCTGGGCAACCCCTATGAGGTTCTTGCCTTCTACTGACCAAGAATGACCAGGAGAGGCTCAAGTTTTCTGCACAAACAAAACTTTATTGAGAAAAAGTAGCTCGCAAGCGGAGACAGAGGGACAATACAGTGCTAGCCTTTGTCTCCCTGAATAAAGGATTGACTAGGGTTTATAAAGTTTTTTAGGCGGGGAAAAGG
Organism: Trichechus manatus latirostris; assembly: GCF_000243295.1. Classification (NCBI taxonomy): domain Eukaryota; kingdom Metazoa; phylum Chordata; class Mammalia; order Sirenia; family Trichechidae; genus Trichechus; species Trichechus manatus. Next base: position 1,869,374 of record NW_004444146.1, on the reverse strand, counting down.
CATCATCTTTATTCATGAAAGAGGCGGGGTTATGAAGATTAGGTGCGCGCAGAAGAGATAATTCAAGTGGAACCCGTAACAAAGGCTCTTGGGACTGGATGGCAGGACTTATTATGGGGTGCTGCGCCTCTACAGTTCCCCTGTGGTGCCAGCTCGATTCCCGTCGCGGGTCTGTCAGCCACTTTGTGGATGTCTGCGCATGCTCCAGGGACAAGATCGGGCAGGTTCTTCTGAAAAACACTAAGGAAATACATTGAGAGCTGGGTGGGTTGTTCTTTCATTATTGCATGTTCCAAGATAATGGGTTTTGTGTCATTAGTTAAGCACATGTTTTTAGTTCAGGGTCCTTTGCCCAGGAGCTCAGTCCCTCTTTCCCTTCCCTATCTCACTCCCAGTAAGGATTCGACTTGCAGTTTGGCCTGATATTAATCATTATGTGTTTTTAATAGAAAATGTGGAAACTACATAGAATGAAAGTAGTAAATGATTCTGTTGCCTAGAAATAATGAGATAATCCTGATTCATGTATTTTCTTTTAGTCTGTTTTTATATACATATACTTTCTGAAAACATACTGAGATTATATGGGTAAATAGAATTTCGTACGCTATTAAAACCTGTTGCCGTCGAGTCAATTCCAACTCATAGCAACCTTACAGGACAGAGTAGAACTGCCCCAGAGGGTTTCCAGGGAGCGACTGGTGGATTCAGACTGCCAGCCTTTTGGTTAGCAGCCTACCTCTCGACCACTGTGCCACCAGGGCTCTACTAGTCTGCAAAATGGACTCAAACATAGCAATGATTGTGAGAATGGCACTGTTTTGTTCTGTTATACATAAGGTGGCTATGAGTTAAAGCCCTCTCCAAGGTGCCTAAGACTAATGTATGAGCACATTGAATGTTCTTCCTCATTAACAAAGAATACCACATTTGATTCAGATTTACGTGATTGACGTTTTAGTATCTGTAAACAGTATGGGTAACTGTGGTCTAGGCACTTTGGTTTTCTTTACTCATTGCACTTAACAAGGTGCCTAACACATAATAGACCCAAGCTGAACTATCTTATTAATATGTTATATTCTTCGTAGTACGTAAATATTTGTTGAAAGCTTTTCATTAGTCATAGAAATGTCTCTAAAATCAAGGTGCATATGGGCAATTTAATATTTTTATACCTGGAAATGGTGATAGCAGATGCTGTTTAAGAGAATGGTGAAGGAAAGAGGGCCCGGGGACCTGCGTAAAACCACAAGTACTTCCTATTGCTCTGATTTCTATATAGCTCAAAAACTTCCTTAGACTTTGGAGTTTGAAAAAATATTAATAATGGTTAAGTTAAATCTCAGAAGATATTTAAGAAGCAAAAGGATGCTAAAGATAAAACCTCAGGTCTGAAGAAATGGAAGGTGTCTTAAGGTTGTCTACAGAAACAGAAGCAGTGAGATAACATATATTTATGTTACTAGGTGCCCTTGAGTTGGTTCCATCTGATAGCAACCCCATGTATAACAATGAAACATGGCCTGGTCCTAAGCTATTCTCACAATCATTGCAATGTTTGAGCCCATTGTTGGAGTCACTGTGTCCATCTCGTTGAGTCTTCATCTTTATCGCTGACCCTCTACTGAACATGATGTTCTTCTTCAGGGACTGGTCCCTCCTGATAAAGTGTCCAACGTACATGAGACAAAGTCTTGCCATCCTCGCTTCTAAGGAGCATTCTGGCTGTACTTTCTTCCAAGATAGGTTTTGTGCTTTGGCAGTCCATGGTATATTCAATATTCTTCACCAACACCATAATTCAAACGCGTCGATTCTTCTTCAGTCTTCTTTATTCATTGTCCAGCTTTCACATGTATATAAGGCAATTGACAATACCATGGCTTGGGTCAGGCACACCTTAGTCATCAAAATGATACCTTTTATTTATTTATTTGATTTATTTATTATTTATTGTACTTCAGGTGAAGGCTTACAGAACAAATAGTTTCTCATGAAACAGTAGTACACATTGTTTTATGACATTGGTTAACAACCCCACAACATGTCAACCCTCTAACTTCTCAACCTTTTTTTTTTGGTGAAAATACATATAGCCAAAGATACACCATTTCAAAAATTTCTACATGCACAGTTCAGTGACATTGACTGTGCTCTTCCAATTGTGCTGTTATTCTCACTTAAGATGAAGGCTTACAGAACAAAATAGTTTATCATTTAACAGTTACTACAAATGTTGCCCTATGACAATGGTTAACAATCTCACAACACATCAACAATACGCTTACTCAACCTTGGGTTCCCTATCACCAGCTTCCTTGTCCCCTTCTGCCTTCTGGCCCTTGTCACTGGACTACTGTACCTCGTTAGTCTCATTTGGTTTTATGGGGCTGAAAATGACATCTTTTTAACACTTTAAAAAGGTCTTTTGTAGCAGATTTGGCCAGTGCAATACATTGGTTGATTTCTTGACTGCTGCTTCCATGGGTATTGATTGTGGATCCAAGTAAAATGAATCCTTGACAACTTCGATCTTTTTTTCGTTTTTCAGGTTGCTTATTAGTCCAGTTGTGATGATTTGTGTTTTCTTTATGTTGAGGTGTAATCCATACTGAAGGCTGTGGTCTTTGATCTTCATCAGTAAGTGCTTTAAGTCCTCTTCACTTTAGGCAAGCAAGGTTGTGTCATTTGCATAACACAGGTTGTTAATGTTTATAGAGAGAGATTTACTTCGAGGGATTGGTTTACACAACTGTAGGGCTGGCTGGTCCCAAATCCTTATGTCAGGTGACAGGCTGGAGACTTCTGCTAGATCACAAGATTGTAGGGGCCTGACAAGTACAAAATTCTTAGGCTTGCATCCCAAGATCTGTAGGTCAGGAGATGGAAACTGCAGAGTGAAGAGAGAGCAAGTTCTGCCAAAGTAGCTATATATAGCTTGGTGAGAGAACACACCTGTCTTAGGCTGGGGTCTCTAGAGAAGCAAAATCAGTAAAGTGTATAAATACAGAGAGAGGGAGATTTATATCAAGGAAACAGCTCATGGGATTGTAGAAGCTAGAACATCCCAAGTCTGTGGATCAGGGTATAGACCTCTCCCAAATGACGCAGCCACAGAAGCTGGCGAACCCAAGATCGGCAGGACGGAGAGCAGGGTTCTTGCTCACAGGTTGTGAAGGTCAACAAATTCCAAGATCGGCGGGCAAGACTGCAAGGTTTCTCCTGATTCATGTAGCTGCAGGGGCTGGTGAACCCAAGATCAGCAGGTTGGGGAGCAGGACTCTTGCTCACTGGCTGTGAAGAATGATGAATCCCAAGATCAACAGGTAAGCTGCTAGCTTAAGTCCCAAGAACCGGAGGTGAGACGGAACAAGCCAAAAACCTTGGCAAGTTGAGCAGGAAAGAAGAAGCCCGCAGAGGGCAGAGAGATGAAGGCTGAGGGGGCGGTGAGCCACCGTAGGCCCCACCCCTGCGTACCACTCAGCAGATTCTATCACGGGGGTGATCACATACCAGATTTCAGTAGGGAAATGATCACAACATTATACAACTGCCAAAACACTGAGAATCATGGCCTCGCCAAGTTGACATACAATCTTAACCATCACAACACCCTAAGGAAATTCCTTTTGCAACTGATTGATTGGTTACATTACATTAGATTACATTATAAAAGATAATTACATTATGTTAAATTACATCATGTAACAGCAGCTAGTCTACTGATTGGCCAAACCACTGGGAACCATAGCCTCACCAAGTTGACATAAAATTAGCCATCAGAGAAGGCAAGTGAGATTTGTAAGAAGACATGCATTTTGATGTACAATTTAATTTTAAAAGTTTTGTGAAGTATTATCCCAACTTTATGGATACGGAACTGAAACTCAGAAATGTAAGGAACATTCCCAAGGTCACACAGTTAATAAATAGTAAAGGTAGATTGCAGGACCAGATTTATCAAAAAACATTCATTTAATATAGTACGATAGCTGCTATAAATAAAGGCTTGCAGTTTTAGTCACTTCTTGGTGAAGGGAATACAGTTGAAATATTTGAATTTTCTGTTGGAAACACTACAACTGTTCCATCATAGAGCTGTTAATCTTTTTTACCTCCAAGCAAAGGCTCATTGCCACTCAGAACTGTTCACACATGTAATAAAATTTTTCTGCCACCCTGTACATCATGAATAGTCTCTGGCATTTATATGTAATACAGCTCCTAGTATTTTGTTTCATCCAGTGGTTAACTTGTCAAATATGGAGGGTCTATCATGGAAACCCAGTGGCATAGCGATTAAGAGCTACAGCTACTACCCGAAAGATTGGCAGTTCGAATCCACCAGGTACTCCTTGGAAATCCTACGGGGTAGTTCTACTCTGTCCTGTAGGGTTGCTATGAGTCGGAATCAACTTGATGGCAGTGGGTTTGTTTTTTTTTTTTTTGTTGGGGGGGTGGCTATCATGAGTCAGAGGAGGCAGTGGTAGTTCAGTGGTAGAATTCTCCCCTTCCTTGCAGGTGACCTGTGTGTGATTCCCAGCCAATGCAACTCAAGCACAGCCACCACCCTTCTGTCAGTGGAATCCTCCGTGAACAGGTTGCAGCAGAGCTTCCAGACTAAGAGACTAAGAATGGCCTGGGTGTCTACTTCCTGAAATTCTGCTAATGAAAACTCTACAGATCACAACAGTCTGATCCCATTGTGCTTGGGGTTGCCATGGGTCAAAGGCTGCTACATCACAGCAACAACAACATCATGAGTCAGACCTGCTGCTGTGGTTGTGTAGCTCAAGGAGTTTACTATCTAATTACTTATGCAATTTACTAAAATGCATAGGTAATACAGCATGATGATGAACTTCATGGAAATAAGTATATATAATGTGTAATGCAAGTCCTAGGAAAAGACAATGTATCGACTTGGTCTGACCAGTCAGGAAAAGCTTCAGAAGAGATGATCTTTTATTTTTTTAATTTTTTTCCCATACAAAAACTTATACATATATTGTTACGTGACTCTAATTGCTCTCCACATACTGTGACAGCACAATCCTCCCTTCCACCTCTGATTCCCCATGTCCGTTCAACCAGCTCCTAACCGTCTCTGCCTTCCCATCTCCCCTCCAGACAGAAGCTGCCCATTTAGTCTCTTGTATCTACTTGAGCTAAGAGGCACACTCTTCGTGAGTATCACTTTATGTCCCAGTGTCCAGACAATCCCTGTCTGAAGAGTTGGCCTCGGAAATTGTTTTAGTTCTGGGCTGATAGAGAATCCAGGGGCCCTGCTTTCGGGTTTCCTCCAGTCTCAGTCAGACCATTAAGTCTGGTCTTCTTACCAGAATTGGAGTTCTGCACCCCACCTTTCTCCTGCTCCATCTGGGACTCTCTGTTGTGGTCCCTGTCAGGGCAGTAATTGGTGGTAGCTGGGCACCATCTAGTTCTTCTGGTCTCAGGCTGATGAAGTCTGGTTTACATGGACCTTTCTGTCTCTTAGGCTACTACTTTCCTTGTGTCTTTGGTGTTCTTCATTCTCCTTTACTCCAGGTGGTTGGGACCAATTGATGCATCTTAGATGGCTGCTTGCAAGCTTTTAAGACCCCAGATGCTACTCACCAAAGTAGGATGCAGAACATTTTCTTAATAAGCTTTGTTATGCCAGTTGACCTAGATGTCCCCTGAAAGCATGGTCCCCAGACCCCTACCCCTGCTACTCTGTCCCTCAAAGTGTTTGACTGTATTCAGGAAACTTCTTAGCTTTGGTTTAGTCCAGTTGTGCTGACTTCCCCTGTAGTTTGTGCTGTCCTTTCCTTCACCTAAGATAATTCTTATCTACTATCTGGTTAGTAAATAACCCTCCCCCCCCCACCCTCGCAACCATCAAAGAATGTTTTCTTCTGCGTTTGAACCTTTTCTTGAGTTCTTACAGTAGTGGTCTTATACAATAGTTGTTCTGTGACTGACTAAATTCACTCAGCATAATGACCTCCAGCTTTCTCCATGTTATGTTTCATGGCTTCATCGTTGTTCTTTATCATTGCGTAGTATTTCATTGTGTGGATATACCATAACTTGTTTATCCATTTGTCCGTTGATAGGCACCTAGGTTGTTTCCGTCTTTTTGCTATTGTGAACAGTGCTGCAATGAACATAAGTGTGCATGTATCTATTCGTGTGATGGCTCTTATTTCTCTAGGATATATTCCAAGGAGTGGGATAGCTGGATCCTATGGTACTTCTATTTCTAGCTTTTTAAGGAAGTGCCAAATCGATTTCCAAAGTGGTTGTACCATTTTACATTCCCACCAACAGTGTATGAGTGTTCCAGTCTCTCCACAACCTCTGCAGCATTTATTACTTTGTGTTTTTTGGATTAATGCTAACCTTGTTGGGGTGGGATGATATCTCATTGTAGTTTTGATGTGCATTTCTCTAATGGCTAAGATCCTGAGCATTTCTTCATGTGTCTGCTGGCCACCTGAATATCGTCTTTGGCGAAGTGCCTGTTCATATCCTTTGCCCATTTTTGAATTGGGTTATTTGTCTTTTTGTTGTTGAGGTTTTGCAGTATCTTGTGGGTTTTAGAGATTAGATGCTGATCGGATATGTCATAGCCAAAATTTTTTTCCCAATCTGTAGGTTGTTTATTTACTCTTTTGGTGAAGTATTTTGATGAGCATAAGTGTTTGATTTTTAAGAGCTCCCGTTTATCTAGTCGCTCTTCTGGTGCTTGTGCTTTGTTACTTATGGTTCGTATTGTGTTTATGCCATGTACTAGGGCTCCCTATTTTTTCTTCCATGATCTTTATCATTTTCGATTATATTTAAGTCTTTGATCCATTTTGAGTTAGTTTTTGTGCATGGTGTGAGGTATGGGTCTTATTTCAGTTTTTTTGCAGATGGATATCCAGTTATGCCAGCACTATTTGTTAAAGAGACTGTCTTTTCCCCAATTAATGGACTTTGGGCCTTTGTCAAATGTCAGCTGCTCATAGGTAGATGAATTTATGTCTGGATTCTCAATTCTGTTCCATTGGTCTATGTATCTGTTGTTGTACCAGTATCAGGCTGTTTTGACTACTGTGGCGGTATAATAGATTCTCAAATTAGGTAGTATGAGGCCTCCCACTTTGTTCTTCTTCTTCAGTAATGCTTATTCGGGGCCTCTTCCATTTCCATATGAAGTTGGTGATTTGTTTCTCCATCTCATTAAAAAATGCTGTTGGAATTTAGATTGGGATTCCACTGTATCTGTAGATCGCTTTGGGTAGAACTGACATTTTCATAATGTTGAGTCTACCTGTCCATAAGCAAGGTATGTTTTTCCACTTACGCAGGTCCCTCTTGGTTTTTTGCAGTAGTGTCTTGTAGTTTTCATACGTCTCTGGTTAGATTTATTCCTAAGTATTTTATCTTCTTGGGGGCTATTGTAAATGGTATTGGTTTGGTTTTTTCCTCTTCGAGGTTCTGTTTGTTGGTGTAAAGGAATCCAGCTGATTTTTGTATGTTTATCTTGTATCCTGGTACTTTGCTGAAATCTTCTATTAGTACCAGTAGTTTTCTTATGGATTCTTTGGGGTTTTCTGTGTATAAGATCATATCATCTGCAAATAGATATACTTTTATTTCTTCTCTACCAATTTGGATGCCCTTTATTTCTTTTTCTAACCTAATTGCTCTGCCTGGGAAGACAAGGTGATCTTTGAACAAATTCTTAGTTTAATCTGGCAAGCAAGGGGGTGACAGAAATTATAGGCAGAGGCAACAGCCTACTGATTACTCAGGGAATTGCCAGTACTTCAGTTGCAATATAGAGAAATGATACAAGATGAGACTGGAGAGATAGGCAGGAACCAGAACATGAAAGGCCTTGTATGCCACTTTTAAGAAGTTTTTATTTAGTTATGTAAGTAATGGGGAGCTACTGAAAAAGTTTAATGGAAAGTGTAGAGGATGGCATGGGAAATGGACGAGATTGGAAATACAGAGTCCAGGTAGCTATTACAATAATCTAGTTAAGGATTGCATTTGGATGGCGCGGGTGGAAAACGTTAAAAGATGAAGTGATTAAGAGATAGAATTAACAGGAGTTTGTGACCAGTTGGATGAGTCCTAATTTTTTTGTGTAGCTGCCTAGGTGGAGGGTGCTTTATGATTTAATTAGGATAATACAATCACCCTCAGTGACTTGTACCTCGCTTTCTCTCTAATGTATTAATTGGAAAATCCCCTGGATGAAATCTACTGTCTTTCCTTGTTTGAAATTCACCTAACTGCTGAATTTGAATTCGTTTGGAGAAAATCACATAACTGGGGTTATTGGTTTCTCTTTAAATTCATAATCACAGACCTCAAATGGGAAGTCAAAAATGCTCAGCAATGTTACTGTATTTCTCTGATTAGTGTAATTTTCTATTCAGTGAGATAACTCTTACCTTTTCTTCACTCCAGAAATCTACCTATACACCCTCCTCCATCATCACTATCAGCCTCATACTTCACTGATAGAGTTGACACCCACAGATGTAAACTCCTTCCTTTTCCCAGCACCAGATTTACTGTATATGCTCTCATCTTTCCTTTATTCAAATCAAGGATGTGTCCTTCTCTTCAAATTCTAGACCTGGATCCTAGTTTGAAATGAATAATTATACACATGGGCTTACCTCTTCTCTCTCCAAAAACCTTGCTGAGATTACAGTAAAATAATTTTTTGTTTTCATTATTAACCCTCAGGAAGAAAAATGGAGTGAAAACAATAAGAGATTTCAATGAATATTTTGGAAAAAAAACGTGGTTAGAGGAATGTCTGGCATAACAAAGGGAAGAAAGCTACAATCTAAATGTCTGTAGAAGAGAGGTAAAGAACCAAAAAAAAAACTTTAAATGGGAGGCAAAGCCAGAGAGTAATGCAAGAATGAGAAAGAAAGAATTTTAAAATATAGAAGAACAATGAAGGGAAGTGCCAACACAAATGTTTTGAAGTGGCTCAGAAATCAACATGTCCAGACTGGAGCAGAAGGATGAAAGACTCAGGAAAGGAGGTGTCTAGGAAAATAGTAGAAATGATGTGTTGAGCATATGGAGAGTATCATTGATAGACCTATGGCAGAAGTGTTAGAGCTTTTGGGAAAAAAAATCTTAGACACATGGATAACCAGGCAGATGAAAATGAAAAGCAATTATTAACAGGAGGAAAAACATATGTTGTATAAGAAAGAAGTTGTGACAGTAGTACACTATTTTAGTACACTATTTCCCAGCAGTCAAAAATACTTGCCTGGTCATAAAAATATAAACACTGTTGATTTGATTTTTGAAAGTGTGATAGTTATGTTGAGATGAGGGAGGGGAAGTGAAAGAGGTGGCTGTATGGAAGAGTTTAAAGTCAAACTCTACCTTGGTGGAAAACTCACAGATAAGGCCTAAAATTGATAAATCAGGAAATCATATTATACATAATAAAAGAAATGAAAAAAAATTGTTACAGCTTCCATTTCTGGAATTATGACAAGGCCTACCTAATGAAAACAAATAAAAATGCTGGAATAGATTTTTAAATTAACCCCATTAAGGTATAATTTATATACTATCAAATCCACTTATTGTATTGTGCAGTTGATTGAGATTTGATGTATGTATATGTCCATGTAACCGTCATAATACAGATATAGAATATCTCCGTCACATAAAAAGCTTCCGTTGTGCTTTTTCTCAATCATACACACCTCACACACACACACACACAAAATAAACCTGGTTCCAGGCAACCACTGATTTGCTTTCTGGCACTCTGGATCCCTTTTTTAGATTTTAATGTAAGTTTAATAATAATAATAAAAAACCCCCCCGTCGAGTCGATTCCAACTCATAGTGACTCTATAGGACAGAGTAGAACTGGCCCATAGGGTTTCCAAGGAGCAGCTGGTGTATTTGAACTGCAGACCTTTTGGTTAGCAGCCGAATGTTTAACACTATACCACCAGGGCTCCAGTTGAATATTAAGATATATGTGTATATATATGTGTGTGTGTATATATATATATATATACACACACACATATATATAAAGTACATATACATGAATTTGTATATAATTTGTCTTCTTCCTCACCATAATATTTTTGAGATTCATCCATTTTGATGTGTCTTAGATACCTAGTGCTGCTATAACAGAAATACCACAAGTAGATGGCTTTAACAAAGAGAAATTTATTCTCTCACAGTCTAGGAGGCTAGAAGTCCGAATTCAGGGTGCTGGCTTTCTCTCTGTCAGCTCTGGAGGAAGATCCTTGTCATCAATCTTCGCTGGTCAACAAGCTTCTCAGTGCAGGAACCCGGGTACTGCTGTCTTGGTGGTATGAGGTACCCTTGTCTCTCTGCTCGCTTGTCTCTTCTACATCTCAAAAGAGACCGACTCAAGACACAACCCAATCTTATAGAGTGAGTCTTGCCTTATCAACATAACTGCTGCTAATCCCACCTCATCAACACATACAGACAGGATTTAAAACACACAGGAAAATCATATCAGATGGCAAAATGGTGGAAAATCACACAATACTGGGAATCATGGCTTAGCCAAGTTAACAGACATTTTGGGGCACACAACCCAGTCCATAACATGATGTGTTACACAGTAGTTATTCTCTTTTAATTTTCTCCAAGTAGTAGTCCATTGTATGGATATACCACAATTTGTTTATCTATTTTAACTGTTGGTGAGAATTTGGGTTGCTTCCAGTTTTTCTGGTTATCATGAATAAAGCTGCTGTGAATATTCCAGTACAAATATTTGTGAGGACACATATTTCCATTTTTTCCTGGTAAATACCAGTGTAACTTCTGGGTTGGATGGTCAGTGTGAATTTGGCTTTTGAAGAATTTGCAAAATTCTTTTCCAAAGAGGTTTTATCCTTTTATTTTCCCACCAGCAAAGTGTGAAAGTTGCAGTTGCTTTGAATTCTCTCCAACACTTGGTGTTGTCTGTCTTTTCAATTTTAGCCTTTCAATTGATTCAAATGATTATGGTTTGAATTTGCATTTTCCTGATCACTAATGTTAGGAACCCTCGTGGCATAGTGGTTAAGAGCTCAGCTGCTAACCAAAAGGTTGGCAGTTCAAATCCACCATCCGCTGCTTGGAAACCCTATGGGGCAGTTCTACTCTGTCCTGTGGGGTTACTATGAGTCAGAATTGACTAGCAAGGAATTAATGATGCTAAGTATGCATTCACATGCTTCTTGCCTATTTCTATGCCTTTTCTTACAAAGTGTGTGTTAAAGCCTTTTACTTACTTTTTGTTAGATTTTTTTTTTTTTTTGACAGAGTGGTAGAATTCTTTATATTCTGTATATAAAGCCTTTGTCAGATTACGTTGAATGCTTAGAAATGAAAATGACAATGTATGAAATGAAAGATATGCTGGATGGAATCAATAGCAGATTAGAGAAGACTGGTGAATTTAAAGACACAGGAGTAAAAACTATCAAAACTGACACACACACACACACACACACACACACAAAACAACAAAAAAACAAAGAAACTGTGGGACAACTTCACATGGCCCAATATACATGAAAGAAGATGGGGGGGGGGGCAATTACAGAAAAAGTATTTGAAGAAACATGGTAAAAAAAAATCCAAATGTAGCTCAACCATGTATACAAGACTTAATGGGCACAACAGCCCAGGGGAAAGGACAAGAAGGCAGGAGGGCAGAGTAAAACTGGAAAATTATGATGGCGAAATTAGGGCATTTCCAGATAAAAGCTAAGGGAATTTGCAAAAACAAAACCAAAATTACAAGAAATATTAAAGGGAGTCCTCAGGTTAGAGAACCAACAATATCAGACAATGACCCAAGACTAGAACACAGGACAGAACAACCAGATGTCAACCCAGAGAGGGCAGTTGCAAAAACAAGTCAGAGCGAAAAGACTAAAAATAGGGAAACAGAGACGTCAATATGTAAACGATGACAACATTAAAACAAAAATGAGGGACTAAACAGTGTAGTCTTAGACTATGGTCTTGGGGAACATCTAGCTCAACTGGCATAACATAGTTTATAAAGAAAATGTTCTACATTCTACTTTGGTAACTAGTGTCTGGGGTATTAAAAGCCTGTGAGTGGCCAACTAAGATACTCCACTGGTCTCACCCTTTCGGGAGCAAAGGGAGAATGAAGAAAAGTAAAGACACAAGAGAAAGATTAGTCCAAAGGGCTAATGGACCACAACTACCACGGCCTCCACCAGACTGAGTCCAATACAACTAGATGGTACCCAGCTACCACCACTGACTGCTCTCACATGGATCACAATAGAGGGTCCTGAACAGAGCTGGAGAAAAATGTAGAACAAAATTCTAACTCACAAAAATGGACCAGACTTACTGGCCTGACAGAGACTGAAGAAACCCTGAGAGTTTGGCCCCCAGACACTCTTCTAGCTCAGTAAAAAGTCACTCCTGAGGTTCACCTTTTAGCCAAAGATTAGACAGGCCCATAAAACAAAACAACACTGAGGGGGCACACTAGCCCAGAGACAAGGATGAGAAGGCAGGAGGGGACAGGAAAGCTGGTAATAGGGAACCCAAGGTCGAGAAGGGAGAGTGTTGACATGTTGTGGGGTTGTTAGCCAATGTCATAAAACAATATGTGTACTATCTGTTTAATGAGAATCTAGTTTCTTCTACGAACCTTCATCTAAAGTAAAATAAAAAATAAATAATAAAATAGTGTACTCATAGAACCTTCATATGGAGAGGAAGTTAAGGCTATATCAAGAAATAAAATATTGGTTTAAACTTAGAAAAATAGAGGTAAATATTAAAGTAGCCACAAAGGAAACTAACAATCCTACACATCAAAATAAAAAAGAGAAACATAAAGACTCAGCAAATACAAAATCAACAACAATGAAAAAAATGAAAGACAAAACAAAGAAAAACAGCTCAGCACAGAAAATTAAGTGGAACAAAGAAACTGAACAACACAGAAAAAGTGACAGCACTAAACTCATACTTATCAATAATTATACCAAATGTAAATGGACTAAATGCACCAATAAAGAGACAGAGAGTGGCAGAATGGATTAAAAAAACACCATCCGTCTATATGCTGCCTACAAGAGACGCACCTTAGACTCAGAGACACAAACTAAAACTCAAAGGATGGAAAAAAATATATCAAGGAAACAACAATCAAAAAAGGGCAGGAGTGACAATATTAATCTCTGAAAAAATACACTTTAAAGCAAAATCCACCACAAAGGATAAGGAAGGACACTGTATAATGATTAAAGGATCAATACACCAGGAGGACATAACCATAATAAATATATACAAACCCAACGACGGGGTTCCAAAATACATAAAACAAACTCTTAACAGCATTGCAAAGAGACATAGCTACACAATAATCATAGGAGACTTCAACACATCACTTACAGTGAAGGACAGAACATCTAGAAAGAGGCTCAGTAAAGACAAGAAAGATCTAAATGCTACAATCAACCAACTTGATCTCATAGACATATACAGAACACTCCACCCAACAGCAGCCAAGTATACATACTTTTCCAATGCACATGGAACATTCTCCAGAATAGACCACATATTAGGCCACAAAGCAAGCCTTAACAGAATCCAAAACATCGAAATTTTACAAAGCATTTTTTCTGACCCTAAAGCCATAAAAGTAGAAATCAATAACAGAAAAAGCAAGGAAAAAAAAAATCAAATACATGGAAACTGACCAATACCTTGCTCAAAAACTACTGGGTTATAGAATAAATCACAGATGGAATAAAGAAATTCATGGAATCAAATGAGAATGAAAACACATCCTATAAGAACGTTTGGGACGCAGCAAAAGCAGTGCTCAAGGGCAATTTATAGCAATAAATGCACACATCCAAAAAGAAGGGACAAAATTAAAACATTAACCCTACAACTCAAATAAATAGAAAGAGAGCAGCAAAAGAAGCCCTTGGGCACTGGAAGAAAAAAAATAATAAAGAGTAGAGAAGAAATAAATGAAATAGAGATTAGAAAAACAATTAAAAGAGTTAACAAGACCAAAAGCTGGTTCTTGGAAAAGATCAATAAAATCGATAAACCACTGGCCAAACTGACAAATGCATAACAGGAGAGGAACCAAATAACCCGAGTAAGAAATGAGATGGGTGATATCACAACAGACCAAACTGAAATTAAAAGAATCATAACAGAATACTATGTACTATGTACTCCAACAAATTTGAAAACCTAGAGGAAATGGACAAATTTCTAGAAACATACTACCTACCTAAACTAACACAAACCGAGGTAGAAAAACTAAATAAACCTATAAAAAAGAGATTGAAGAGGTAATTAAAAAACTACCAAGAAAAAAAGTCCTGGTCCTGACAGCTTCACTGTAGAATTCTACCAAACTTTCAGAGAAGAGTTAACACCAGTATTACTAAGGTATTTCAGAGCATAGAAAATGATGGAATACTCCTGAACTCATTCCATGAGGCCAGCATAACCCTGATACCAAAACCAGGTAAAGATACCACAAAAAGGAAAATTAGAGACCAATATGCCTTATGAACATAGACACGAAAATTCCTAATAAAATTCTAGCCAATAGAATTTAACAACGTATCAAAAAAATAATCCACCATGACCAAGTGTGATTCATACCAGGTGTGCAAGGATAGTTCAACGGTAGAAAATAATCAATGTAAATAAAACAAATCACATAAAAGATAAGAACCACATGATCTTATCAATTGATGCAGAACAGACATTTGACAAAGTCCAGCACTCATTCATGATAAAAAAAATTCTCAGCAAAATAGAATAAAAGAGAAATTCCTCAACATAATTAAGGGCATCTATACAAAGCCAACAGCCGATATCATTCTAAATGGAGAGAGTCTGAAAGCATTCCCCTTGAGAACAGGAACCAGACAAGGATGCCCTTTATCACGACTGTTATTCAGCATTGTGCTCGAGGTCCTAGCCAGAGCACTAAGGCAAGAAAAAGAAATAAAGGGCATCCAAACTGATAAGGAAGAAATAAAAGTATCCCTATTTGCAGATAGTATGATCTTATACACAGAAAATCCCAAAGAATCCACAAGAAAACTACTGGAACTTACAGAAGATTTCAGAAATGTATCAGGATACAATATAAACACACAAAAATCAGCTGGATTCCTCTGCATCAACAAAGAGAACTTCTAAAACGAAATTACCAAATCAGTACCATTTACAATAGCCCTCAAGAAGACAAAATACTTAGGAATAAATCTAACGAGAGACTAAAAGACCTATACAAAGAAAACTACAAGACACTACTGCAAGAAACCAAAAGAGACATACGTAAGTGGAAAAACATACCTTGCTCATGGATAGGAAGACTCGACATTGTGAAAATGTCAGTTCTACCCAAAGCAATCAACAGATACAATGCAATCCTGATCCAAATTCCAATGACATTTTTTAAGGAGATGGAGAAACAAATTACCAACTTCATATGGAAAGGGAGGAGGCCCCGGATAAGTAAAGCATTACTGGAGAAGAAGAACAAAGTGGGAGGCCTCACACTACCTGATTTTAGAACCTATTATACTGCCATGGTAGTCAAAACAGCCTGGTACTGGTACAACAACAGATACATAGACCAATGGAACAGAATTGAGAATCCAGACATAAATCCATATGCCTGTGAGCAGCTGATATTTGATAAAGGCCCAAAGTCCATTAAATGGGGAAAAGATAGTCTCTTTAATAAATGGTGCTGGCATAACTGGATATCCATCTGCAAATAAATGAAACAGGACCCATACCTCACACCATACACGAAAACTAACTCAAAATGGATCAAAGACTTAAGTATAAAATCTATAACGATAAAGATCTTGGAAGAAAAAATAGGGGCAGCGCTAGGAGCCCAATACATGGCATAAATAGTGTACAAACCATAACAATGCACAAACACTAGAAGAGAAAATAGATAAATGAGATCTTCTAAAAATCAAACACTTAGATGCTCATCAAAAGACTTCACCAAAAGAGTAAAAGGACAACCTACAGACTGAGAACAAGTTTTTGGCTACAACATTTCCAATAAGAGTCCAGTCTCTAAAATCTACAAGATACTGCAAAACCTCAATGACAAAAAGACAAATAATCCAATTAAAAAATGGGCAAAGGATATGAACAGACACTTTGCCAAAGAAGACATTCAGGTGGCTAGCAAACACATGAGGATATGTTCACAATCATTAGCCATTAGAGAAATGCAAATCAAAACTACAATGTGATATCATCTCACCCCAACAATGCTTGCACTAATTCAAAAAACACAATAAATGTTGGAGAGGTTGTGGAGAGACTGGAATACTTATGCGCTGCTGGTGGGAATGTAAAATGGTACAACCACTTTGGAAATTGAGTTGGCGCTTCCTTAAAAAGCTAGAAATAGAAGTACCATACGGCCCAGCAATCCCACTCCTTGGAATATACTAGAGAAATCAGAGCTGTCACATGAATAGATATATGCACACCCATGTTCATTCCAGCACTGTTTACAATAGCAAAAAGATGGAAATAACCTAGGTATCCATCAACAGACTAATGGATAAACAAATTATGGTACATATACACAATGGAATATTATGCAACAATAAAGAACAATGATGAATCCGCAGAACATCTCACAACATGGATGAATCTGGAGGGCATTATGCTGAGTGAAATTAGTTAGTCACAAAAGGAAAAATATTGTGTGAGACCATTATTATAAGAACTCAAGGAAAGGTTTAAACAGAAAAAAAGCTTTCTTTAATGGTTATGAGGATGGGAAGCGAGGGAGAGGGGAACTGGCTAACTAGATAGCAGACAAGGATCAACTTTGGTGAAGGGAAGAACGATACACAATACAGGGGAAGTTGGCACAGCTGGACCAAAGCAAAAGCCAAGAAGTTTGCTGGATACATCCACTTTGAGAGACAGAGTAAATGGGGCTGGGGCTTGTGGACCATAGTTTTGGGGGACATCTAGGTAAATTGGCATAACAAAGTTTATTAAGAAAATATTCTGCATCCCTCTTTGGTAAGTCCCTCCTGGGGTCTTAAAAGTTTGTGAGCGGCCATCTAAGATGCATCAATTGGTCCGATACCACTTGGAACAAAGGAGAATGAAGAAAACCAAAGACACAAGTAAAATATTAGTCTCAGAGACTAAAGGACCACATAAACCAGAGAATCCACCAGCCTGAGACCAGAAGAACTAGATGATGCCCAGCTACCACCAATAACCACTCTGACAGGGAACACAACAGAGAGTCCTGGATAGAGTGGGAGAAAAGTGTGGAGCAAAACTCGAACTCACATAAAAAGACAAGACTTAACGGTCTGACAGAGACTGGAGGAACCCCCAAAACTATGGCCCCCAGAATCTCTGTTAACCCAGAACTGAAACCATTCCTGAAGCCCACTCTTCAGATAAAGATTAGACAGGAGTATAAAACAAAAAATAATACATGTGAGGAGTGTGCGTCTTAGTTCAGTCAGATACACAAGACCAAATAGGTGGCTCCTGTCCAGAGGTAGGAAGGATGAGAACGAAGGAAGCGACAAGAACTGGTTGAATGGACACAGGGAATGCAGAGGGGGAAGGAAGAGTGTGCTGTCACATTGTGGGGATTGCAACAAATGTCACAAAACAATGTGTATGTAAATTTTTGTATGAGAAGTTAACTTGAGCTGTAAACTTTCACCTAAAGCACGATTAAGAAAAAAAAAAACCCGAAAAAAAATTCCAAGTGTGCTGAAAACTATAAACCTACACACTCAAGAAGCTCAAGAAATGTGAAAAAACTACACCAAGCCCATCATAACCAATCATAAAAATAAAATCTTAAAAGTGCCAGAGAAAAAGTACACAAATGTACAGGGGTTCAAAAATAAGACATCAGACTTCTGATCCAAAACAATGCAAGCCAGAAGACAGTGGAATCAACATCTTTAAAGTACTGAAAAGAAAAAAAAAACAAAAAACCTGCCAACCCTAAAGGAAGCAAAAGAAAGGAAATAATAAATACCAGAGCAGAAATCAATGATATATGAAAGAGAAAAATAAATAAATAAAGTTGATTTTTTGAGAAAATTAGTAAAATTGATAAACATCTTGCCAGACTGATCAGGGAAAAAAAGAGAAGACACAAATTACCATTATAGGAATGAATAAACAGACATCACTAGAGTTACCACAGATTCTTTAATGAAATATTATGAGGAACTTTATGCCAATAAATTGGACAACTTAAATAAAATAGACAAATTTCTTGAAAGACTCGATACCAAAACTCACTCAAGAAGAAATAGATAACACAAATGGCCTTATATCTGTTAAATAATTAAATTTGTAGTTAAAAACTTTCCTGCAAAGGAAAATCCAGGCCCATATAGTTTCATGGATGAAATTTACAAAACATTTCTGGAAGAAATAATACCAATTCTACACAAACTCTTACAGAAAATTGAAGAGGAGGGACTACTTTCCAACTCATTGTATGAGGCCAGAATTATCCTGGTAGTAAAACCAGAAAAATGACTTTAGAAGAAAAGAAATCTACAGACCAATAGAACTCATGAACATAGATGCAGAAATTCTAAACAAATTTTAGAAAGTCAAACCCTACAATTATATTAAAAACAATAATACATTTTGATCAAGTGGAGTTTATCTTTTGAATGCAAGATTGGGTTAGCATTTTAAAATCAATTCAATTTATTAACACATTAAAAATATTATGATCATCTCATTATATACAGAAAAAAGAATTTGAGAAAATCCTGATAAAAACTCTCAGCAAAGTAAGAATTGAAGGGAACTCCCTCAACCTGACAAAGGAGCTTTATGAAGAGCCTACTGCTAATATAATGCTTGATGGTGAAAGATCTAATTCTTTCCCCTAAAATCAGGAACAAGGTAAAATGTCTACTCTCACCTCTTCTATACAGTATCATATTTGATGTTCCAGCCAGTGTAATAAGGCATAAAAAGAAATAAAAGAAGTTAAAGTGTCCTTATTCATAGATAACAAGATTGTGTATGTAGAAAATGACAAAAATGCCACTAGATCAAACAAGTAACTTTACTAAGGTTTCAAGATAAATGATCAATATACAAAAAATTGGTTGTATTTTCATATATTATCAATGAAAAAACAAATAAAAAAGCAATGTCATTTAAAATAACATTAGAAGTATAAAACACTTAGGGATAAATCTGTACATTGAAATATGAAATACTTAGGGATCAATCTGTAAATTGAAAACCACTACAAAGTGTTTCAAAGAGAAAGAAACTAAATAAATGGAGAAATAGTCTGTGAACTTGGGTCAGAAGACTCAATATTGTAAATATGACAGTTCTACCGAAATTCATCTATGGTTTTAGTGCAATCTCAATCAAAATCCCAGCAGGCATTCTTGTAAAAATTGACAAGCTGATTCTAAAATTCGCATGGAAATGCAAAGGATCTAGAATTGCCAAAACAACTTTGAACTCGAAGGACAAAGTTGGGAGACTTATACAACCTGATTTCAAGACTTAATATAAAGCTAGTGTAATCAAGAGAGTGTGCTGTTGGCATAAAGATAGGCAAATAGATCAATGGAATAGAACAGAGTCCGTAAATAAAAAACCTGTTGCCATCGAGCCAATTCCAACTCATAGTGACCCTATAGGACAGAGTAGAACTCCCTATGGGGTTTCCAAGGCTGTAATTTTTAAAGAAGCAAACTGCCACATCTTTCTCCCATGGGGTGGCTAGTGGGCCGACCTTTCAGTTAGCAGCTGAGCACTTAACTAGTCCACCACCGGGGCTCCTTTAGTCCATAAATAGACACACACATATATGGTTTATTAATTTTCAATAGAGTTTGAAAGGTAATTCAGTAAGGAAAGGATTGTCTTTTCAAAAAATGGTTGGAACAAATGGGTATTGGTATACCAAAAATGAACATTGATCTGTATTTTATGCTATATACAAAAATCAAAGCAAAATGAATCATGGCATCTAACCCCGGCTAAAATGGCACTGATAAAAACAAAAACAAAAACAAAAAACAGATAACAACAAATGTTGGTGAGGATGTAGGGAGATTGGAATCCTTATCCATTGCTGGTGGGACTGTAAAATAGTGCAGCCACAATGGAAAATGGTATGGCACTTTTTCAAAAACTAGAAATAGAGCTACCCTATGATCCAGCAATCCCACTCCTAGGTATATACCCTAGAGACCTAAAAATAATGACACAGACATATGTTCATTGCTGCTTTATTCACAAGAAAAGAACAAATAAATGGAAATAACCAAAGTGCCCTTCAATGGATGAATGGATAAATAAATTGTGGTACATACATACAATGGAATACTATGCAACTGTAAAGAACAGTGATGACTGCAAAACATATTATAACATGTTTATAATATAAACATAGCATAGACCTGGAGGGCATAATGCTAAGTGAAGTAAGTCAAGCATATAAGGACAAATATTGTATGATCCCTCTTTTCTAAGAAGACAAGAATAAATATTGAGAGACCAGTGTTCATTGGTGGTTACCAGGGAGAGGAGTGGGGTGAGGAAAGTATACTTTATACTGTAGAGACTAGTTATTTTTGGGTGATGGGAAAAGTGGCACCTAATGTAGATGTAGTGAGCACAGCACAACCAAAGTAAAAATGTGTGTTTGAGCACATTATGTATGGGTATAGGAAAATTGGTATATGGGTAGGTACAGGTGTGTTCATAGGTGAGAACAAATAGAAGTATCTATAAACCAAACCAAACTCGCTGCTGTCAAGTTGATTCCAACTCATAGCGACCCTACAGGACAGAGTAGAACTGCCCTATAGGGTTTCCAAGAAGCGCGTGGTGGATTTGAACTGCTGACCTTTTGGTTAGCAGCCATAGCTCTTACCCACTACACCTCCTGGGTTTCCAGAAGTATCTATAGGTGCGTACAAATACAAATATGTGAGTGCAGATGCATAAATTCATTGAAGACACAAATACAGATATTCCTCAGACATAAGCAAACACCTCCCAACATTGCTTTCCTGGGTTTGAAGACTTAGGACCATAGTCTCATGGGACAACTCAGTCAATTGGCGCAACATAGTTCACAGAAATCATTATCTGCATCCTAATATCGTGAGTAGTGTCTAGGGTCTTAAAAGCTTGCAAGTGGCCATCTAAGACACAACTACGAGTCTCTACTCACCAGGAGCAAAACAGTAAGAAGGTAACCTAAAGTGCAGAGAAGAAACAAGTCTACACAAGCAACAACCTCATCTACCCTGAGACCAGAAGAAATAGATGGTGCCTGGCTACCACCACTGTCATTTCTGACTGGGGTCACAGTAGTTGGTCCTGGATAGAATGGGAGAAAAATACAGAGCAGTACTCAAATTCTTTAAAAAAAAAAAAAAAATCCAGACAAATTGGAACAGTAGAGAACAGAAGACTCCTTGAGACTATTGCCCTGAGACACTCTAACCTAGAAACGAGTCTGTCACCTGAGATCACTTTTTAGCGAAATAGTAGAGTGGCACACAAAATGAAAGCTCTTACGCAAAGGATTGATGCCCTACTTAAAAACCATCCATATGAGATCAAAGGGTCAACAATTAACTCACAAGCAAAGATGAAAGATAAGGGAGCAGGGAAGCTAGAGTACTAGAAATGGAATGAACAGAACACAGAGAATGTTGACACATTGTGATAAATGTAACTAATGCCACTAACAATTTGTGTGGAAATTGTCAAATGGGAACCTAACTTGATGTGTAAATTTTCACCAAAAGCTCAATAAAATATTATTAAAAAAAAAAAAAGCCATTCATGCCAAAAACAAAAACCAAAATGGATCATGCACTAAATATAAAACTTCTAGTAGAAAACATAGGGAAAAAAATCTTTTGACACTTTGGATTAGGAAATACAGAAATATAACCAAAACTACAGTTCATTAAAGCAAAATTTGATAAATTGGACTTCATCAAAATGAAGAAGACACAGTGTCTTCAAAAGACACTTAAGAAAATCAAAAGACAAGACAGACTGGGAGAAAATATTTACAAATTACATATCTGATAAATGACTCATATTCAAAATATATAAATCACCCTCAGAATTCAATAACAAGAAACAACCTACTTTGGAAAAACTATTTGAACAAGCACATCTTCAAAGAAAATATATGGATGACAAAAAACCACATGAAAAAATGCCCAACATCGTTAATCATAAAAGAAATTTAAATTACAACCACCATGACATACCACTACACATGTATTAGAATGTCTGAAACGTAAAAGATTGTCCATACCAAGTGTTAACATGGGTGTGTATGTAGCACCTGTAATATGCCACTAGTGGGAATGTAAAATGGTGCAATCACTTTAGAAAACAGTTTAGCAATTCTTAAATAGCTAACCATACACTTATCATATGCCTCAGCCATTCTACTCCTAGGTATTTACCTAAGACAAATGAAAGCATATGCCCATAAAAAGACATGTACCAAATGCTCATATCTTTATTCTAACAGCTAAAAACTATAAACAATTATCCACTAACTGATGAATGGATAAACAAATTCTGGTATTTCCATTCAAAGGAATATTATTTAGCAATAGAAATGAATGATCTATGGGTACACAGAGTAACAAGGATGAATCTCAAAATAATTGAGTGAACAAAGCCAGATAAAAAATGAGTACATAATGTATTACTCCATTTATATAAAATTCTAGAAAATGCAGACTAAGATATAGTGACAGACGAAAATTAGTGGTTGCCTGGGCTTGGGGGTGGGTAGGGAGGAAGGGACAGGAGGTAGAGATTACAAAATGGCATGAGGAAACTTTTGTTTATGATGGATATGTTCATTATCTTGATTGTGGTGATGATTTCACAGCTGTATACATATGTCAGAACTTATCAACATAGACATTTAAAGTCTGTGTATTATATGTCAATTATACCTCAATATAGTTGTGAAAAAATGCCAAATTTTTTCAAAGTGTCTTTCAGGCCATTTACATTTTTACTAGTAGTGTTATCAAAATTCCTGTTGATCTTGCATCCTCACCAACACTTGTTATTATCAGTCTCTTTAATTGTAGCCTTTTGAATGGTTGAATAGTAGTATCTAATTGTGGTTTAAATTTGTATTTCTATGATAATGATGTTTACCATATTTTTCACGTCTTGACTGTATGTCTTCTGAAGTGTCTGTTCAAGTCTTCTGCATGTTTTTAAATTGGGTTGTCTTTTTATTATTGAGTTGTAGGAATTGTATTTGTTTTTAAATATAATTCTGGATACAAGTCCTTCATCAAAAATGAATTTTCTCACTGAGGCTTATTTATTCATTTCCTTAATAGTGATTTGTTATTGTTGTTAGCAGAATTTATAAATTTTGACAGTCTAATTTATCAATTTTTTCTTTTATGATTATTGCTTTCTCTGTCCTAAGTAATCCTTACCTCACCAAAGTCATACTCTATTTTTTCTCCTAGAAGTCTTTTAGTTTAGCTTTTGCATTTAGCTCTGTGCTCCATCCCCTATTAATTTTTGTGTAGGAATGGTTTGAGTTAGGGATGGAAGTTTTCTTTTTTACATATAAATAGCCTGCTGGTTTAGTACCATTTAAAAAAATTTTATTTTTGCTGTTGCTGTTGAGAATATACACTCCCAAACATATACCAATTCAAGTTTCTAAATGTACAAGTCAATTACACTGATTACATTATTTGAGTTGTGCAACCATTTTCATCTTCCTTTTCTAAATTGTTCCTCCCCCATTGACATAAACTCGCTACTAAGGTTCCTACCTAATCGTTGGAGTTGCCATTATTAATTTGATCCATATAGTGCTTTTATTTTTTTTAAATGATATTTTGTGGTTTTGGTGAAGGTTTACACAGCAATTTAGGTTCCTATTCAACAATTTCTACACAAGTTGTTCAGTGATATCGCTTACATTCTTCACAATGAGTGAGCGTTCTCATTATTTCTGTTCTGGTTTGTTCCGTTTTCATTAATCTAGTTTCCCTGCCCCCTGACATTCTCATCTTTGTCTTAAAGTGATGTTTGACCATTTGGTCTCATATAGGTGATTTAATTAATTAATTAATTAATTTTGAGCCAATTTGTTATTTAGTTACAAGGTGACCTCAGGGAATATCTTCGCTTCAAGTTCTGAAGAATATCTCAGGCTGATAGTCTCGGGGAGTCCTCCAGTCTCTACCAGTCCAGTGTTTTTTTTTTTTTTGTTGTTGTTGTTTTAAGGAATTTGAAGTTCTGTTCCACATTTTTCTCCCATTCTATCAGGGTCCATTTACTGTGGCCCTGATTAGAACAGTTGGAAGTGGTAGCTGGGCACCATCCAGTTCTTCTGGTCTCAGGGTAGATGAGGCCATGGTTCATGTAGACTGTTTGTCCTGCAGACTAGTTGTACTCCATCCACTTTTAACATATGGAGACCACATCTAAATACCTAGAAAGGCTAGATGTTTCAGTTAAAGACCTAAGTTTGATCACTATAACACTGCATATACACGAGTATTGACTGACCATGCACAGACAGATTCTGGTGTGGAACCTTCACCCTTCTGTCTTCTGCTTTCCCACCATACACAGCCATGAGTCTGAGAAGTGATGTAAAAACTGCATCCCCAAGTTATTTCCAGAGTTTCTTGCCAGTGAGTTTTAACAAAAAAGAGGATTACAAAACAAGTAATTTTTCAAACTGTACTTTTAGCATATGTGGGCAACTTCTTCACATCCATAAGGGCTCCATGTTGCAAAGATTCGAAGTTTATTTTAAAAGGCTGAGGGAATAGCATACAGCAACTTGTCCATATTCTATATGCACAGGTTTATGGTTGGTATAGCTTCCAATTGGACAGTGGTCACTTCTGGGGGCCACATGAGGCAAATTACAATGAAGCTGGAGGCCCACTGGGCTCACCACAAGCCGCTTGGGCAGCCCCCAGCTGTGTGTGGATCCTGGCGGGTCACAGCTGGGGTGTACTAATGGCCCTGTGCTGGACTGCTGAGCTCTATTCCCACCCAATCCATCACCAACAAGTGCTCAACGGATATGGTGTGAGCACACACGTACAAGTAATGTAATTTTCAACATGGGTTCATACTATATAGGGATACTTCTGCAATTTGATTTTTTTCACTCAATGTCTTTAAGATCTTTCCCATGGCGATAGCTAAAAAGATTGTTTAAATGGCTTCACTGTAGCCTCTGGAATAGAGCAATATAATTTAGCCAATAACCTATTGATAGACATTGTTTTTCCTAATTCATTGATTAAAATAAAAACAAAACAAAACCTCTCCAATTAGGTTCATAAACACAGCTCTGTGTACATTCCTAAGGGTGAGGTTACTAGGTCAGAGGTGACATACAGTGAAGACACACACGGCCAAATTTCTTTTTAAGGAAGGTTATGCTCCCTCCAAAAATGCTGCTTTGCCCACATCCTCCAACACTGGCTCTTGCTTAGCCTAGGCAGAAATCTTAATGTCTTGATTTGGACTTCTTTACTAATGAAGCCTCTTTTTACATGCTGTATACTGATCATTTTTATCTCTGTGAATTTCCTGTGCTTGTTTTATCTCCATTTTTTCCTATTAGCTTTCTTTTTAAAAAATTCATGTACTCAAATCTGTTTTCCTTTATGATTACTAGCATATGTCAGTTTAGAAATATCTTTCCTATCCTATCATAAAATTCTGTACCTATGTTTTCTTCCAGTACCTGTTTTCAGTTTTTATGTCTATGAGCCATCTGGAATTTGTTCTGATGTAAGATGTGAAGGGTGGAAGAGGCAGCTTATTTTTTCCAGCATCATGTATCAAATAATGTACCTTTCACCAGAATGTCAAAGTACCTGTTTTCTTTCTTAATTCATGCAATTGTAAGAAAATAAAATGGTACCATAAATAAATATAACTAAAAATTGCTTTGCCCATACTGGTCCCTTGCTGCAGATATTTTGAAATTTTATTGATCTCAAAACTAGAAATCACAGCCCTAGCTCAGAGTCTTCCTGCTTTATTCCACAGCCTCAATATCTCATTAACATAAAACTGGAAGGAACTGGAGTACAGATGCTATGAAAGAATTCTCCATGAGAAAAAATGTATTATTTAATATTTTAATAACCACAACTCAACAACCTTTACAGTGATTTGAATGTACTTAAGATCCTAAAGTAACTTCCAAATTGAAAATTAAATTCTGTTCAGTAAAAGCTAAGTTAAACTCTTTTTGAATAATCTATACCTCTGGCCTAAGTAAACAACAATTTTGATACACTCAAATTGTACCTAATAATAAATAATAATACCTACATCATTAGCTAAATTTTTTTTAACTAAACACCACTTCACCTGATTTTCAAGTTAATCAAAATAATAGTTACTCTCTTGCTCAGTAAACACCACTTTATAACAACAAACTGCTCAAATACAGGACTTCATCTTTATTTCTTTATTAACAAAATAATTCATTATTATGATTTTTGAAACAAAAGTTTAAAAATGTTCTGCTTTCATGTTAATACAGGTTAGGCCATTCAAAAGACAAAGCAAAGTTAATTTTAAGTCATAGTCCAGGATTATACTCATCAGAAATAAAAACATGGGTTATGGTATTAAGTAAAGACAACCAAAGTAAACTATTTCAAATTTGTTTATATAAAAGCATATTAAAGATCACTTTAAAATAGTGTCTGTCTTTTCTTTAAAATGGGTATAGACTCATCTGCAATCATATACAAATATAATAAACTTGACTCATTAGCTTTCTTAACCTTTTAATACAAATACAACTCCTTGTTTCTTTATGCAACCCAACAAAATAATATAAAGTGAAGAAGACATTAGAAAAATATGGATTTTTCTGAATCTATATTGTATTTTTAGTTTTAATTGGAAAATATATTTTAGATAATATGAAATACATGGATTTCAGATTTAC
Organism: Trichechus manatus latirostris; assembly: GCF_000243295.1. Lineage (NCBI taxonomy): Eukaryota > Metazoa > Chordata > Mammalia > Sirenia > Trichechidae > Trichechus > Trichechus manatus. The sequence continues at coordinate 1,842,289 of NW_004444146.1, read as the reverse complement.
ATATTTGTGTCTAGCAGATTATTAGATATGGTCTTTATTTTGACTGAAATGCAAAAATATGATTAATTTCTTAATAACAGATTAGTTATAAAATATCTTCCACTGATAGCAGTGGTAGTCTGAGAAAAAAATGTAAGCTGAACATATTTGTAAATCACTGTCCAAATTGTGCACATTAACTTTAAGCCCTTAATATACATTTACTTTAAAGATTACTGAATGGAAATCTTATATATGATATTTAAACAATCTTGTAAACATAGTCAAAATCTGCTTTCTAGAAGAGATAAAATTCAAGTAAACACTGCATATTTGATTTAAACTAACCTTACATTTATGACACATTAGATTATAACCACTGAATATGTAACAAGATTTTCAAAAAATCATCTGTATGTAACGATGAAACTAGATGCTGTAAACGTGTTCATTTTAATAACTAATATACTGTAGCTGCTCTTTGGTTTGGCATAATAATACTGGTCAGATGCTTCAGGTTCAGAATACTCAAGTACATTCATACCCACATAAACCAAGTCTCCTAAATTTGTTTTTAATGGCAATAGCAAGACGGGATATTCAACTTTATTTTCCTTAAATGGCATCACAAATGTTCAAGTGCTTGAAAGACAAAAGATAGTACTTATAAACTTTGACAGGGCTTCAGTTTGACCTTTTCTCCCCAAATAGTTGATAGCAATAATCAATATCAGTTGAACTATCAAAGAGGCAGCCTTTCTCTGACTCCCTTACCACCAGCAGGCCCGCTTGCTGAATGGGCACCAACATGCACGAACCAACCCAGCCAAATATTATTTATAATTCAGCAAAACGTTGGCCATAAATTAAATCAAAGGTAACTAAAGTAAAAGGTTTTAATTGAAAAAGCTTTAAAAGGTGTGTACTATGCTATTAAAGATTATGTTAAATAATAGAAATTAAAAGAATTGAGAAATATTACAATACCATACAAGTGCCTGCCAGGTTAAAGGGGAAATAATGTTTCCTCAGTTGTTAACCAAGTACACGCAGAGCCTTTGCACTAAATGTAGAAACATACACAAAAGTACCAGGAGAAAGTTTCTGACAGTGGTTAAGCAAGTTTAAACATTTACTGTTTCCTTATATTATGGAAACCTGGAAACTGCCAAACTGAAGTGATGTTTTTGGTTGGTAACTCACATCTCTTAAGCTCATACGTTAAGTTTTCTAGAATCAAAATTAATATGACTAAAGAGTTAAAACAAAGGTAGTATTCCAAACTAGACTTTAAAAGCTAACTCATTCCTTTGGTTCAAAGGGAAAAAAGTTATTTTCTCTTAAAATCTAATGTTTGTATAGCCAATGGAATTAGACAAATTCTAGAAACTACACTGGGCAGAGTTAGCTATAAAATCTGTTACATTAGGAAATTATAGAGCTATGCCTTCTATATTGTTTGGCATTTAGAAGGTACTCCAAAAATATTTGTTGGATGAATGAAAAGTAATTATTTTGGAAAATTAGAAATCACAGAATGTTAGAAGTCATCCGTCTTTCACAACAGCCCTCCCCCGCCTCCTCCCCACACCTACTTTTACAGGTAAGGAAACTATAGTCTTTGATACTTACAGACATGCTGGTTAAGATTTATCTCTACTCATCTGCTGGAAGCAATCAATTATTTTGGTTTGTGTTTGATTAAACAGTATAAATGAGGAACTGTACTTGACTAAAGAGTAGCAATGAGGAATAACATGTCTACATTGTTTCTCTTTGAAAAGACACTATATTTTTCTTTAGAATCAAGGCAATAATTCCTACCACTCATACTAGATTTTAAAAGGAGATGTTATCTAGGCAGAAAGGGGCTGCTCTGAGAGAAGTCAGATGTGAAATTCTGCATTTAAGAGTGGAATCTACTTTTCAGTGACTGGAAGCGTTTAAAAGACTATTCAGGTTATAAAAATTTCTTCCTTGAGAGTGGTATTATTCTAAAGTCTTTCCCCTAGTTCCAATTGCATTTTATATCACTGTTTAAGCTATTACAGGATTACTGTAAAAAGTTTCAACGTAATTTTCAGTAATTACTTTAAAATTTGAAAGAAACAGTAAATAAACTCAACAGCATGTTACATTCTAAATACCTTTAGGAATGAAAATTTTTTTTTTAACAACTTAACAATATCCTGCCTATCTTTCTCTTTACCCTTCTTCTAGCCACTTCTCCCTATTCCTACTGTGTCAATATTTGTGTAGAACATGTACTTTTGTGTTTCCCTGCCTGTATAAATACCCTTGAAAATGCAACAAAAAAGTAATTAAAAAGTAAAGAGAACCCCAAATATTCCTTATTACTGCCAAGTTTCCTTTAAGCCTTGGGTATACAATAGACTAAATGGTTGTATTAATGATTATAACTCAGCCTTTAATGAATTATACAAATGTGCTCTATGGTTTATATGATTATATTTAGATATCTGAGTCCTTCTGAATGTTATTTTATAGCCAACAATAAAAAATTATTAAAAATGTTGAAAGTATAAAACAGTAATTATAAATTAGCAAACACCCAGTAAAAAAAGCAGTTATTTCTTTTTCCTTATAGAGTATAAACAATAGTATTTGGATATTATTACCCACTTTCAGTTACCACACTGTCCGAGACAGACTCACTTAGACAAGTTTTTAGCTTGGGGTGAAAACTTATAATGTACACTAAGAAATAACTCTAATAATGTAACTTGAGTATCAAAGAAATACATGTGTTAAACATGTGACCTGATGGCTCATATTATGGCATCGCATAAAAGGTAAGTATTATTTCCAGCGTAAAATGTAGTCACTTTTGTAGACATAGGTCAATGCTGCACAAATGGACATGTGAGATTAAGGCATCTTCCTGCTCTGGAGTAGTGCTTCTGTGGAAACAGTGATCTGTACAAAGGTTTCCTTTATTTTTTTTTCCCCAATACATCTTCTATTATACTTTATTTCATTCCACTGATCATTTTCTTCCAAATAAAACTGAAAGTATCAGTTCGTAATGTATTTCTATAAACCTATAAAAAAAGAAACAACTGAGTTATTGGTTAACACTTGATTTCATATTTCTAAATATAAGATTTTGTAAGTGGCTCTGTGCGCTAAAGATACAATGCTGATAAGACAGGACATGAATAACTTTAATACTACAAATATTATAATAATGATTTTTATAAGCAGTAAATAAGGGGATGGTACTGACTTTCTTCCCCTGGAACAATCAAAAGAGTATTTTAGGAGGTGGATTGTAACAGTTCTCCCTTGTTGTTAGCTTGGGTATCACTTGAGGAGACATTTTAAAAGTACTTGCTCTAAGACTGCTAACCATCACCAGCATCAGCCACTAATGTGCTCCCATGATGAAGCTCATGTGGAGGGAGCCATGCTTCTTTGCAGGACCATTACACAAGACCACAACATACTGCTCCTGTTGCTCCTCTTCAGACTCAAGCCCATTCTGCCCAAATTGAGCCCTGAAATGTGCGTTTGATTCTGTTTAAGTCTTAGGCTCTGGCTGCAGCTTTGGACACTGGCTCTAGGTCCTTTTCAAGGAACTGAATCCTGCCAACAAATATGCAAACAAGGAAGCAGATGCTCCCCTAGTTGAAAAAATGAACTCCTGACCCACAGAAATTGAGATAATAGATGCGTGTTGTCTTAAGCTGGCAAGGCAAGTTTGTGGTAATTTCGTACGAAGCAACAGATAACTAAAAAACACTCTAAGTAGGCTGTCAAAACATCTAATATCTGGATGAGATGCTTTAGGTCATTCAGCTTGGCTCCTGTCTTAAAAATAGATAGCTGTCTTCTTTATTTTTAAGTATCTGAAGAGAAAGAGCTCACTACATCCCTCACAGTTTAAGTGTTAAACATTACCCTCATTGCATATACTACTGCTTATACACTGCTTATTAATTCTCTCTCTGAAATGTCTTTTATTGCTATTTAAACTAATTTCTGCTGGCCTGGTCTCTGGGCACACAAAGAGGTACATCAGTGTACCTGGCTAGAATAAACTGCTTTCTTGCCCTATCTTTTACAAATTAAACAACATGAATGAACCTCTTAAGTCTTATTTTTCAGCCTTTGATTTTAGTTACTCTACTCTGGATCAAATTTCTTCAATAATGGGCAAAAGTCACTTTTTCTTCTTAAACCAACTAATAATCTATACTGAAAAGGTTAGTTGCCCATACACCAACTCTAAACAATTTTTGTTAGTTTCTTCACTAATCTGCCATCAAATATTTACTAAGATTGTGCTATGAGTAGTAAGAAAAATGGTACACAGGCAGATGTTAATTTACCCTCCAGTCTCTCCTAATTGCCTAATTTTGCTGATACGATTGAAAAGAGCCAAAAAAAAAAAAAAAAAATTGTTTTAGAAGATTATAAAATATGCAAATAAACTGCATTTGTTCAAGGAAATTACCTTTATACTGTCTTACCTTGCTCTTATTCAAATGGTTAGTTATGAACAAGTGGTACTCAGTTTTCTATTGTCACTGTAACATGGTTATTTGTCCCTGTAAGCACATAATTATATATGGCGTAACCAATAAAAAAAAAAAAAGCATTAAGTTTCTGGTTAAATGCTAAATTTATGATTACAGCAAAAGCAACTATTACATAGCACTAAAAAGGCTGATGCCCACCAACTATTTGTCTTCTTGTAGAACTCAAGTAAGTAAAACAGCTTTAACAATCAAAGTCTGCTTTTATGCTTGTCCTGGTGACAACGCCCACTGGCTTTAAAGACATTAGGCAGCAGTGATTCAGAATTTCACAAAGTGAATTTTTCCCTTGATGTTACACAGGGAATTAATGATCCTAATGAAGATCTTAATGAAATTAATTTAAGAGAATGTTTCAAATGCTGCTAAAAGTAAGGAAATAAATAAATAAAAGCAAGAAAAGATCAGAAATTGTCACAGCAAGTTCTAGGGTATATGCTAGAGTTGGTACAACTTGATCTGAATGTCCCAAACCATTTTCTACAGTGCAAGACGATGACAATGTTATTATTCTTAGGAAATACCACAGCTCATTTTTATGCTGTAATGCTAGTAAGTGGCCAGACTATATTGTAAACCCAGACCTGATTCAGAAGCCCACTTCTGTCTTATCAACTGTCTGTACTGCATCCAGTATTCATGAAATGATCAACAGTCATCAAGAAAAGGTTAAAATATATTCAGTGTATTCTTTTTTCAAACTAAGGGAGTAAAGAGTACAATGCTTTTCAAAAATTATTTTTGACTAAAAAATCCTAAAGGATAATCTTGTTCAAAACATAATTCAGAATATACAATGTCAAAAGAACTTTCCATATATCTGAAATAAAAAGTAGGGGATTGCATAACACACACACACACAGACACACACACACACACACACAAAACCTTTCCAACGAAACAAAAAACAGCAGCAACCACTATACCTTCTTCATCCAAACCCCTCCCCAACAAAACACCAATAAAGATTAACATTCCATACATGTAGAGTATCACATTATTTTGATTTTTCCATGTTTATTAAACCTGGTGATTTTCATTTTCACCAGATGAAGCAATGTGTTCAGATTAGAAGTTACTACCTGATCTGACGATGCCTTCTTCAGATCCAGTCTCTGTCCACTGAGATTCACTGTCCAACAATCGGTTTTTTGATTCACTAAGCGGTTTGATAGGAAAGGGTGGATTTGATCCAATACTGAAAAGAGAAGCAAATCATTTTGTCAATAGCTTCATGCTCAATTAAGGATACTTAATAAATTAATAAGCAGCAAATTAGTATTCTTTCTCCTAAATATGAGAGCACAACTCATGGGATCTTAGCACTCTGAAAAAAATTCTCTCTTCAAAAGAAAAATACACCCCCGCTCCCCCCACTAACTGGCTTTCTCGACCCAAGTATCTGTATTATAACACTGTCAGTGAAAACAATTAGACAAAAGAAAAAAAGCTTTGGAGGCCAGTCTGAAATGCTTTTAACATGTTAATCAAGAGCCATAAGGTAGAACAAGGACAGGTGAGGATCTATGTCTGTGGCCAGTACAAAAAAATTACCTGTCATTTCCCAAGTTTTCTGCTTTCTACCTCTGCAGTTTAGATCTAAGGGGAAAAAATGATTTAGTGATTTAGTGTAGACTTATTTTACTAGTTAAGAGATCCAGGGAGGGAGGGAACACAGAAGGAGAGGAGGAGGAAAAGGGAACTAATATTTGTTGTGTATCTATTATGGGCCAGACACAGCACAAAGTGCTTTCTACACATTATCTTGACCCCCACAAAAACCCCTGGAGGTAGGTATGATTATCTCATTTTGTAGAGGTAGAAACTGAGGCTCAGAGAGTTTGAGTGATTTGTTCAGAATCATAAGAAATGTTAGAGCTTTAAGATCTGAGGCTTTAGGTTCTAGGTTCTAGGTTCTAAGGCCTATGCTCTTCCAATATTACCATGCTAGTTTGGAGTTTATAATCCTTTCTCCCCCACCATTTATTTATGTGATAAATACTTTTCAACTGTTTAACTTTGGCAGAAGTATCTCTAGCTTCTTTAAAATTTCATTTAAAATGACCTAATTCTCAGAATTTGTGAAATAGCTTTCTTGCCATGGAAGTACTATAAAAAAATTTCCTCTAAGAAGAATTAATGAGAAAAATATTTATAATTGTATTTTTGAATCCTCAATAGTATTTTGACACCGTAGTTAAAATCTGTTTATCAAACCAAAATGGTAAGTAATAAAATGATAAATTTCTTAGAAAACAACATAACTGATATAAACCAATAAAATCAATTCCTGAAACAAAGCCTTAGTTTCTAGGAAGATGCAGCATATTTAGGGTCGCCATACTTCCCACTTTGCCCAGACATTTCCCATATTATGCAACTGTTCTGGTCTAACTATTTATCACTAGCAAGAATTCTACTCTCGAAAGTGTTCTGGTTGGGAAGACAAAATGTAAACACATAAACATATTAGCCCTCAGTTAACAAAAAATTTAAAGAGAATTACTCTTTATTTATGCTGGCTTACTGAGTTACTATTGTACTTATCACACTAATATGTATGTATAACACATGTACCCAGCTTGCTTTATAATGAATATTAGAATACTAAAAAACTTAATGACAAGAAGCACACCTTCTAGCATATTCATTTTGGCTTGTAACAGAAGCTTGTTCTGGATCCATCCCCACAAGGCGAGTTGGAAAACTGCAACCATCACCCAAGCTGCATAATGAAAAATAGCAATAATATATAATTTAAACCATATTAAGTTAAATCATAGCGGCCAAATTTGACACCCATTTTTCAGAGGCAGGGAAAGAAATTATTACAATGTCATTTCAGGGAATAATTCCTAAGATTTCTAATTAGAGAGTTATTGGCCTCCACTGAAGAAATAAGCTTTCTTCTTTTATAATCTTCTTTAGGTGGCAAAACCTCTTTGCAGGGCAGAAGGATTTCTTGTTCTACTATGATTTACAAGAGTATTTAAAAACAATGTTTCATATATCACTATTAAGACTAGGATGCCCAGCAGAGTACATCAAAAACAGGTATTCAAATATTTGGGAAATTTAATCATAAAGGCTGGAACTGAAATTAAAGGTAAAAGTTCCACAAATTTACTGTCTATGATGTTCCAGGTACTATTTTAAGCACTAGGGATATAGCAGTGAATGAGAAGAAAATCTCTACCCTCAATATCACAATCTAAAAAATTGTATAGTTATGCCTTACTTTCACATTCTATAAATATCAAACAGGGACTTTCATTTCCAGCCAAGATAGAATAAGCTGTAAACCTGACCTTCCCACTATAAACAACTAGAAAGTGGAACAGTATATAAAATGACTGTTTTCAAAACATGCAGCAAAGGACTGTAATCTCTGAAAGAAGAGAAACAAATCAAGTAAGCCCCAGCTTTCAACCAGGACCAAGGCGAGCAAAGTAGTCTTTCTGGATTGAGGTGACAGAGATGGGAATTTGGGAGGCTGCGGTGGCTTGGATCTCTGGGGCAGAACTGAGATAGAGGGACATATGCAGAGAAAGGGCTACAGAAATCTGCACACTAGTACACTTAAGTTCTGTGGTAAATACTAAGCTACACATATAAATCTGGGAAGAAAAGCTAAAAAATGTAAGTTGAGCAATTTCAAGAGCTCCCAAGAGCTCCCACAGGACCAGGGGCATTCAAATTGGACCAACATGAATGGACAGATCTCACTGAACACCCAGATTTGATCCTAGCAGGCTCTCACCTTAGTTGGAACCCTAGAGAAAAGGCTACTTTAGCTCCACCCTAACAAACAAGCCTCAAAAGGACCACGCTGAAACACAAGTAACGTAATTGCCTGACATAACAAAATTCAACATTTAAGGGAGACAATAAAATCCAGAAAGCTCAGCAAACTAACATCCAAAATGTCCAGCATCCAATCAAAAATTAGTAGATATGCAAAGCAGCAGGAAAATGTGATCCATAACTAGGAGAAAAATCAGTCAGTAGAAAAAAAACAGAAATGACAGTGAAAATTAGCAAACAAGGACTTTGAATGAGTAATTACAAATATGTCCGTGAATATTTATATGAAATGAATATAATGAAGAGAGAAATGGAAGGTATAAAAAATAATCAAATTGAACTTCTAGAGCTGAAAAATTCAGTATCAGAAATAAAAAATGCATGAGATGGGCTTAACATATTAGACACTGCAGAAGAAAAGATCAGTGAATTTGTAAATATAGCAATAGAGACTATCCAAACTAAAGCAAAGACAGAAAAAAACACAATGGCTGGGGACAGAATAACAATGACCTGTGGGTCACTATCAAGCCATCTAACATGTACTTGAGAGTCCCAGAAAAGCTGGGGACGAGGGGAGGAGGAAGGGAAGAAGCAGGTAGAAAAAATTTCTGAAGAATAGATAAGAATTATTCAAATTTGATGAAAACTATAAACTCACAGATTCAAGAAGCCTACTGAAACCCAGGCAAGATACACATAAAGAAAACCACACCAATGGGTATCATAATCAAACTGCTTAAAACCAGTGTGATAAAGGTAAAAATCTTTAGCCAGAGGGGAAAAAAAACCTTACTATAAGCAGTGGAATAAAGAGTGATGCTGACTTCTTGTCATAAACAAAGCAAGCCAGGAAATAATGGAATAGTATTTTTAAAGAAAGCGTGATGTACCCTCAAAACCTGTCAATGTTGAATTCTACGTTTATGGTACACAGAAGAGATATAGCAATAGATCTATCCAAAATGAAGCACAGATAAGACTGAACAAAAAAATAACAGCACATTAGTGAGCTGTAGGAGAAATTCCAAAACCAAACCAGTTGATATTGAGTCGACTCTGACTCATGGTGATCCCATGTGTGTCAGAGCAGAACTGGGCTCCATAGAGTTCTCAACGGCTGATTTTTGGAAAGAAGATCGTCAGGACTTTCCTCTGAGGTGCCTCTGGTGGACTCAAACCTCCAACCTTCTGGTTAGCAGCCATTTGCATCACCCAAGGACTCCAGAAAATCATAAGAATTTATACTTATTAGCCACAGTTTCAAAGATTCCATAAGTTAATTACATATTCTGCTGTGCCTTAAATGAAAGGAGACCCAATACATACACAGATAGTCCCTGACTTACACTGAATTTGCATTAAGACTAACTGCACTTATGACCATCCTTTTTTTTTGTTTTTTAACATCTTATTAGTAATACGTACTACATACAATGTTGTAGCATGTAATTTGCTGATGTAATATCAGGTATTCACTCGCAGGTGTTCAATTTTATGATTTACTGTTAAAGATGCTGCCGTATAGCAGGCTATGGCCTGGTCTACAATGAAGTTGGTGCTGGGAGTCATAATGTTCAACTCTAATGACACATGACAATTGAACTTCGCATGCACCCAACAGCCGTTACAACTCCGAATTCATTGTTATGACACTGATGCCAACTTCACCGCAGACCAGGCCTATAGCATGATCTTATTCAGCATTTCTGTACTGTAAGAAACATCAGTTAATACGAAATGACATATTTGACTTATGTCAGAACTGACTTACGATGGCGGTGTCAGAACGGAATCTCGTTGTAAGCTAGAGACTACTTGTCTCAGTTATCTAGTGCTGCCATAACAGAAATACCACAAGTGGATGGTTTTAACAAAGAGAAGTTTATTTCCTCACAGTCAAAGTAGGCTAAAAGTCCAAATTCAGGGCGTCAGCTCCAGGGGAAGCCTTTTTCTCTCTGTCGGACTTATCAATGTTCCCCCGGACTAGGAGCTTCTCAGCGCAGGGACCCCAGTCCAAAGGATGCGCTCTGCTCCCGGCACTGCTTTCTTGATGGTATGAGGTCCCCGTCTCACTGCTCACTTCTGTCTTTTATATCTCAAGAGATTGCCTCAGGACACAATCCAGTCTTGTAGATCACGACCTGCCTTACTAACACAACTGCCACCCATCCTCCCTCATTAACATCATAGAGGCAGGTTTACAACATATAGGAAAATCACACAGTACCAGGAATCATGGCCTAGCCAAATTGATACACACAGTTTTGGGGGGACATAATTCAAACCATGACATTCCACCCTTTGGCCCCCAAAAAATCACATCCTCGCAACATGGAAAACATATTCACCCCATCATATCATAGCAAAAGTCTTAACTCCAAGTCCAAAATCCAAAAATTCCTCTTCATCTGTGCAATCTAGAATACAAGTTATCTGCTTCCAAAGGTACAATGGCAGAACAGGCACAAGCTAGACATTTCCATTACAAATGGGAGAAACATTACAAATGGGAAAAGAAGTGATAACAGGCACCAAGCAAGTCAGCAGAACACATTACATTAACCCTCAGAGCTTTAAAAATAATCTTCTGTTCTCTGAGACAATTTACACAACAGCCCTGCCCTCCAGACTCTAGGTATTGGCCACAGTCTCTGGATTCTGAGTGGAGGCCCCTTGGCCCTGGGCTTCAGCTCCGCCTTCCAGGCCCACTGGGATAGCAACTCTGCTCCCTTGGCTTTAGGCGCACCATTCTCCTAGTCCATCAGAGTGACAACTCCACCCTTAGAAACACCAGAGGCCATGGCTCCACACTTTGAAACCCCTGAGGTCATGACCATACCTTTTGAGACTGAGGCGGCTCAGCTTCTTGTGTCCTTTGTCTCTTCAGCTTCTGCTTTTGTTTCCTGTGGCCTCTTGGCCCTTGGGCCTCATGCCTGGATCTGCCCTGCTGAGGCAAATGTTCCAAAGCTCTGTAGCTCCACTGGTATAAGTGCCCGGAGGCACCCCACTCCACTAGAAAGCCTCATGCACACAGACACTCAGCTGTCTCGCTCCATGGGTCAGGAAGCCTAGATCCACTGGTAAGTGCCCAGAGGCACCCCACTCCGCAAGGAAGCCTCCAGAGAACAGAACAGGCACTCAGCTCTCTCACTCCGTGGGTCAGCTCCAGCGCCGTCTCACACTGGTCTCCTGGTTCTGCTGCTGTTGCTGCTTCTCTGCTGCTGTAGGTTCTCTGCTGCTGCTGGTCCTCTGTCACTGCTGCATGTCTATCCATTCAGTTTTAAAACCGCTTCCACATTTTAGGTATCTGTTAGAGTAGCACCCCACTCTTGGTACCAAATTCTGTCTTAGTTATCTAGTGCTGCCATAACAGAAATACCACAGTGGATGGTTTTAACAAAGAGAAGTTTATTTCCTCCCAGTCAAAGTAGGCTAAAAGCCCAAATTCAGGATGTCAGCTCCAAGGGAAGGCTTCCTCTCTGTCGGCCTTCTCATCAATGTTCGTCCGGACTAGGAGCTTCTTGGTGCAGGGACCCCAGTCCAAAGGATGCGCTCTGTTCCCGGCACTGCTTTCTTGATGGTATGAGGTCCCGCTGTCTCACTGCTCACTTCTGTCTTTTATCTCAAGAGATTGCCTCAGGACACAATCCAGGGTTGTGGATCAGGTCCTGCCTTACTAACAACTGCCACCCATCCTCCCTCATTAACATCATAGAGGCAGGTTTACAACATACAGGAAAATCACACAGTACCAGGAATCATGGCCTAGCCAAATTGATACACACATTTTTGGGGGGACATAATTCAAACCAACACTACTTGTACAATTTTTACCTCAAATTTAAATGAGAATGCCCGAGATAATTTATAGTATCCTTTTGTCCCTAATTCCCAGCCATCTTAGGCCATACCAAAGTCATTATAGAGAAGGAAAAAATACCTAACATTCACGTGACATATTTCTAAGTGTTGTGGAGTGGTTTTCTTTCTTCATTAACTTAAGTGCCTTTTTTTTTTAAACTAAAAATGACTTATTTTGCCCCAAAGACATTTTGTTGTATACAGGATTCTAGATGTTGCTTCACTGTCTTCTGGTTTTTTTGTTTTCTGACAAGAAGTTTGGTATCATTCTGATTTTTGTTACTTTATATGTAATGTGTCTCCCCACCCCCTCCCCACCTTGGCTGGTTAGGATTTTCTCTTAGTTTCATGCAATTTGATTATGATGTGCTTTGTGTAGTTTTCTTCATTTTTGTTGTGCTCAGAGCTGTTTGAGCTTCTTGGACCTGTGGTTTTATACCTTTTAGCAAGCTTGGAAAATTTTTTAACCATGATTTATTTCTTCAACTATCTCAACTGATTACTACGGGAACTCCAGTTCTGATTATATTAGCCCACTTGAAGTTCTTCCAGAGCCCCTGGGTGATGCAAATGGTTAATGCATTCAGCTGCTAACTGAGGCGCCTCAAAAGAAAGGCCTGCACTATCGAAGAAGAAGAAGAAGAAAGTAGGAGGACTCGCACTATCTCAACTCAGAACCTACTATACAGCTATGGTAGTCAAAACAGCCTGGCACTGGTACAACAACAGATACATTGACCAATGGAACAGAATTGAGAACCCAGATGTAAATCCATCCATCTGTGGTCACCTGATCTTTGACAAGGGCCCAAAGTCCATCAAATGGAGAAAAGACAGTCTTTTTAACAAATGGTGCTGGCAAAACTGGATATCCATCTGCAAAAAAATGAAACAGGACCCATACCTCACTCCATATAATTCAAAATGGATCAAAGACCTAAACATAAAGCCAAAAACCATAAAGTTCAGAGAAGAAAAAATATGATCAATGCTAGAGGCCCTAATACATGGCATTAACAGGACACAAACCATAACCAATAACATACAAACTCCAGAAGATAAGCTAAATAACTAGGATCTTCTAAAAATTAAATACTTGTGCTCATCAAAAGACTTCACCAAAGAGGAAAAAGAGAACCTACAGACTGGGAAAAAAATTTTGGATATTACAAATCAGACAAAGGTCTAATGTGTAAAATCTACAAGAAAATCCAACATCTCTAATAATTCAATTTAAAAAATAGGCAAAGGAAATGAACAGACACTTCACCAAAGAAGACATTCAAGCGGCCAACAGACACATGAGGAAATGCTCGTGATCACTAGCCATGAGAGAAATGCAAATCAAAACCACAATAAGATACCATCTTATCCCGGCATTACTGGTACAAATCAAAAAAAGAGAAAATAACAAATGCTGGAGAGGCTCCTGGGAAATTGGAACTCTTATGCACTGCTGATGGGAATGCAAAATAATACAACCATTTTGGAAAACGATATGGTGCTTCCTTAGAAAGCTAGAAATAGAAATACCATATGATCCAGCAATCTCACTCCTAGGAATACATCCTAGAGGAATAAGAGCCATCACACGAATAGACATATGCACATCTATGTTCATTGCAGCATTGTTCACAACAGCAAAAAGATGGAAACAACCTACACGCCCATCAACAGATGAATGGATAAACAAACTATGGTACATACACACAACAGAGTATCACGCAACGATAAAGAACAATGATGAATCTGAGAAGCATCTCATAATGTGGATGAATCTGGAGGACATTATGCTGAGTGAAAATAAGTCAATCACAAAATGACAAATATTATTTGAGACCACTACTGTAAAAACTCATGAAAAGGTTTACACACAAAAAGAAACAATCTTTGATGGTTTCGAGGGACGGGAGGGGTGGGAAGGGGAGCACTAAATAGACAATAGATTAAGTGGTAACTTTGGTGAAGGGTAAGATAGTACACAATAATGGGGAATCCAGCACAACTTGTACAAGGCAAGGTCATAGAAGCTCCACAGACACATCTAAATTCCCAGAGGGACCAACTGCTGGGCAGAGGGCTGTGGGGACCATGATCTCAGGGAACATCTAACTCAATTGGCATAACATAGTTTATAAAGAAAATGTTCTACATTCTACCTTGGCAAGTGGCGTCTGGGGTCTTAAAAGCCTGTGAGCAGCCATCTAAGATACTCCACTGGTCTTACCCCTTCCAGAGCAAGGGGGAATGAAGAAAACAAGATACAAGGGAAAGATTAGTCCAAACGACAAATGGACCACAACTACCACAGCCTCCACCAGACTGAGTGCAGTACTACTAGATGGTGCCCAGCTACCACCACTGACTGCTCTTACGGGGATCACAACAGAGGGTCCCGGACAGAGCTGGAGAAAAATGTAGAACAAAATTCTAACTCACAAGAAAAGGCCAGATTTACTGGCCTGACAGAGACTGGAGAAACCCTGAGAGTATGGCCCCTGGACACACTTTTGGCTGAGTAATGAAGTCACTCCTGAGGGTTCACCCTTTTAGCCAAGGATTGGACAGGCCCATAAAACAAAACAAGACTAAAGGGGCAGAACAGCCCAGGGACAAGGACTAGAAGGCAGGAGGGGACAGAAAAATCTGGTGATAGGGAACCCAAAGTCGAGAAGGGAGAGTTTTGACATATCATGGGGTTGTTAACCAACATCATAAAACTGTATGTGTACTAACTGTTTAATGAGAAACTATTTGTTCTGTAAACCTTCATCTAAGTACAAACAAATAATAATATTTAAAAAAAGATAGGCCTGGTGATCTACTTCTTAAAAAAAAAAAAGAAAAAAAAAAAAAAAAGCCATTGGAAACCCTATGGAGCACAGTCCTACTGTGACACACATGCGGTTGCCATGAATCAGTATCAACTGAACAACAACTGTTTTTATGATTTTTTATGATTCTCTACTCCAAACAACTTATTTTCATTTTGAAGGAAAAAAGAACGACCTTTTTTTTTTTAATAAATCATCTTTATTTTTTCTCCTTTCCATATACTCAAACACTCCTTTAGACTATTAAAAAAAAGAAAAAGAATAAAATGTTTTATATATGATCAAGATATTTGAGTTTTCATTCTCAAGGCCCATAAAAATATATTGTATTCTCTGGATCTTAAGATATTTCACCATATACAGAGACAAGAGACTATCATAGATTACATATTTTCGGACACATGAACTTTATAAATAGATTACCTTGAAAATACTGGAAGTAACCAATATTTCTTTTCATCACCAAAGACTTCTCTCCAATTTTTACTGTATCCAAGAGAGAAACCATTTCCATCAGGTCCATATGAAAATGCAGGAGCACGGAATGATTCTGTTACATTAAAAAAAAAACAAAAAACTAGTCAATCTATTTAAGAACTGTAGGAGGGATGAAGCATACCAGTTTTTGTACTTTATATCTTTGATATAAAAAAGTATAAACATAACTTAAGCAAAACAATACATTTATATCAATTAAAAGATAAAGCTCTAAAAGTTCTCTGGGAAAAAGTATCACATCTGAACATTTCATTAACCTTATAAAATGACATTATCAAAATAATCACTTAATATTACTGAAAACCTACTGAAGTGTTGGTAATAACTTACTTGGGTTTTCTTGGGGGAAAAAAAAAAAGATATTCTAACTCTTGCAACTTCACTTACTCATTTTACCTACTATGCACCTGACAGTATTTGGGATCCAAAGACAAACTAGGTAAAATTTCTACTAAGGAACCCACAGTCTAACAAACAATCCTTTTCAAACTTTCACAATGTGGTTAAGTGCCAAAATAGCAATTGTGCATTGGGAGCACAGAAGTGAAAGAATCTCATTTTGTCTAAATAGGGACATATGTGTGTATTGTGGGTGGTGGGAGGGGAAGGTGAAATATTGAGGAGGTCACATTTGAGCTTGATTTTGAACAATGAATAAGAGATGAGGATGCAGATGGTGATTATAACCATTATTTATTTCAAATTTGGCTGTAAAGGAAGTAGGTGTGGGCTAGAGAAAGACACAGGTTTCACAAGAATGGTATTCATTCTTTCTTTTTTAAAAAACAGAATGCATTTCAGCATGTTTTACAAGCTAAGGAAAAGAAGAAGCCAGGGCATTAACGAGGTTGATACAGTAAAGTAAAAACTGATAGAAAAGAATCTTAGAACAGTTCTAAAGATTAACTGTGGTTATCAGAAAAGACATCTTTTCCTCAGAAATGAGAGGGAGGATGATAGTGATGGGTATAAAAGTGGAAATGTTTGTGTGGGGTCATAAAGGTGGGAAGATGAGAGTTTACTTGTGACTGCATGTAATTTTTCTATGAAGAAGGAGTCACAAAATAGGTAAGATTAGGGAGAATGGCAAAAAAACCTAGAAAAAAGGTTGCAAGGAACCTTATCAGAGGACCTAAATGAAATCTGTAGTTGGAACAATCTCTGTGTCAGTGGGAGAGATTTCCTTCAGCAGCTTTCATTAGCCCTATTATACATGTGGACAAAGTGGGTGGCTGGACTGACCCACATTACGCATTAGCAAAGAAATTAAGGGACAGCCTAGGAGCAGAAGATTTGAAGGTGCTGTCAACCGTCGCTGAAGTCATTTATGATAGTTTCTAGATCGGAAAAGGGTAAGAAATGAAGCTAGAAGGTAAATAAGAATGTGGGAGAAAAGAGTTGGAGAATGGAGAACTCATTATATAAAAATACAAGTACATTAGGGTAAAGAAGTGGGAGAGTTGAAAGGTTAAAAGATTGTGGTCAGAGGATAGAATATTCACATTTAGAATTTCAGAGATTCTGTAGATCCAAGTGATTAAAAGGCTTACTGTGCAGTTATGGGAATGATTTATTGAACGTAAAGGCCACTAGAACCAAAAGGACTAGCTTGCCTGTATCAAATGACGGCAGAAATTTGAATATTGGAACTACAGGGTAAACTGGGGAAGGAAGGGCCTCATTAAATGTCAGGAAAATAATATCAAGGTTGGTAGGTGACAGTTACAAAGAAGGGAAGAGATGATATAGCAGAATAAAATAACTCTCAAAGGACAGAAGAACAAAAATGTGGATGTAGTAGTACAGAACTAGCCAAAGATCAGGAATTTGGAGAATGAAGCTGTAAAGGAAGTGCTGTGCTAAGGAAATGCTTTTGCAAAGTGTTAAAATCCCTTCAGATCAAAAAACCAAACCCATTGCTGTCAAGTCAATTCCAACTCATAGCGACCCTATAGGACAGGGTAGAACTGCCCCATAGGTTTTCCAAGGAGGATTCGAACTGCCAACCTTTTGGTTAGCAGCCGAGCTCTTAACCACTGTGCCACCAGGGCTCCTAAAACCCCTCAGTAGGTTATAAAATAATTAAGTGGTTTGCAACCAGCATTTCTTTTTAATGAACTAGAACAGAAAATATCAGAGTATATTACACATAGTAGAGATTAATGTTGTTTTGGGAAATTTGAAAAATTTTCTTTATATAATTTTATATGTGTATGCATGCATTAGGTCATGATATAAAACACATTTCTTATTGTGGTCACTGGCAAGAAACTTTGAAAAAGACTGTTCAAAGAGAAGAGTTGGGTTTCCCAGGAGGCACTCATCTCTCAAATAGACAGGGGCTGGGCAGGAAACAAATGAAGCAGGCATGGTGCGAACTGTGGCAAATTAATGTTCATGCCCCATCTAAATCAGGTGGCTACTACTTAGCTCGCGCTGATTGATGCCATGTTGGAAAATGGGCCTACTGTTACCAGATTTATCAATTTTGAAAAGAAAAAATCTAGTTTTTTATGTGAAATCTCTCAGTTTTCAGATCTTGTGGGAGGTATAAGGGCAGGGCTTTCCCTTTTTCAAGATAGTCTGAGAAGAGGATATAAATTAGATAATGGTCTAAGGAAGTTTATCCACACTGAAAATAAATGAAAGCATGATGGAACTGGAAGACATTCGACAGTGAGAGGGTTAGCCGGAGAAGCAAGGGCCAAGTAATCCTTAAAATGGAAGATCCTCATAAGTTACATGTTTTAGGAACAAATTAAGATTAAAATTATTTAAATATAAGATTATTCTAAAAATCTCCCTAAAAAGACCTTCATCCATCTTAAAAATTGTACCCTTCCAATTCTCCTGGCAGATATATGGCTTTTGATGGCAGGTAGTCTTTAACTTTCTTACAAAACATTATAATGACAAATCCCTAATTTGTATATTGGTACATTAGTCAATAAATAAATAAATTACAGCTGATTATATGGCAACAGTTCAGTATGAACAACGCCATCATCTTTGTACAGAAAACGTCTGTCCAATTATTTGAATACCTTATTTAATTCTTCCTCTATAGTTTTATTTTTAAAATGAGCAAAAAAAAAGAAAATAAACTCTGATACTATAATACAAGACATAAGTTTCAATGACAAATGATACAAGATGGAAACGATTAAGCATGTCAACAGCACTAATCCTAGCCTCAAAATCATGAAACATGTCAGTCAATTGTGTAATAAATTGTAGTGAAAAAAGTAAAGAACATATATGAATTATACTGTTGATATTTTAGCTAAAATATAAGCTGTAATTAAGGATTTAAAACTAGCCTTTGCTATCTGAGAATGAACCTGCTTACGGTGTGTACATCTACTGTTTTGCAGATTGATTTTGAGAAGACATTCTATAAATGGACGAAACCTCTTTTATTTATTTCTCTACTTTCATCTACAATGCATTACTGAAAAAATACATAAAAGTCAATCTCTCAACCTTCCTCAAGATAGTTAACATTTACATTACGTACCCATTGTTCCTATTCAGCCAGTTAATTTTAACACAACTATTTAATACTTCATTATCACTTGACTATAGTCCTTCTCTAGATTTCATATTCACTTGCAGTCAATTTCCTAAATAATTATGATTTATTTAACCTACTGACCTATTGTTGTTCTATTTTTTCCAACTAGCCAGCAGTGGTAGCTGAAAAGTGACAGGACGCTGATGAAGAACATTGCAGACACAAAGAAAAGAAAAAGTACGTGGAATTTTGCACGTGTATCAGACAGCTCATTCTGAGGAAAGAAAAAAAAGTTAATTCTGAGGATAGTCAACCTATAAATTATACTCCTATTACTTAGTTTTCCTAAAGATTGTTGAACCTACCAAAAAACTTGCTAAATATGAAGAATAACAAAATAATTAGATAATATATTCAAAAGCAGTAACTGCAAAAGCGGAGAATTGATATTATCAAAGGAGCTTTCTTACATTAAGAGGTCAGAGTCATCTTAAAAACTGCTCTTAAGTATTTAAAAATTTTAGAAATATTTCAGTAATAAAAAGATATTTTTATACTCAACAATCTTCTTTTGTACCTTAATACAGATATTTAAGCTTTCCCCAACATCCTGAATATATGAGGGTTTTCCCTCATCTATGCTAAAAATACTTATTTTTATTATATATGCTGCTAACCGGAAATTAATTGTGATATATTTAAGTTTCTTTTTGTACTTCTCTATCTCAATTTTCTGAACACCACTGCAAAGATGCCCATGGCCTCAGCTACTTAGATTCCTACCTTTTTCACCCTTGTTCAATTTCTACAGAGCCTTTGCATGTAATTACCAAGTTTCATAAATAAATTTACCATATGGTATTAGTGAATGAAAACAGTGTTCTCTGTTATTCCTTCTTACGGCTATGTGCATTTAAACAGAAACAAGGTCTTAACCTAAAAGAAACCAGTAACTATTAATAGTAGGAAGGAGAAGTCTTTGTTAGCTCTTAACATAAAACTGTACAGGCAAACCACCTACTCCACCAGAACACAAGGCTCTCCTGTTTGATTTAAAGTCTGCACAAGTTAAAAGAAAGGTTTTTAGCATTAGATTATTCTGACATTTATCCTTTTCTCCCAGAGTAACTGCAATACCTTTTAAACCTATTAAGGGATTCTTACATCTCCCCATCTTGTGAAGTAAATTAGTATTATACATATTCACTATAAATGTCACAAGAGATCACAAGAATGTCACTGGCAACAATGTATTTTACCTTTGGACAACTTTCTGTAGACTTCCTGTGGCAAAGCTTGTGCAAATAAAGACAATGTATTAAGAAACCAATTTTTATACAAAATTATTCAAAACACTAGCTTTTAAAATCATTTGTGCTTTGAAGGAACACTAAGATGTTGCTCTCTAAAAGCCATCTATTTTCTCAAAGAACACAAAAAAGAAAACAGACAAGAACATTAAGCTCTGCAAGCATATTTCAGATACCCTTTAAATATACACCTTTTTCACCCAGTTTTTAAAACAAAGATTTGTGTCTGGAAAGGAATAAAAATAATTTTTTTTGGAAAACAGATTAAAAAAAAAGTGTTGATGAATAGTTTCTAAATACTAGATCTGATGGTTTCTTATCACCTTCACTGCCAACTTCATTGGTTCAAGCTGGGTTACTGCAACAGCCTTCTAAACCCGTGTCGTCTCTATTTTCACACTTGCCCGTTTACAGTCTACTTTCGACTCAGCAATCACAGCTATCCTTTTAGAAGTCAGATAAGGTCACTCCTCTGCTCAGAACACTCTAGTGGCTCCCTATTTCACTCAGAAGACAAGCCAAAGTCCTTGCAGTGACCTCAAAGGTCATACCATCACGGAGCCCCAGCTCTTGGAACTCCGTTGAGTCTCCCTCTCGCTCATTCTCCTCCAGCCACACTAGCCTCCTTGCTGTTACTCAAAACGTATCTGGGATGCTCCTGCCTTTGGGCCTGCTCTATGGTTTAGATGTCCTCTTTGTCTGAAATGCTCTTCTCCTAGAGCTCCACTAACTCCCTCGCCATCTTTAATCTTTGCTCACATCTCACCTTCTTAGTGTGGTCTACCTTGATCACTCTCTATAATAGCAAAACCTGCCCTCTGTAATAACTACCCCCACATACGCATCAAATCCCTTTCCCTGCTCTACTTTTGTTTTCTTCATAGCATTTACTTTCTAACATACAGAATAATTCATTTATTATTTATCTCCCCCTGCTCAAAAGTAAGCTCGACAAACACTCTTTGTCTGTTTTGATTACTGATAAGCAAGTAAGTTCAAGTGCCTAGCACAATGCCTGGCACATAGCACATGCACAATAAAGACGTGCTGAGTAAATGAAGAAAAAGGTAAAATTAAGTTTACTAGTGTTGCCGCACTCATGATAAATCTAATAAAAAAGTTAGAAAATATTTACTCTTTGATTAATAAATCACTACATGCAAACACTACTTGAAGTTCTTGATAGAGAAATGTGAAATTCTCTCATGTGGACTTCATTCATCTGGCCCTGAAGTCTCTTCTTTTAAATAGGGTCACTAAGTACAGCTGAGTAGGTGGTAAGCTGAACACAGGTGCCCAGCTCAGGCAACAAAAGCCAAAATCCATGAGGCTGAGACTATACAGAGGTAATGGTGCTCTTTTCTAATAGGCACAAAAGCACTGTGAGTACCAGCACCCCCTGGTTTTATATACCCAAGTTTTAAAAGTCTAATGATATTTTGATGAAAATCCCTCTTAAATGTATTAGATACTTTCCAGAAAAAAACTGTGTTTAGTGACTCAGGGCTTTAACTATGACTTTCCAACTATGATTGAGTAGCAAGTTATGGTTGAAAGTGTCTGGATGCTGGAACAGAAAGACTTAAGTTTAAATTCTGGCTTCCTATAGTACTAAGTATGCAGCCTTCGGTAAGTTACTTCTTCAATCTATATCCAACTCTAACACTGGAGTAATAATACTTCCTTCATAAGGCTCTTAGAAAGAGTAAATATGAGAGTACTTTTCACCACGATAATCAACCCTTCAAAATTAAAGATTTAACTGTAAAAACCAAAGCAATAAAAGTATGAGAAGCAAACATGGGTGAATATTTGTATAAATTTACATTGAACAGACTCAAGTTAGAAACCATAAATGTAAATTAACAGCCTTAAAAATGTAAACCTCTGATTTGGCAAAAACAAAACAGGGTTAGAAGCTGTAAACAGAAAACATGGAAAAAACACTTATGACAGAAAAAGGATTCAAATCTCTAGGCGTTCCTTATGTATTCTACATGAGTCCTTCGTCGGATGTATATATTGCAAGTATCTTCTCCCAATCTGCAGCTTGCCTTTTCTCTCTAAAAGTTGCCTTTTAATGAGAAGGAAGTTCTTAATTTTAATGAAGCCAACTCATCAATCTTCTTTTACGGTTGCTAATTCCATGCACTATTTAAGAAATCTTTGTCTACTCCAACATCAGGAGTAAAGATTAATATTTTTAATATAATAAAACCTCTAAATACATACATATAAAAACCTACTTTAAAAAAATGGGCAAAGAACACAAATATGAAGCAAAAAAAAAAAAAGACATGCCAGTGGCTAGCAAGTATACACTCTGAAGCATAAGCAAAACAAAATAACATGTTATGGATTGAATTATGTCTCCCAAAAACATGTGTTGTAAATCCTAACCTCTATGCTTGTGGTTATAATCCCATTTTGGAATGGATTGTGTTTGTTATGTTAATGACACAGGATTAGTGTAGGCTGCATCTTGAGTCAATCTCTTTTGAGATATAAAAGAAATTAAACCAGTGAGCAGAGCAGAGACGGAGAAAAGAGATGCCAAGCCACATGAAGACCGTCCAGGAGCAGAAGCTCAGAAGAGACAAAGACCTTCCTACAAAGCAAAGAGAGAGAGAAAGCCTTCCCCAAGAGCCAGTGCCCCTGAATTTCGACTTTAAGCCTCCTAAATTGTGAGAAAATAAACTTCTGTTTGTGAAAGCCATCCACATGTGGTTATTTCTGTTATAGCAGCATTAGATAACTAAGACGGAATTTGGTATTGGAAAATTGGGTTGCTGCTCTAACAGATACCTAAAATGTGGAAGCAGTTTTGGAATTGGGTAATGGGTAGAGGCTGGAAGAGTTTTAAGGTGCCTAATAGTAAAAGCCTAGATTGCCTTGAAGAGACTGCTGGTAGAATTATGGACGTGAAAGGCGATTCTGATGAGGGCTCAGAAAAAAGTGAGGAGAGCTATAGACAAAGTCTCTTATCATCTTACGGAATACATATGGTGCCAGCAACAGAATGTTGCTAGAAATGTGGACGTTAAATGTGCTTCCGGTGAGGCTTTAAACAAAAATGAAGAACATGTGACTGGACAATGGAAGAATGGAGATGCTTTTTATGCAGTGGCAAAAAACTTGTCCGAGTTATATTCAAATGTCTGGTGGAAGGTAGAACTTGTAAGTGATGAACTTGGAGATCCTGCCGATGAGATTTCTAAGCAAGATCTTAAAGGGGCCATGTGGTTTCTCATGCCGCTTTTATAGTAAAATGGGAGACGAAAAAGATGGACTTAAAAATGAACTGTGCAAAACGAAAGTAGAACTTAAAGATTTGGAAAATTCTGTTGTACAAACTAAGGACACGTGTCCTAGAATTTTCACCAAGGACGTGGCTGCACAACCTTTGTTAAAGAGATTAAGCCTGTGACTGATGGATCTAACCAACGACCACACCAGAAAACCCATCAGCTTAGGCTGAAGAGCACAGAGAAAGAACGAAAGGAAAGAAGAATGCTGCCTGCCTTTTGGAATTCTAGAGGCAGGAATAGGCCAAAGAAGCTACATCTGTTGTCCTCCAAGAAAAGAAAAGACCTATCCCTGGAGCAGTTCAGAGATTAGCAGAACTGTTGGAAGGATGATGGGAAGGAGGGCTGCCTAAGTTTCAAAAGGTGGAATCATGGCCGGCTGAGTTTCAAAGGGTGGGGTCACAGTCTCCTAGGTTTCAGAGACAGATCTTCAGCAACTCGACTCCAGAGTGTAGGGTTGCTGTTCACAAGTGCCAGGAGAATGGGGCCATTGCCCAAAGCTGAGGGGATGGAGCTGCCATGCCCAAGAGGCAGAAGAACAGGGCCTGCTGGGGCCAAGGGCATGGTGTTACCACTCAGACGGACTAGAATAGGGTTGCCCAAAGCTGAGGGGGCAGAGCTGCTGTCCCAGTGCGCCTGGAGGACGGAGCTGAAGCCTAGGGCTCAGGGGCTCCATCAAGAATCCAGATGGCATGGCCGACACTCAGAGTCTAGAGAGCAGGGCCATTGCCCAGGTGGTCCCAAAAAACAGAGGATTATTTTTAAGCCTTGAGAACTAATGTAAATTGTTCTGCTGGGTTTTAGAGTTGCTTGATACCTGTTATCCCTTCTTTCCCTCTAATTTCTCCCATTTGTAATGAAAATGCCTACATTCTGCCTGTTCCACCATTGTACTTTGGAAACAGATAACTTGTATTCTAGATTTCACAGGTTCACAGATGAAGAGGAATTTTGTCCCAGGGTGGAATACTCCTAAAGTCTCACCTGTATTTGATTTAAATTACTCAGAAGATGAGATTCTGGACTTGGAGTCGATTTAAGACTTTTGGGATGATGTGATGGGGTGAATGTGTTTTGCATGTGGCAAGAACATGAAGTTTTGGGGGACAAAGGGTGGAATGTTATGGATTGAATTATATCCCCCTAAACTATGCTGTAAATCCTAAACTCTATGCCAGTGGTTATACTCCCATTTCAGAATGGGTTGTCTTTATTATGTTAATAAGGCAGCATTAGTGTAGGGTGTATCTTGAGTCAATCTCTTTTGAGATATAAAAGAGATTAAACAAGTGAGCCGAGCAGAGATGGGGAAGAGAGATGCCAACCTACATGAAGATTGTCCAGGAGCAGGAGCTCAGAAGAGACAAAGACCTTCCTACAAAGCTGACAGAAAGAGAAAGGCTTAGCCGGCACCCTGAATTTGGAGTTTTAGCTTCCTAAACTGTGAGGAAATAAATTTCTGTTTGCTAACGTCATCCACTTGCGGTATTTACAAGCAGCACTAGATAACAAAGACATATTTTTCTCAAAACTTGGCAGGCACTACACTTAAGAAAGGGAGTAAATAAAGGCAGGGGAAATTAGGAGATGGAGGATCTAAACCACGTCTGTGATATTAGGATTGGAATGATTTGATGCACACTGAATTGGAAAAAAACAAACCAAAAACCAAATCCACTACCGTTGTCAAGTCAATTCCGACTCATAGAACTGCCCCATAGGAGTTTCAAGGCTGTAAATCTTTAAGGAAGCAGACTGCCACATCTTTCTCCTGCGGAGCAGCTGGTGGGTTCGAACTGCTGTCCTTTCAGTTAGCAGCCGAGTGCTTAATCACTGTGCCACCAGGGGAAACTAACAAAAGCATCCACTAAATGCTTTCTACATATCAAGTGTGTACATTATTTAATATAACCCTCATATCAATCCTATGAGATAGATATTATTCCAACTTTTAAGGATGAAGGAACAAAGACTCTAAGTTTAAGTATCTTGACCATGGTTACTCCTATATTTACAAATATTTACTGAATGCCTAGTGTGTACCAGAAAATATTCTAGGTAGATCAACGAACAAAAGAGACAAAAATCCCTGCACTTGTGGACTTTACATTCTAGTAAATAAATGGTATTCATATGGAAACAAAGCCTGTTTTTTCTCCTTTACCACCCTGCTTCCAGACCTAAGTTTCGTAAGGGAATAACAATAACTCAAAGATGACATTAATTTTTCTAACCTGATGACTGATAAATTTGCATAGATTTTGTTCCCATTAAATCACATAAACATCGGAAAAACAGTGGGGAGAGAAGGAAAGTAGGGTGACTTTAGACATTGATTTTTATGATGCTTTTGTAATGGTTCAATACATAGAAACTGAGGACTGGGGCTTAGCAGATGCCAAGAGCTAGGATTGAGAACAATGATTGTGATAGTCATAGGAGCATACAAGACCACCAGAAACACACTAGAGAGCAAACAGTGAAAGTCAAGGATGAGACCAAAAGGTCAACAATTTCTCAAAAGCAAAGATGAGAAGATAAAGAGGGCAGGGAAACTAGAGTACTGGAAAAAGAACAAACTGAACACAAGGAATGTTAACACATTGTGATAAATGTATCTAATGTCACTGAAAAACTGTGGAAATTGTCAAATGGGAACCTAACTTGCTGTGTAAACTTTCACCAAAACTCAATAAACTGCTGGTGGGAATGCAAAATGATACAACCATTTTGGAAAATGATATGGCGCTTCCTCAGAAAGCTAGAAATAGACATACCATTCGATCCAGC
>NW_004444146.1:1783431-1814522 GCF_000243295.1 Trichechus manatus latirostris | reverse complement strand
AAAAAAGGTTGAGAAGTTAGAGGGTTAATATGTTGTGGGGTTGTTAACCAATGTCATAAAACAACATGTGTACTACTGTTTCATGAGAAACGATTTGTTCTATAAGCCTTCACCTGAAGTACAATAAAATATTTAAAAAAAAAACTCAATAAACTATTATTTAAAAACAAAACAAAACAATGGAGAACAATCACTTGCACAGTAACAACAAAAATGATAAAATATTTAGAAAAAAATGTTACTCAAAATGTGTAAAATATATAGAAGGAAAAACTCATACTGTGTATTTGACTGTAAAGATGTTGTTTTCCCCTAAATGAGTCTATAAGTGTAATTCCAGGAAAGATCAAATCAATCAATCTAACAAACAAACCCTACATTTAAGGGGCTGGGGGAGGTGGGGTAGAGGGAGAGAAAGAAAGAAGGGTTAGGCAAAGAATTAGTTGTGAATAATATCTTGACACCTAAAGATAGAATTTAAATAAAGGGGTGGAAAGTTTTATTTTAAAATTTAAAAATTTTATCAAAATGGTACATGCACAGATAAAATCGAATAGTGTTAAAAGGTTATTAGTGAACAACAGCAGTTGTTCTCTGCCCCAACCCAAAAAGCAGTTACTTTCAACAATTTTAGTAGCTTTTTTTCCCTAAGTCATATACTTCCATATTAAAAAAAAATTTAAACTCTATTATCTGTTTTGAATAGATTAATACTTCTACCTAGTACATAAAATTCAAAGGATAACTATAAAATGCATGTCTCCCTTCCATTCCAATTGTACTCTCCAGAGGCAACTACTGTTAGCAATTTTTAAATGCACTCTCCTAGAGGTCATCTTTACACATACAAATATATACTATAAAAGAAAAGGCAGCATACTATATACATTCTAAATACGTTCACATAATAACAGATCTTGAAGATCATTTCACATTAATTTCTCATAAAGAGCTTCCTCATTCTTTCTTAAGGATGAACACTATTCCTTTCTAAACATATATCCTAGTATAAGTAGCCCCTATTGATGGACATTTGGATTGTTTTCAATCATTTGCCATGAGAAACAGTGTTTCACCTATAGAGACAGGGAGCAGATTAGTGGTTGCTGGGGGCTGGTGATGTCATTTTTACGCCTGTCAGACTGCAGTAAGTCTCACTAACTCAAAGAAAAGCAATTACTCCCCTAAACGTGATTTAACTACTGGTAGCGTGTTGCTGAACCAATTTGGATCACTAAGAGAGAAGCTCACTATATCCTGTTTAATATCATTTACAAATAAACTGTTTAATATCATTTATAAATAAATCAGTGTATAAAGGTAAACTGTAGCCCTGTCTACCCTCTGATCCATTATAAATTCTAACCAGTAAAATTAGAATAAAGTATATCTTCTTATAATAAAGAATGAAATAAATCGTTAAGAATATAGTATCTAAAAAAGTCTAAAATATTATTTAAGACAATAAACAGACTTACCGTCCAAAATTTTATAAAGTACTGTAAAACTGTTGTAGCCACGAAAAGGCAATATAATAGGGAATATAATAAAAACAGCAGGAAAAATTTGTAATTAGAAAATCCCACACAGTTATTCACCCTAGAAGAATAAAGAAAGTTACACTGTAAAAATAAGATTAAATCAGAAAATTTAATCATTGTTACTTGGTAACAGATCATTTGGAAAGTGTAAGGGAGCAATGTCTTAATTGTGGTTTTAATAAATTCTGTAAGGAACAAAATTATGACAAATATTGGAATTTTAATGTTAATTCTTAAATACACCATTCATTATTTGGCTTAATTAAGGACATCAGAATATATTTTTAAAAGAAAAGCCTTTCATAGAAATACGTATACACACACACACACACACACACACACACACACACACACACACAGACAGATCAATCTTATGCCTATGAATAATTAAAATGACCTTCAAAATAGCAAAACTGAGATTAATCACTCTAAATTCTCCCCTCCCCTCCTTCTCACCCCATTATATAATTTCCCTTTTTTTTTTCTTTTACATACCAAGGACAGTGATGATCCATCTTAAGAATACATCTAAGAAACAAACGAGAAAATTCATGGAGAAAAATTCCTCCAATTCGAATTTCTTTAATTTTAATTAAATTTTCCTTTTACAAATTTTAGAAAACCAACCCAGCAAACATTAGGTTACAGATAATTTCTGATATTTCCACAAGTAACTTCACAGATAAGAGGTAATGCTTTTTTCTACTGAGAATTCACTTCAGCACAACCAGTTGCGTTGGACCACATCAAACGACAGTTTAAAGCACAGATCTGGTACTTGGTACATTAGATCGTTCCAGCTTACAGATTAGCTGAGGGAAATAAAATGCAATATAGATGATTCTTATATGTTATTTTAAATGTGTGCGGGCCATAAAAACAAAATTCCAGAAGCAAATATGTCAAAATATTAACACTGATGGGATTGCAGATGATTTTTTTCCCTCATATTTTATAAAATTTTACCAATGGATAAGTATTGCTCTATTCTTGTTGGTCAATTTTTTTTTTTAATTTATTTATTTTTAAAATAATTTCTTTTTTAAATTTTTTTTAATTGTACTTTAGCTGAAGGTTTACAGAACAAGCAGTTTCTCATTAAACAGTCAGTACATATATTGCTTTATGACATTAGTTAACAAGCCCATGACATGTCAACACTGTCCCTTCTCGACCTTGAGGACCTTTTTTTGGTGAAAATACACATAGACAAAGTTACACCATTTTGAAAGTTTCTACATATACAATTCAGTGACATCGATTACATTCTTCCAGTTGTGCTGCTATACTCACTATCCTTTTCCAAATTATTCCATCACCATTATCTTCAATTTTTTTTTGCTCTATTCTTATAATCAGAAAAAAAAAAAATCCTCCCAAACTTGCCCCTTCAAGTATATGTATTCTATATTTATATAAATTTAGACCACAGACCATCTCAAATAATATAACAAGTGAGTAAACTAATACCCAGAAGGTTAAGCAGCTTGTTTATCTATCAAGGATTAACTAGGATTCCCAAACTAGGGCTCTTTCCTTCCACACACTACCTTCTCACAAGGTATTACAATGGGCCCATATGCACAAGGAGTAGATTATTGCTGGGCAGCATCTTCTGGTCTGGTTTGTGAAAGTTTTAATATCAACATTAATAATAAAACAGCAAAATTGTCACAGTCTTTTAAATACAGGAAACAAAAACCTTTCTCAAGGTGGTTATTACTACTTGCTCATCAATATTATATTAAACACAAGCATAGGAAGCTGAAGAAAATTCTATCAACTAGTACAGGAACTTATCAAAGACTACTTCTGGGTATATCCTAGCCTGTATGAATTTTTCCGTTAGCCCTTTATGCATAGCAAGTAATGGGAGAGGAGATGTTTGATAAGTATAAACTATATAAAATGTTCCTTTCCCTAACATTCTCCTAACAGCAACTTCCAGTGCTAGGTTCAAACAGGAACAAATGAGTGAATCACACTTACATGTCACATGCTGAGCAGTGATGTGCACGATCAGGTTTAATCAACTGACATCTTTCGCAATATCTGATGGCTACATTTAAGAATTAAAAGAAAGCTGTTGAAGGATATACAAGTTAACTATTTTGACTAACACTTGCTTTCATTTCTTTTGTGAACAACTCTGGGAAATTGACAACTAATAATTTTTAAATACCAAGATGCACTGAAATGTCTCAAATCAAAATGCCAAGTGGTAAAAAATCCCAGAAATGTAGTTCACCCCAGTAATTTTCAAATGAAAGAGTAGAGCCAAAGCAAATAAATGACCTTGAATGCATTTCTTTTCCTTTTTGTCTTTTGCTTCTTCTCCTTCTAAGTTAACATATTCTTGATTAACTATAATTTTGTATTACTCAGTGATGACATACAAAAGAATAATACTTGAAAAGTTTTAGCTATGAAGGATGAGTTAAAAAAAAAAAAGAGTATGCAGAGACGAGACTCTTACATTAAGGTGAGCCTCTTAAGAACATCTGTATACATATTTACATATCTGTATCTAAAATAACATAAACATGCAGGAGACAGGAAAATTTTGTTCCTGCAGATGTCATCTGTGGCAATTAATAGTCAAATCATGCAAATACATCATGGCAGAGATGAATATATTTTAAAAAACACTTGGAAAGGAAAACTTAAAATTTGTTGTTCTTACTCCTTGAAGCTGATGTGGTATAGATAGGTAAGTCCCTTGCTGCTCGTCTCAAAATTTCTTGTTGTCTTTCTTGGCTGAATTCCTTTTCATAACGTTCCTTTTCAGAATTGGATAAGTAGAACTATAAAAAGAGAGAAAACTATTAATTTTTTTTACCCCATAATATTACCATCATGCTCAGAAAGAGTTCTATCCAGAACAGAAAAAAAAAAACCCACAAGATTTTGTTTTCTGAAGGCAAAACTTGTGTTCAAACTTAATTTTAAGAAGTTAAATTAAGCACATTTTAATAAAAACTATATGCCTTTGCCATACTAAAAAATATTTGCCCTTCATACTAATAATGATGGCAAAGACCACAGGCTAAATATTTTTGTATCTTTGTTTTACTTCACAATAAGATTTAATTCCTCCATCAAAAAAGTTTAATATATACTTGCTATTAGTAAAACTTTTGGTGTTGGAAAGTTACTGTCAAGAGATTTTTAATTTTTAAAGGATTTTCAAAGATTCATGCTTCTGGGTAATAGGATAAATCACAGGAATGGGATTCCACTGTTTTGTGGCCAAATGTTTCCATGAGGTCATCAAGTCATTATTCTTTTTTTTACACTTTATTTTGTTGTTGTTGCTGAAAATATACACAGCAAAATATACAATTCAACAGTTTCTACATGTACAGTTCAGTGACACTGATTACATTCTTCAAGTTGTGCAACTATTCCCACCCTCCTTTTCTGAGTTGTTCCTCCCCATTAATATAAACTCACTGCCACCTAAGCTTCCCATCTAACTTTTCAAGTTGCTGCTGTCACTTTGATCCCATATACAATAGTTTCTAAAAGAGTATAACACTCAAGGCAGACATTTTTTACTACTTTAGTTAACTATTATTTGTTTTTTAGAAGACTTCAGAGTACATTTTTGGTTCAAGTTTTAAAGATTATCTCAGGACAGTAGTTTCAGGGTTCATCCAGCCTCCTAGGCCCCATAAAGTCTGGGGTCCAAGAGAACTTGAACTTAATTCTTCAAAAGGTCTTTTACTACTTTATTTTAGCTTTAAAAAAGCTGATAGGATTATTGTTTTCAGAATTATAAAGGATTGTCAAGGCAAGCATAGTCTCCTTTTTCAGGAAGAGATTCCTTTATTTTGTTTCTAGTTCCCATTTCTTAGTGTTTGTTCCCACGAGACGGCCAGCCTCTGGCTCATTTCTTTTAATAGCATTTTCTCTACAGAAGTACTTGGTTAGCTGCTTGTCTTTCCATGTCATGCCAGCAGTTCAAGGACTCTCAAGTTTTATGCCTGATTTAATGTAACAAGGAGCTTTAAGCTTGTCAGTCTTCATTTTGCAGAATTTTTTTTTAAACTAAGAGTAGTTAGAAATTTGTTCTTGATCATGTTCCTCAATTTTTTTTTTTTATTATTTATAGAGTTCTTTTTGAAAAGGCCTAAAGAATCATGAATGGAATTTTATTTTTCATATTCAGTGAGTAGTTTGGCCTATCTGCTGACTTAAATATGAAAACTTCACATACTTGTGCTGCCTTGTTATCAATAACAGTATTAGTTTAACATTCTGTTATCAACAAGATAGTAGCTTGGCATAGAAGAAAAAGCCCTGGGTTGGTCCCAAGAGGCTTGTGGAATTTTCTAAGATTGCATAAATATTGGCAGAGCTGATATTAAAATACAGGTCTTCTGAGTGCTACTACAGTATGTTTTCCTCTACACTGTTAATCTAGACAAATACTCTTGCTTTTTACAGGCTATTACTCTAATCTGACCAAAATACCACACTTTAGTAAGTAGAAGAATATATATTTGGATTACCTAGCTTACAGCTTGGCTCCCACAATTAGATCCTAATGGCACAAGAAATTCCCAATTACTTAGAAGGGACAAGAAGCAACATGGACAAATGAACAGGATGGAAAGGGGTCGGAAAAGACTCACACCATCTTAGACGTGGAAGAGATTGCAGAGATCACTTATCTAACTTAGCATAAGCAGGGATTTTCACTGTAACACATCTGATACATCCACCCTTCTGGAATACTTTCAGAGACAGAAACACTTTTCTACTTTGCAAGATGGCCCATTCTATTTTAAGACACTTCCAACTTGTTAGAAAGTTCTTCCTTCACATTAAGCAGAAACTGGTCTCTGAAACTTTCATAGTAGAGTATAAAAATTACAGAGTATGATGCTGAATTAGGCCTTTTTCAATTTAAACTTTAAGAAATGGATGGCAGTTTGTGGCACAATTTTAAGGATGGTGACCAATTACCAAATGTCTGAAGAATATATATAAGAAACAGTAGGTTTGATTTATGGTTTATTTACCCCTTCGAGCCCTGATGGCACAGTGGTTAAGAGCTTGGCTGCTAACCAAAACGTCGGCAGTTCAAATCCACCAGCTGCTCCTTGGAAATCCTATGAAGTGCTTCTATTCTGTCCTACAGGGTCACTATGAGTCGAAGCTGACTCGATGGCAACGGGTTTTTTTGTTTGTTTGTTTCACCCCTTAAAACAAAAGCATTCAGCAGAAAAAATGCAAAAGACTGTTTGGCATTATCTACTAATGCCAAGTGTACAAACAACGTATGATCCGGCCATTCCACGTTTAGGCATCTACCCAAAAGAACTGCATATATATGTTCCCCCAAAGACATGCATTAGAATGTTTCCAGCAGCTCTATGTGTAATAGCCCTAAATGCCCATCAACAGTTGACTAGGTAAATAAGCAATTACACAACATGCAACAACATGGATGAATCAACATGGATGAATCTCACAAATAGAATATTAATGAAAGAAGCCAGACACACAAGCATTTGTACTGTATGACTCCATTTATATAAAGTTCAAAAACAGGCAAAACACATCTATGCTGTTAGAAGGCAGGACAGTGGTTTCTTATGAGTGGGTAACTGGAAGAAGCATGAAGGGTCTTATAGGGTACAAGTAATGTTCTGTTTTCTTGAACTGGGTGCTGGTTACACATGTGTTCAGTTTGTGAAAATTCAGCAAGTGTACATTTATGTATATCTTTGTATATATGTTCTTCATTAAGAAGTTAAACAGATACTGATATTACTTTCAAAGATATGGTGTATAATTGTGAATGAATTTGGATGAACTTAGTATGAAGACAAGTAATTATATTGTCATCACCAACCAATCATCATCTAACATCTGAGTGCTACCCATGTCAGGCATGATGTTAAAAGCTTCACATGGATAAATCTGACTTAATCCTCACAAGCATCCTACAGAGGTAGGCACTGTTTTTAGCTTCATTTTCAGGTGAGAAAACTGAGGCTCGGAGAGATAAGTAATGTATTAAGAGCAGAAAATCAAACTCAAGAGACAATCCTATATCTAGAGACTATACTCTTTGCTGTACTAAATTTTAAGTGAAGGAAGAATTCAGTCTGCTACGTCAACGTAGAAGAGAAGTACTGGTCTTAAAACTTTACTCCATGTAAACGATTACCCACATTCTTTTCCAAATGAAACCTCAAATTAGAAGAAACACTAGTCATTATCAAGGAGTAACAAGCTAGAAAATTTGTTTCCCACAATCAAAACACTTTTTGAGTTATAGCATATTTGTTCAGGTCTGCGAAAATACAAATATGTTTCTAACATATAAGCTCTACTTTTGTAACTCAATTCTGTCCCTTAAGACTTTTTTTACTCCAGTAATATAAAGTACGTCTTTAATTTAAGAAAACACAGCATGGCAGGAAAGTTATCAGTACAGCTAAATGTCAGGCACTATTATCAATCTTTTACTATGCTATGTCAATACCTTGTATCTGAAAATTGACTAATGATGAGGCGTTACTGAGCATTTTTATGAATGGAAACAAACAAATGCACTATGTAAAGTTTTAACAAAGGTAACACAAGGGAAAATAATTTCATAACCAGTTAAAGCACTTGGTAATTTACCAACATTAAATTTACCTCTTTGGAGGGGGAAGCGGGAGATGTGAAAATTGTCATCCAATAGGACCATACAAACATAACAAAGAACATATGGAAAGCCACAAGGTAAACAACGGCCTTTCCTGGTAAATAAAAACAAATAACATTTTGTTGAATCTAGGTGAAAACAGGAAAAAGCAATACATTAAAATACAATTACTACTGAAAACATCAAATATATAAACTCCTTTATCTGCATGATGTAATATTACTAGATATGAGGAAATATTCCTGTTCCTGCATTTAAGGGCTAGCAGCCTAGTTTGTAAGTAAAGACTGCTGCCTGACATGAGTTTTAATTTTATTATGTTGCTAGGGGATGTTTGTAAGTTAAAACATTTCCTTTTTTTTAAATTTTAAGCTGTCCCTAAAAGCTACATTTCAAATATGCCTCAAAATTATTTAAGACAGAATCCATCACTATGAACATTAAATCCAAAGAACTGTAAAAGAAGGAAATCACCACACCCATGAATACTGAGCAAATCTGAAAAGCTCAATTTCTGTATTGTTCAAAACAAGGTATTCTAAATTTTATCCTCTTTTTCAACATAAGCTAACAAGAAAAATTTTTAGGCACTTCAAATTCCTG
Source organism: Trichechus manatus latirostris (assembly GCF_000243295.1). Taxonomy (NCBI): domain Eukaryota; kingdom Metazoa; phylum Chordata; class Mammalia; order Sirenia; family Trichechidae; genus Trichechus; species Trichechus manatus. The sequence continues at coordinate 1,805,711 of NW_004444146.1, read as the reverse complement.
CCATAACTGTTTCCCAAAGGGATTAATATGACATTACAACATCTTTCACCTCCAAGTATTAACCACTGATACAACTTAATGCTTTTTGTTGTATTGTGTAGTTTCTCTATTTGGAAGAAGTGGTCTGGTTTTCATAAGAAGAACTATCTACAAGGTGCTTAAGTTCTTTTTCATTTTGGAATGCAGCACCACAAACCCACTGAAGAAAACAAAATACATGCAAACATAAACGTTTGAAATTCTATTAATTTTTAAAGTTTTCAATTCAAATGTTATTTCTTCCACGAAGGCCTTGCCCATTACTTTCAGAATTCATTACCGTTTGGCGTTATCTACTGTACTCCACAAATAATTTGCTTATACTTCAATCAAAGCCCTTAATTTGTGTCATTAAAATTAGTTGCTTAATATTGATGAGCTAATACATGCAAAACACATTTAGAACAGTGTCTGCTATATAACAGTGCTCAATAAATATTGGCTATTGTTATTACTACCCAGGTATCTTAATTTCTTCTTCCCAAAATTTGGTTCTTTTTGTGCATTCCCAAATTTAAAGACGGATAAAGTTTTCACTGAAATGAGAAACATTAAGAACAATGTAGTGAGGTTTTTATAAAGCTAACATGTATTCAATTCAAAGTATCATCCTTTCTTTGGTCTGAGATTATATTTCCTTAGATTTCTGGTTTACAAAAGTTCCTTTTAAAATAAAATAATGTGATACAAACTGATACTCCTTTGATGTACCTCAAAATTTTCTTTTGAAATTGTTCCAGTCCATGTAAGTCCCAAAGTCTTACCTTTTCTCAGAGAACAAAAATACCATCCACACAGTTGACCAATGCAGGAACCCAGGTGTCAGATGACTCTTCACATCTCACATCTAATCAGTACCAAGTACTCCCAATTTTATCTTTAAAACTTCTTTCAAACTGAACTCTTCATTATTTCCACTGCCAGCACAACAGTTCATAAATTCTTGCATATCTCATTTGGATTACTGCAAAAGTCAGTTTGGTCTCCTTGCCTCTAATCTCTTTTGCTTCTAATTCATCTCGACGGCCAGTGTAAACTGTGTTGCTCACTTCTTTTCCCCTTCGCTGTGAAATTCCTGGCAAATAACTCCACCTGCATGACTAATGCATCCTAAAACTACAGAACTTCACAGTAACTATATTTGACTATAGCTACTCAATCACTGAGCAACATTTCATAGTGTTACACATAAGGTCGCTATGAGTCGACTCAACTAACACAACTAGCAAAAACAACAAAACTCAATCACCATTCCCACCTACTGAACATCTACATATACCTTATTTCTAGCTATTCTAGGTATTCTTTCAGTTTCAAAAACTGAAGCTCAAAGAATGTGGTATCCTGCCCCAGGTCACTGACCTACAAAATGATAAAGCCACGATTCAAACCCATACCGGCTTGATAGCAAAATCCAAGGTTCTTTTCACCATGACATACACCATCAGCTTAATGGTCACATTCTACTTCTGAGCCCAGAACTGATAAAATGCTAACCATGACCTCCTACTTTTGGCAAATTTTGCTGTTCTCCCTTCCACTAAAAATTCTGGTTTCTCAAAATCTTCTATTCTCCATCCTGTCAGCCCCCTCCATGCTAAACCCATGGCCCATTCAATGGACTCATTATCATCTTTAGATTCTCCCTTGACCTTTTATCACATGCACCTTGTTGCTGTTGTTAGCTGCCATTGAGTTGGCTCTGACTCATGGCAACTGTCTTAGTTATTTAGTGCTGCTATAACAGAAATACCACCCAAGTGGATGGCTTAATAAACAGAAATTTATTCTCACAGTCTAGGAGGCTAGAAGTCTGAATTCAGGATGCCAGCTCCAGGGGAAGACTTTCTCTCTCTGTCAGCTCTAGGGAAAGGTCCTTGTCATCAATCTTCCCGTGGTCGAGGAGCTTCTCGGCTCAGGAACCCCGGGTCCAAAGGACATGCCCTACTCTGGCGCTGCTTTCTTGGTGGTATGAGGTCCCCGTCTCTCTGCTTGCTTCTCTCCTATACATCTCAAAAGAGACTGGCTTAAAACACAACCTAATCTTGTAGATTGAGTCCTGCCTCATTAACATAACTGCCGCTAAACCCACCTCATCAACATCATAGAGGTAGGATTTAACATCGGATGACAAAACGGTGGACAATCACACAATACTGAGAATCATGGCCTAGCCAAGTTGACACATTTTGGGGGGACACAATTCAACCCATAACAGCAACCTTATGTATGTAACAGAACAAAACGTTGCCCAGTCCTGCACCATCTCCATGATCTGGTATGATTGAGCTCATTGTTGAGGCTATTGTGTCATATCTTGAGTACCTTCCAACTTGAGGGGCTCATGTTCCAGCACTATATTGGACAAGATTCTGTTGTTATCCATAACGTTTTCATTGGCTAATTTTCTGAAGCAGAACACCAGGCCTTTTTTCCTAGTCTGTCTTGGTCTAGAAGCTCCACTGAAACCAGTCTACCACAGATGATCCTGCTGGTCTTTCAAGTACCAATGGCCTAGCTTCCAGCATCACAGCAACATGTAAACTGCCACTATATGACACACTGTACTTTACTAACTCCCAAATATGGGTAAATCCTACCTCCTTACCCCCTCTTTCCTGCAGTTACTAGCATTGTTGGTGGAAAAGTCTTAAAATGAAGTTGAACTGGGCTCCTTTATAAAGCCCAGCACCTGGCACATACCAGAATTTCCCCCTTTCATTAATAATTCATATTGTCCATCTTGGACAATGGTTGGACATACAGTCCATCAATTATTTTAATTTATCTTTAGTTAAATCTCTACCTTATTTCCCATAGAAGCTGCTTTAGGCTTCTCCCTTACTCTTCTTAAATTTCTAATTTCATCCTGAATCCATCACTTAGGAAATGTCATCTCTGACTTCACTAGAACTTTTTCAAATTCCCTTCCCTCAAAATTTTTTTTCATATTCACTTAGTTTTCCTTCTCCTATTCTGCTGCAGAGTGTTCTTCTCCAAGGTCAGCATTGTTATCAGTGCTTTTGATCCTAGTCTCTTCCAATCCTCTCTCCTGCACACTGCTGACTATTAATTATTCCCCCTGTACCACTTAGCATTATTCATACCTTCCTCTCCACTGGCTCCTTCCCTTCAGCTTACAAACATTGCTTAATTAACATTCTCCTTTCATTAAACCAAACAAACAAACACCTCCTTCAATCTTAATTTCCTCATAAAGTATCATATCATCTCTCCTTTCCTTCACAGCCAAAGTTCCCAAAATGGTGCATACCCTCATTGCTTGCATGTCCTTACCAACAAATTAAACCTACTGTTGTCAAGTTGAATCTGACTCATGGTGACCATGTGTGTCAATAGTGGAACTGCATTCCATAGGGTTTTCAACAGCTTTTTTTTCGGAAGTAAATCCCCAAACCTTTCTTCTGAGGTGCCACTGAGCGGACTCAAACTGCCAGTATTTTGGTTAGCCAAGCACGTTTAACTGTTTGCACCACTCAGAAACCCCTATCACCAAATCACTCTCCTCATAATCTGGTTCTGCATTTAGCAACCCATTAAAACAGCTTTGGCAAAGGCCATTAATTATCTCTTAATTACTAAATCCAGTATCCCTTCTCAATCCTTATTCTATCTACCTGTTCACTCAGCATTTGATGCAATGATTCACCTCTTAAATTCACTTCCATTAAAACGCTATTACTAAAACGTTGCATTTAAAATATAGTTTTGCATTTAAAATGCAAATACTATTTATTAGAATATTTCATTTTAAAAATGCAAATTTTAAATTTACTTAAAAGTACCCATAATTCCACCATCTTAACATATTGGTCTTTTGCTTCTGGCTGTGGGCATTTCCAGAGAAATGAAAAAACTGCATACGGATCTGCACAAGATCCACCAAGACTGGAAAGAGGCTAGTATGGGTCAGAGACAAGGATACTATGGGGCCATGGGGCTGTGGAAGGGAGCTCCCATGTCTGATGCAAAGAAATTTAAAGTCTGGGGTCTATATGGCACTACTTTGACTTGTTCTCGGGAGTCTGTTCTTTGTCCTTTAACTCCTCCCTCTTTTATCAGTATTCTGTATTGCTTTTTTCTCTGCATGCCAACAGTACTTTTTCAAATCTTCAGATTCTGTTTATTTACTTCTTTGTCTTTATTAAGTTCTTTGAGACCAGAACCAGCAAATTTTGCACTCCTGGCACTTGCCTAATAAAATTAAAAGAATGCAAGACTATTCAATAAATGCTTGTATCTAAGTAGCAGTAGAAGTAGTTCTAGTACTAAGCAGTTCTGAAAGTGTGGTCTGGGGATCCCTGGCGTTCCCCATACGCTTTCAGAGCATCTGAAAGGTAAAAGCTTTTTACATAATATTAAGATAGAATTTATTCTTTTCACTCTTATTCTCTCAAAAGCATACAGTGGAGTTCCCCAGAGGCTAGATGAATGAGGTGGAAGCAAATATGAGAATCTAGCTGTCTTTTATTAAGCCTGACATTAAAGAGATTTATAAAAATATAATACAATGATATTTTTCTCAAACATTTTTTTATTTTGGAAAATAATTATTTTTCATAAAAATGTTATTTACGTTAACATGTAATGGCTTATTGTTATTCTTAAATATTTTACGAAATAAATCTTTTAATTTTTTTAGTTTTAATTAATATGGAATATTATCAATAAGTATAACCCACATAAACCACAGCTCTTTGGGATCTTCGATAATTTAAGAGTGTTATAGGGGCTCTGAGGTTAAAAAGTTTGAAAATTCCTGCTTTATCCCTCTCCATGAAGCTTCTTTTTGCAATCTGGGAACAGTCTCTAAAATCTAAGGTCAAATATTTTAACCATTTCCTTGGTACCTTTCCTCACGAGTGAAAATCAGATGTAATTTTTGTTTTGAATAAGGCCTATTAGAAAGTACTAAAATGTAAATTACTTCAGCCTCTCCCTTCCTTTGTTTTTCCTTTGGCAAAACATGCTGGAGCTCAGTCCCTATCCTTCTCTTGCTGCCATGCTAACGTGGAGGTGAACCTCAAAGTTATCTCTGCCCAGCTTGTTTCACTTACACTCTTGTCTGGCCACCAGATTTAAACAAGTTTGCCATCTCTCATCTATATACTCTTGGATAGCTGTAAGATAAACTATAACCTTGAGCTGCTTTACACTTCTGAATCATTTAGTTATTTATGACTAAGGCTAGAATAGAATGTAAAACAATATATTCTTAGAATATTTTCTGAAATACTTTATATTTTAAGAATACATGTTTTCCATGAGAACAAAAACAAAACATTTATTTGCTTAAAAAAAACTTAACTCTCAGTTAAACAAAAAATAAAATAAAATGAAGGTCTTAGCACAATGCCTGGAAAACATAAGTACTTAACAGATGGTAATTATCACATTTAGTAAACAGTAATAGAAGAGATATTGCTATAACAAAGTTCAAATTAATATGAATGCTAATAGACAAACTTCTGGTCACATATACATACTATAAACTATAGGTTAGTTACAAGTAATATTGAAAAGTAAAACCTTAATCATGCAAATTAAATCAAAGCTGAAAGAGGAAATAACCCATATTTATAAATAAAAAAGTGTGTATTCAAAAATCACTTGTAACTTAAGTGAAAAACAAACAAAACAAGCAAACACAAAACTTCATCAAAAGACTCTTTGAAAGACACAGTAAAAAGAGCCACAAGAGCTAATGACATAAGGTAAAAAAAAAGGATTTTTACAAGAACTTCTGAAATTCTCTGCTCTCTGTGTCTGTGCTTTCAACACAAGGAAACAGTTTTCATTGAAAAGAAAAAAGTAAGCCTACCAATATTGAGTCTATGTTTAGTCTGTTATTGATAAATTAGACTCAAAGGCAATTTGAAATTTACGTGCTTAATGCCTAATTATCTCCAATAATAATAATAAATATTCATCAATAATTTCCAACTCTTTTAGAAATTCTCTGGATTTTTGTATATAAAATCAGATTTTATTTTTGAAATTTGATCTCAATAGACTTCTAAAATTTTCTTTTATCTAGGTGAAATTTTGAGAAAATTTTCCCTCTAGGCATAGTCTTTTTAACTAATCATTATAAAAACTTTAATTCCTTTTCAAAATGAACTTATAATACAACTTACAAATTTACATTCTGGTTATAAGGAAACCCTAGTGGCACAGTGGTTAAGAGCTGCGGCTGCTAACCAAAAGGCCAGCAGTTTGAATCCACCAGGCGCTCCTTGGAAATCCTATGGGACAGTTCTACTCTGCCCTATAGGGTCACTATGAGTTGGAATCGACTCGATGGCAACCGGCTGTTTTGTTGTTGTAATTAGTAAAATGCTATTTTTTAACAAATGTATAAGCAGAAATCATCAATAAAATCTGCACACCATGAAACTATAAATGCATAAATGATTTAACCCCATTTAGCAGTAAAGTTTTTCCAAGGAAAACAATACCCTTCTCAACTGCATCAAGTTAAGACAGATATTAAAACACTGTGAACTACTATAAAGAGTCCTGAAGAACTTAAAACACAGACATATTTGCATAAATATACACAAAGAAGTTTGGGTGCTAGGTGCCTTACAAAATAATTGCTATTTCAATTTATATAAATAACACGAGAATACATTCAATGTATGAAACTAAAACCAATACTACTACTTTTAATTACTCAAATTTTAAAGATAGGTATTTTCTTCCTAAAAAACAAAAATACACGTAGTCACCATTAAATAAATAAAAAGTAGGTGAGTTTCAATTAAGATACCATAATCTACATAAATTGAGACTAAAAGTGCCTTACCATTTTCTCCATTTCCAGTAATCGTAACTAGAAGATAAAAAAGAATATTACTTTAAATATTTTATACATATATTTTATTTCAGATGAGTATTCACTTAACATAATTTTACATTAGAAGAAAATTTAGTTATAAAATGTGAACACTAATGCAAATTCAGAACTGAACACTCAAAAAACCTCAAAGCACTAAACTGCTAAAATTCAAACTCTTCTTTATCATTAACACTGTAATCACATTTAAAAAATTTTTCAGATCTTTCTTAATTTTAAGTGTATCGATACTGTTATAGTTATATTTTCTTTAGCTCTTTTCTTAATGCTACTTGCAGAATCAATAGGACTCTCCTCCACAGCACTCATAGTTATTTAATTAGTGTGTGATGTACTTTACCAACCACTCTGTAAAAACTACATTCAAGACCAATAGTATTTCCCTATATAGAGAAGTTAAGAACAATTAGGCAACAAAAAGGAATAAAAGGTATTCAAATTGGGAAGGACGAAGTAAAGCTATCCCTTTTCACAGATGGCATGATCCGATACACAGAAAACTCCAAAAAATCCAGAAGAAAGTTACTAAAGCTAATAAATGAATTCAGCAAAGTGGCAGGATACAAAGTTAACACACAAAGTCAGCAATGAACAATCTGAAAAGAAAATTAAGGAAACAATTCCATTTACAATAGCATCTAACAATACATCGGAATTAAAAAAAAAAAAAATTTAACCAGGGAGGTGAAAGACTTATACACTGAAAACTATAAAACACTGCTGAAAGAAATTTTAAAAGACTTAAACAAATGGAAGGACATTTTGTGTTCACAGATTGGAAGACTTATTAATATTGTTGGGATATCAACACTACCCTGAGCAATCTATAGAGTCAACGCAATCCCCATGAAAATTCCAACAGCCTTCTTTATGGAAATGAAAAAGCCAATCCTCAAATTTACATGGAATTACAGAGCACCCCGAAGAGCCAAAGCAATCTTGAAAAAGAATAAAGCAGGAGAACTTACATACTCAATACATACTATACAGCTACAGTAATTAAAGGAGTCTGGTACTGGTATAAAAACAGACATACAGACCAATAGAATAGAATTTAGAGTCCAGAAATAAACTCATACATCTGTGGTCAACTGATTTTTGACAAGCGTGCTAAGTCTATCCAATGGCGAAAGAATACTCTGTTCAATATGTGGTGCTGGGACAACTAGATCTTTCCCTTGTGTCTTTAGTCGTCTTCATTCTCCCTTGCTCCAGGCGAGGTGAGACCAGAGGAGTAATCTTAGATGGCTGCTCACAAAGGATCTAGTTTTTGACAATGGATTCATGGATATGACACAAAAGCCACCAGCAACAAAAGACAAAACTATACTTCATAAAAATGAAAAATTTTTGTGCATCAAAGGACTTTATCAACAAACTGAAGAGACAACCCACAGAATGGGAGAAAATATTTGAGAATTATATATTGGAGAAGAGTTTATTATCCAGTATATTTAAAGAACTTCTACAACTTAACAACAAAAAGACAGACAGCTCAATCAAAAATAGGCAAATCACTTGAATAGACATTTCACCAAAGAAATACAAATGGCCAACAAGCACATGAGAAGATGCTCAATGTCATTACTCATTAAGAAAATGCAAACCAAAATCACAATGAGATACCACTTCACCCCACTAGCATGGCTATGACCAGAAAAATAGAAAACAACAAATGTTGGCGAGGATGTGGAGAAATTGAAACTCTTATCCATTGTTGATGAGATTGTTAAAAGCTACAGCTGCCGTGGAAAACAGTTTAGCGGTTCCTCAAAAAAGATAAACATGGAGTTATCATATGACCCAAGAATTCTACTCCTAAGTGGTGTCTAGGGTCTTAAAAGCTAGCGAGTGGCCATCTAAGATGCATCAATCGGTCCCAGTTCATCTAGAGTAGAGGATAATGAAGAACACCATAGACACAAGGAAAGTATTAGCCCAAGAGACAGAAAGGGCCACATAAACCAGAGATTTGATCAGCCTGAGACCAGAAGAACTAGATGGTACCTGGCTACCACCAATGACTGCCCTGACAGGGAACACAACAGAGAGTCCCTGATGGAGCAGGAGAAAAGTGGGGTGCAGAACTCAAATTCTAGTAAAAAGACCAGACTTAATGGTTTGATTGAGACTGGAAGGACCCTGGAAGACATGGCCCCCAGACTCTCTGTTAGCCCAAAACTAAAACCATTCCCGAGGCCAACTCTTCAGACAAAGATTAGACTGGACTATGGGACATAAAATGATACTCATGAAGAGTGTGCTTCTTGGCTCAAGTAGATACATGAGACTAAATGGGCGGCTCCTGTCCAGAGGCGGGATAAGATGGCAGAGAGGGGTCAGGAGCTGGCTGAATGGACGTGGGAAATCCGGGGTGGAAAGGAGGAGTGTGCTGAAGGGTCACATAACAATGTATGTATAAATTTTTGTATGAGAGACTAACTTGAATTGTAAACTTTCACTTAAAGCACCATTCAAAAATAAAATAAAATAAAAAAAGAATTTTACTCCCAAGTTTATACCCAAAAGAATTAAAAGCAAACATGCAAACAAATACTTGCACACCAATGGACACTGCAGCACTATTCACAATAGCCAAAAGGTGGAAACAACATAAATGTTCACCAACAAATGAATGGATAAACAAAATGTGGTATATACATACAATGGAATATTCCTCAGCCATAAACAGTAATGAAGTCTTTATGCACACCATGACATGGATGAACATTGAAAACATCATGCTGAGTGAAATAAGCCACAAAAGGACAAATATTGTATGATCTCATTTATATGCAATATCTAAAATAGGCAAATGTACAGAGACCAGAGTTTATCAGTGGTTACCAGAGGCAGGAGGGAGAAGGAAAGGGGAAGTTGTTACTTAAAGGGCACTGAGTTTCTGTTAAGAGTGATGGAAAAATCTGTAAACAGACAGTGGTGATGGTTGCACAAGATGATGAAAGTAACTGATTTCATTGAACTGAACATGAAAGAAATGTTGAAATGGTAAACGTTTCGTTATATATATTTTTACCACAATTAACAAACAAAAAGCCTAGAATTTATCCCTGTTATTTTTAGAGTGCTTTTCCTGTGAACATTAATATTCAAAAAATTAGACTAAGCATAGTAAAGTTAATTCAGTGTCTACTTTTCTTACATTTTTCTCCATCTTAATATTCCTATTTTCTTTTTTGCAATGGGTTTGCCGCCAGAACACAGGTGTTGGTGAAAACTATCACAAAGTTTAAGCCAAAATGGGAAAGGGAAAGACTCGTATCAACATTGTCGTCATTGGACACGTAGATTTGGGCAAGTCCACCACTACTGGTCACCTGATCTACAAATATGGTGGGATCGGCAAAAGAACCATTAAAAAATTTGAGAAGGAAACTGCTACGATGGGAAAGGGCTCCAAGTATGCCTGGGTCTTGGATAAATTGAAAGCCGAACGTGAGCGAGGTATCACCACTGATACCTCGCTGCGGAAATTTGAGACCAGCAAGCATTACGTGACCATCACTGATGCCCCAGGACACAGAGACTTCATCAAAAACATGATTACAGGAACATCACAGGGTGACTGTGCTGTCCTGATTGTTGCCACTGGTGTTGGTGAATTTGAAGCTGGTATCTCCAAGGATGGGCAGATCCATGAGCATGCCCTTCTGGCTTACACGCTGGGTGTGAAACAATTGTTGGTGTTAACAAAATGTATTCCACTGAGCCACCCTACAGCCAGAAGAGATATGAAGAAATCGTTAAGGAAGTCAGCACCTACATTAAGAAAATTGGCTATAACCCTGACGCAGTACATCTGTGCCAATTTCTGGATGGAATGGTGACAAGATGCTGGAGCCAACTGCTAACATGCCTTGGTTCAAGGGATGGAAAATGACCCATAAGGATGGCAATGCCAGCAGAACCATGCTGCTTGAAGCTCTGGATTGCATCCTGCCACCAACTTTCCAACTGACAAGCCCCTGCGTCTGCCTCCCCAGAATGTCTACAAAATTGGTGGTAGTGGCACTGTCCCTGTGGGCAGAGTGGAGACCGGTGTCCTCAAGCCTGGCGTGGTGGTCACCTTTGCTCCAGTCAACGTCACCATTGAAGGAAAGTCTGTTGAAATACACCATGAAGCTTTGAGTGAAGCTCTGCCTGGGGACAATGCAGGCTTCAAGGTCAAGAATGTCTCTGTCAAAGATGTTCGTCCTGGCAATGTGGCTGGTGACAACAAAAGTGATCCACCAATGGAAGCAGCTGGCTTCACTGCTCAGGTGATCATCCTGAACCACCCAGGCCAAATCAGTGCTGGCTATGCACCTGTGCTGGATTGTCACACAGTTCACACTGCTTGCAAGCTTGCTGAGCTTAAAGAGAAGACTGACTGCCGTTCTGGTAAGAAGCTACAAGACGGCTCCAAATTCCTGAAGTCTGGTGATGCTGCCACCGTTGACATGGTTCCTGGCAAGCCCACGTGTAGTTGAAAGCTTCTCTGACTATCCTCTGGGTCGTTTTGCTGTTCGTGATATAAATGAGACAGACAACTGCTGTGGGTGTCATCAAGGCAGTGGACAAACAGGGTGCTAGAGCTGCCAAGGTCACCAAATCTGCTCAGAAAGCTAAATGAATGTTAACCCATAACACCTGCCACCCCAGTCTTAGTGGCGGAAGCAGAGTCTCCAAACTGTTTGTCTCAATTGGCCATTTAAGTTTAATAGTAAAAGACTGGTTAATCATAACAATGCGTCGTAAAACCTTCAGAAGGAAAGGAATGTTTTGTGGACCATTTATTTCTTTTTTTGTATGGCAGTTTTAAGTTATTAGTTTTTAAAATCAGTACTTTTTAAATGGAAACAACTTGACCAAAAATCTGTCACAGAATTTTGAGACCCATTAAAACAAAGTTTAATGAGGAAAAAAAAAAATCCTATTTTGCTGAATAGAACCAACAACCACTTCAGCCTCTTGAGCTTGAAACCCTGTGAAATGCTATTTACTCCTTCCACTCCCCAAATATTCCAATGGCTACCAGGTTCTGTTGATTCTACCACCTAAAGTCGCTTTCAAATCCATTACTTCTTCTCAGTCCTTCCCATGCAATTCACACCTTCCTTAAATGCAATAGCTTAAAGTGTCTCCCTACTACCAGGTTAACACACCCTCAACCACCAGCAACTCTGACGGTTGAATATTCAACACACGCCAGTCACTTACAGAATAAAGTCGAAAATCTTCAGAGCAGCAAACACTATAGATGCTCTGTGATCTAAAATCTGTCTACCTCTTCCATCATTTGTCCATAATATTGATCTAATCATTCTTAATGAAATGCAAGTTCCTCAGTGCATTAAGCACTTTCACACATCTTTGTCTTAATATATGCTGTGGGCCTCCCCTATTTATCCTTCAAGGCTCAGTTTTAAATATCACCTCCTTTGTAAAGCCTTCTCACGTCCCTCTGGAGGCAAAAGAGATCACCCTTTATATCACCACTGCTCATTCTTCCATCTCTACCATACCGTCTCATTATTTTGCAATTACAGTACTTGTTGATAAATCTGTCTCAACCTACTAGACTGTGTACTCCCTGAAGTGAGAATCATGTCTTAAAAAATTAACAACTCTACAAGTTATCATCAACTCCATTTTAGAGATGAGGAAACTAAGGTCCAAAATAATTAGTGAAAATATTAAACGACTTGCTTTAAGGTCACACAGTTAGTATGTGGTGTAGATGGGATTTGAACTCTAGTCTTTTGGACTTGTATTCTTTCCTGTAGGGTGTCTCATCTGAGTTACTGTTTTAGTTCTAAAGCATAGCATATAGCAGCAATGCTTAAGAAATACTTGTTGATTCAATACACATTCTTGACTAAAACCTCTGAATAAAACAGAATTACGTGGATACTTCCTTAATATACTTAAATATATGTACATCAACCTCCAAACCAGCAAAATTTGATTACACTCTTTGAGTAGTGCAACCATTCTCACCCTCCTTTTGTGAGCCGCTCCTCCTCCATTAATATAAACTTACTGCCTCCTAAGGTTCCCATCTAATCTTTAGATTTGCTGTTGTCACTTTGATCCCATATAGACAGTTCTTAAAGAAGCATAATACCAAAAGCAGACATTTTTTACTAGTTAAGCTAAACTACTGTTTGGTTTTAAGAAGACTGCAGGGGATATTTTTGGGTTAAGGTTTAACGATTATCTCAAGGTAATAGTTTCAGGAGTTCATCCAGCCTCCATGGCTCCAGAAAAGTCTCGAGCCCATGAGAATTAGAAATTCTCTTTGTATTTCTCCCCTTTTGATCAGGATTCTTCTACAAAATCTTTGATTAAAATGTTCAGTAATGGTAGCCAGGTACCACCCAGTACTTCTGGTCTCTTGGCAGAGGAGGCAGTTTTCATGGAGGCAATTAGCCACACATTCCATTTCTTTCTCCTATTCCTGACTCTCCTTCTTCCTCTGTTGCTACAGGCGAATTAATCAAGTGTTTTACCTTGGATGGCCACTTGCAAGCTTTTAAGACCTACCCCCCCCAAAAAAAATCCAAACCTGTTGACGTCAAGTCAGTTCCGACTCATAGCGACCCTATAAGACAGAGTAGAACTGCCCTATACAGTTTCCAAGGAGCAGCTGGTGGATTTGAACTGCCGATCTTTTGATTAGCAGCTGAGCTCTTAACCACTGTGCTACCAGGGCTCCTTTAAGACCCAGGGTACTACAAAACAAACTAGAAAGTAGACGAGAAGTACTAGATACGTTATTAGGCCAATTAACTGGGATGTCCCATGAAACCATGACCCTGAACCTCCAAACCAAGGAACCAAATCTCATGAGGTAGTTACTTGTACATAAGTAGCCTCAGCAGCTAGTCTTTTTTTGTTGTTGTTAGTGTTGTAAACATTCAAACCATCAAAATTTAATAGGAAAACACTAGAAATATTCTCACTAAAGTCAGGGACAAGACATGTATATTTACTGTTTTATACATACATATATATATATATTAAAGAAAAGCACAGGGCTTCTTTTCAACCCACCTTAGGTCTGTCAGGTGGGGCTTGGGGTAGTTAAACCTTAGGCTTGTGATTTCTGGCCTCATACAGCATTTTCCATTTTATTCTAGTGTATACTGAAAATATTATGAATTGCCTATGTGTGCCACGATGTGAAAATCATTGCAAAAGACTACACCTGCCAAACAATTATAAAAGAGAAATAAATCAGTGGCACAGAAAATTGGAAAGGAGAAGCCAAATGTATCACTTATGCACATTATATGACTACACTCTTGGATAGTCATAGAAAATCAACTGGAAAAAAACTACTACAGACAAGAGACTTCAGTAAGTCGGTAGTGTACAAAAACTGATACAGAGAAATGAGTAATTTTCCTATATACATGTGTCATGGATTGAATTGTGTTCCCCCAAAATATCTGTCAACTTGGCTGCATCATGATTCCCAGTATTGTTCGATTGTGTCATCTGATGAGATTTCCTTATGTGTTGTAAACTCTATCACTATGATGAGGTTATATGTGATCTCCTTATGTGTTGTAAATTCTATCACTGTGATGAGGTTATACTGATGAGGTTTACAAGATTAGATAGTGTCTTAATCCAATCTCTTCTGAGATATAAAAGAGAGAAGTGAGCAGAGACACAGGGGAACTTCATATCACCAAGAAAGTAGTGCCGGGAGCAGAGTGTGTCCTTTGGATCTGAAGTTCCTGCGCTGAGATGCTCCCAGACCAAGGAAAGACTGATGACAAGGACCTTCTCCCATTGTCGACAGAGAGAGAAAGCCTTCTCCTGGAGCTGACGCCCTGAATTTGGACTTGTATCCTACTAGACCATGAGAGAATAAACCTCTCTTTGTTAAAGCCATTCACTTGTGGTATTTCTGTTGAGCATCACTAGATGACCAAGACAACATGCAACCACTATATAGATGTTATAATGGAAGCAAAGATTTTGCTTACATAACCACCTGAAAAGATTCCTAGATACAAATTCCTAGGTATAAGTTTAATAAGTAAAGAAGATTTATACAAAGAGAAACATCATAATGCTTCTGAGGTGGTTGTGTGTCATTAAGTCGATTCCAACTCATAGCGACCCTATATGAACAGAGTAGAACTGCTCCATAGGATTTTCCTAGGCTGTAATCTCTATGAGAGCAGATTGCCAGTGGGTTTGAACAGCTGACCTTTCAGTTAGCAGCTGAGTGCTTAACCACTGTGCCACCAATATGAACAAATGGAAAGACTATGTTCTAATACAGAAAGAGTCATTATTAAAATGTCAATTCTCCCTAATCTAAAAACTTAATGTGATTCCAATAAAGATGCTTTTTAAAAAACTAAACAAAGTCTAACATTCATTTTTGAAGATAAACTTACATGAATAGGTAGGAAAATCTTGAAAGAATAATGATGCAGGAGTAGTTCTGCCAAATATTAAAACATATTATTAAAAATATTATAAATGGCCTAATTATTAAAATAGTTGTACTGGTTAATGACTAAACAGATCAATAGAATAGAACAGAAAGTCTAAGAATGAACCCATACATATGGGAATTCAGTAAATGATAAAAATGGAATTTCAAATCAGTATGAGAAAGAGTCACTAAACAGTGGGGGGACAAATGGGTAGCCATCTAGAAAAGTTACAATTGGGGTATATCTCACAACACAGGCCAGAACAAATCCCAAATGTATTCAAGATTTAAATGCAAAAAAAGAAAACCAAAACCACGTAAGTACTAGAAGAAACTGGGGAGATTTTTAAAATATATATAATTTAGGAGCAGAGTGGGTCTATCAGAGTACGACACAAACCTTAGATGTCATAAAAGACTGACACTCAAATATTTATTTAAAAAAAATAAACAAATAACAACTGCTTGGAAAAATCAGTAGAAGAAAGTGAAAAAACTAACAACAAACTAAGAAAAAATATTCACAATTTTACTACAGACTAAGAACTAATTTCCCTAATATTTAGAGTATATACAAACCAGACATGAACAGGGAGTTCACAGAAAAGGAAATACAAACATCTTAAACAAAAAATGATGCTCAGTCTTATTCAAAAGAGAAATCCAAAGTACAATTACACTACTGTTTTTTAATAATCATACTAGTAAAAATAAAAAGTTGATAATATACTGTGTTATCACACTCCTCAGAATGGAGAATTCAATCTAAAATGGTATCTGGCCAACAGTTTCTACTGTTGCCTCTTTCAGCTTTCCACTAAGATAGTTATACAATTACAGGAAATAAAACTGTTCCAAACTAAAAACAAAGCTACACAAACCATCCAAAGCCAGAATCACTTCTTCACAGAGAACTTCCTTACCCCAAGAGTAGGTGCAATAGGAGAACTTTCTTGCCCACCAACTGAAATGATAACCCTGATGATAAGAATCAACATGAAGCTGGTTTCTATGAGGTGGAGGTCAAACATACCTTTACTTTCCAATTTTCCAGAGCCCTGGTAGCACAGTGGTTAAGCGCTTGGCTGCTAACCAAAAGGTCAGTTGTTTGAACCCACCAGTTGTCCGCGGGAGAAAGATGTGGCAGTCTGCTTCTGTAAAGATTACAGCCTTGGATACCCTATGGGGCAGTTCTATCTACTCTGTCCTATAGGTTGCTACGAATCAGAATCAATTTGATGGCGATGCATTTGGTTTTTGGATGTTTTCCAACTTTTCTACTATTGCTGACACAAGCTGCTCCCCCCATGGCATTCTTTCTCTACTGGGTTTGATAATTCACTGTAAGTTACAGAGAACTCACGGAAACACCATAACTACAACAATAACTTCAGTAACAGAGAAAGATATAAACAGAAGTAAGCATAGGGTGAGGTTTAGGAGGGGTACCAGCATGGGTCCTCAACATCTCAAGGGGACCTGCTTACCCTTCCCGAAAACTGATGTTCACTCTTGTCAACCGGGAATCCTTTTAACCAGGAACTGGCTGCTCCTCTCAACTGGCTCCTGGCTCTCTTTCAGCTGCCACTGTCTGGGTCCGATCGTTGTCTCCACTTCTGGTACTGCTGCAACCCCTGCTTCTTATTGTTGCAGGTTTACCCACTCTGGAAGGGACCCATCTAAGCCTCCGTGTTCTAGGGTTTTCATCAGTCACTGGCTGGCCCCCCATTAATCCATGTAAAGGTGAGACTGGACCAGGGCGGGGGAGGGGAGGGCAACTGATTTGGATAAAGGTCAGCCCCACTGGTGCTCAGGAATCAGGAACAAAAGGCCAAACTGCTTTTTGCTAATATGATTCCATACCGCGTAGTAGGTTAGATAAATCTCCTTGGTATATACTCCCACAGACCTTATAGTTTTCTTTTCATAACATTCCAACATTTGTAATTACTGATTTACAATATGTTGTTCCAATTGTTCTTGAAGGTAGCATACATAACTGGTTTACTAGCATGCAGAACAATGGATAGAATGGAACAAGCTCTTTATATTTATTATCTGAATCTCTAACTACAGAGACAAAGACATGGTTAAGAACAGCAAAAACTGGGCTATCTGCAGAACTGCTCAGATAGAGGGAGGCAAGACTATTTCATTTTCTGAAGATTGCAATATACTTAAAAAATTCTT
Source organism: Trichechus manatus latirostris (assembly GCF_000243295.1). Lineage (NCBI taxonomy): Eukaryota > Metazoa > Chordata > Mammalia > Sirenia > Trichechidae > Trichechus > Trichechus manatus. The sequence goes on along the minus strand of NW_004444146.1, from coordinate 1,788,141 downwards.
TTGATGACAGAACCAAGATTACCATTTTTTACACAAATAATGTGCACCTTCTACGTTTGTTTGCCAACTGCATCCTTCCCCCACAAGGTATTTTTTTTTCCATTTTTTTAATTGTTGTAATTAAATGAAGTTTACATTTCACGTTAGTCTCCCATACAAAACTTTTTTTACGTACACTGTTATGAGACCCTAATTGCTCACCCCATTCTGCGACAGCACACTCCTCCTTTCCGCCCCTGACTCCTCATGACCATTCAACCAGTTCCTAACTCTCTCTGCCTTCCACATCTCACCCCTGGACAGAAGCTGCCCCTTTGCTCTCTTGTATCTACTTGACTAAGAGGCACATTCTTATCACTTCATGTCCCACAGTCCAGTCCAATCCCTGTCTGAAGAGTTGGCCTCGGAAATTGTTTTAGTTCTGGGCTGATAGAGTCCAGGGGCCGTGCTTTCCGGGGCGCCTCCAGTCTCAGTCAGACCATTAAATCTGGTCTTCTTACTAGAATTTGAGTTCTGCACCCCATCCTTCTACTGCTCCATCAGGGACCCTCTGTTGTGTTCCCTGTCAGGACGTTCATTGGTGGTAGCTGGGCACCAACTAGTTCTTCTGGTCTCAGGCTGATGAAGTTTCTGGTTTATGTGGCCCATTCTGTCTCTTGGGGTTAATAATTTCCTTGTGTCTTTGGTGTTCCTCGTTCTCCTTTACTCCAAGTGGTTGGGACCAACCGATGCATCTTAGATGGCCACTTGCAAGCTTTTAAGACTCCAGATGCCACTCACCAAAGTAGGATGCAGAACATTTTCTTAATAAGCTTTGTTATGCCAATTGACCTAGATGTCCCCTGAAAGCATGGCCCCCAGACCCCCATCCCTGCTACTCTGTCTCGCAAAGTATTTGATTGTATTCAGGAAACTTCTTAGCTTTGGTTTAGTCCAGTTGTGCTGACTTCCCCTGTAGTATGTGCTGTCCTTCCCTTCACCTAAGATGAATTCTTATCTACTATCTAGTTACCGAATAATCCTCACCCTCCCTTCTCCACCCCCATAACCATCAAAGAATGTTTTCTTCTGTGTTTAAAACTTTTCTTGAGTTCTTACAATAGTTATCATATACAGTATTTGTCCTTCTGTGACTGACTAAATTCACTCAGCATAATAAGTTCCAGCTTCCACCATGTTACACAATGTTTCACAGCTTCATCGTTGTTCTTTATCATTGCGTAATAGTCCATTGTGTGGATATACCATAATTTGTTTATCCATTTGTCCGTTGACGGGCACCTAGGTTGCTTTCATCTTTTTGCTATTGTGAACAGTGTCCCAATGAACATGGGTGTGCATATATCTATTCACATGATGGCTCTTGTTTCTCTAGGATATATTCCAAGGAGCGGGATAGCTGGATCGTATGGTACTTCTACTTATAGCTCTTTAAGGAAGCGCCAAATCGATTTCCAAAGTGGTTGTACCATTTTACATTCCCACCAACAGTGTATAACTGTTCCAGTCTCTCCACAGCCTCTCCAGCATTTATTAATTTGTGTTTTTTTGATTAATGCTAGCCTTGTTGGGGTGAGACGACATCTCATTGTAGTTTTGATCTGCATTTCTCTAATGGCTAATCGTGAGCATTTCTTCATGTGTCTGTTAGCTGCCTGAATATCTTCTTTGGTGAAGTGCCTGTTCATATCCTTTGCCCATTTTTTAATTGAGTTACTTGTCTTTTTGTTGTTGAGGTTTTGCAGTATCTTGTAGATTTTAGAGATTTGATGCTGATCGGATTTGTCATAGCCAAAAAATTTTTCCCAGTCTGTAGGTTGTCTTTTTCCTGTTTTGGTGAAGTTTTTTGATAAGCATAAGTGTTTGATCACAAGGTATTTTTGTAAGCATACTATGCCAATTTTTTTTACAGCAACATGTAAAAAAAAAAAAAAAAACAGCATAGTGGCACTTATGAAACTACCTCATGGTGGGGGTGGTTGGCAAACAAACATAGAAAATGCATGTTATTTGCGTAGAAATATGGTACAAAATTAAGCATATTAAATGCTTACATACGGTATTTAAAATTGTGTGATGAATGTCCTATTTCAATCTTGTCAGTGCAATATCTGTGACTCTGCATAATGTCATTTAAAGGTATTAATTGAAATTTAAGGTTCTCATAACATGTAGGTTTGCTGCATCCTATCTTCTACTTAATTTTCCCTTTTTCTAGCCTGCCTCCCACTTGGTGAGGCTGACAATGCCAGGTACTCATTTTATCAACATCCCTTGTAGCTACTATGGCCATGTGATCTAGTTCTTGGTAATGGATTATGTCTGGGATAGGGGATTAAGGAAAGTTCCTAGAAAAAAATTTTTTTCCTCCCTGACAAAAGAAGCACACGAGGAGAAAATCATATCATTTCCTTTATCCTACTTTTGCTTTGAATGCTTGTAATGTGAAGATGTGCCATATGGATATGCAATTGCCAACTTCGGCCTTGAGGGGGCCAGTTTTCACTGATACAAGATTCAAGGTTAACAGTTCTTTTCTTTCAGTACTTAAAAAACATTGTGCCACTTCTTTCTGGCCTCCATCGTTTCTGATGAAAAATCTGCTATTATTCTAATTGTTTTTCTCCTTATAGGTAAGGTGTCCTTTTCTCTCACTGCTTTCAAAGATTCTTTGTCTTTAGTTTTCAGAAGCTTGGTTATGATGTGTCTTGGCATAGATTTCTTTTGGTTTATCCTATTAAAAGGCTATTGCATATGTGTACACAGTAGTTGTCATAGTCATGATCCACCCAGATTTGAGTTGCTTTCAGTCTTTGGCTATTAAAAATATTCACATACAGGCCTTCATGTGGACATGTATTTTCATTACTTAGGTAAATACCTAGGAATGAGGTTGCTGGATCTAACAGTAAATGTACATTTAACTTTATCAGAAATGGTATCTCATTGTGGTTTTAATGTGCAGTTCCCTAATGATTAATAATGCTGAGCATCTTTTCACGTACTTGTTATTAGCTATACCTATTTCTTCTTTGTGAAGTATGTACTCAAAATTTGGACCACTTTTTAATTGTGTTGTCTTATTATCGAGTTTCAAGAGTTCCTTATATATTCTGGATATAAGCCCTTTAACAGATATGTTTTGCAAATATTGTTTCCTGGTCCACGTCTTATCTTTTCCTTCTCAAACAGTGTCTTCTGAAGAGCAAAAAATTTTAATTGTGATGCAGTCCAACTTATCAGTTTCTTCTTTTGTGGTTCACTCTTTGTGCTCTATTAGATCTATGCTAATCCAATATCACAAAGATTTCTTTTCCTATGTTTTCTTCTAAAAGTTTTATATTTAGGTTTGTAATCTATTTTAAAACTTGATTTTTATATATGGTACAAGGGAAAGGTCAAGGTTCTTTTTTTTCCTTTGCATACAAATGGCCAATAGTTCCAGTACCATTTTGCAAAAACTATCCTTTCTCCATTGAATTACCTTTAGAACTTTACAAAAATCAGTTGAACATATTGGGTATTTCTGAATTCTTTATTTTGTCCCATTGATCTGTATGTCTGTTCTTACTCAAATACCACACTGTCTTCATTACATGCAATTTTTAGTAAATCTTTAAGTCAGATTGTTTGAGTCAATGTTAAATGAGTAAGTTAATAAATGTTTATAAGTTCAGGAGAATATTTGTACTTGAAATTAATAATGTTATCTACTATGTGAAAAGATTCTCATTCTCACCCCTCTATTAACATGAAATCTGGCAGCTACACAATCAATTCATTCAACAAATTATTTATTGAGTGCATACTATGCTAGGGCCTGTTTTAGGTTCAGGAAATAAAGCAGTGAACATTACTACTCAGGAAAGGAACACAAACAACTACATGTCAAATACTATTGAGTGCTAGGAAGAAAAATAAAGCAGGGTAAAGAGACAAGAGAATGAAAGAGGAAGTACTTGTTTTATATAGTCAGTAAAATCTCTCTGGTAAGGTGAATATTTGAACAGAAATCCACATGAAATGAGAGCTAGCCATGTGGAAATCTGGGAGAAAAGCATTCCAGGAAGAAGAAACAGAAGTGCAAACGTCCTCAGGTGGGAGCAGGCTGGGTCTGTTAGATAAAAAGCAAGGAGGCCAGTTTGACAGAAGCTGAGTGAGAAAAAGAAGAGATGAGCTCAGAAGGAGTGGTGGGCCACAGCATTTAGGGTCTTATGAGCTATGGAAAGAACTTGGATTTCATTCTCAGTGGGATGGAAAGTGAGTGGAGGGTGCTCAGCAGGAGTAATAATCTTCACTTGGATTTTAAAAGATTCATTCTGGCTGTGTGGGGGGAACATATTGTAGGAGGAAAAATTTGAAAGCCTCCTATTAGGGAGCTATTGCATATGCGTACACAATATTTGTCATGGCTGTGATCCACTCACCTTTTTAAAAACAATTATTTAAAAAGCATACCACTTACCCATAGAAAAATGGGAATCAAAGAGTATTAGGAAGTAACAAAAAAAAAAATCATCTATAACCTTATACCTAGTGACTTTCACTATTAACATTCGGGTGTATGCGGTATTATTTCCTTCAAAGTGCTGATGATATCCTTTCCATGAACGTGATTTAAAAAGCTTCCCTGAAAAGACTTCAGATATAATAAGTTCATATTTGTTTTTATAAAACACAACCAGACTTATATGGTGATATAAGTAAATT